>NW_003852453.1:9300430-9301858 GCF_000181295.1 Otolemur garnettii
CACAATGCCTGGCCATTTTTTGGTTGCAGCCATCATTGTTGTTTGGCGGGCCCGGGCTGGGGATTCGAACCCACCACCTTAGGTGTATGTGGCTGGCGCCCTAGCCGCTTGAGCCACAGGCACCGAGCCCCCACCAATGTCTTCAAGACAGTTTTCCCCTGCAACAGATAACTGTTGATTTCTCCTTTGCTGGGTACCCACCCTGTGGGACAAGCCTGAGCCAGAGAGCAGGCCAGAGCAGGTCCCCAAGCGCCCCAGTGCATCCCCATGACATTTATATGCTCATCTCTCGTGCAGGGTTCCTCAGCCAGCAGGGGGCTGATGAAGAAAGCCAACCTGAATCTCGACTCCATCCTGGTAAGGCCTGGGGCTGGGGAGCAGGAAGGGGGTGGTGACCACTGCTAAGTCCCCACCTCCAAGCTGGAGGAGGCTGGTGGTGGCTGGTTACAGCCATTTCCCTTTAAACCATCCTGTTCATCTGTCCCCATTCGTGTGCACGTGTGCCATGCCCCTCACCGTGTCTCCCAGCCTCACCTCCTCCCATTCTGTGACTTTCGAGGCTTTAATCTGTCCTGTTGTGGGATCTTAGGGTCCTATCTGGAGTCCTTCAGGAAGCCTGTTTTCACTTTCCTGTCCCCAAGGCTCAGGGCCTCATCTGTCAGCCCCAGAGTCAGATTCCCCAGGAAGCCCTAACCACCTTCCCCATTTGCATACCTCAGGCTCACCCACAACGGCTGTCTCCACCCAAGGAGCTCAGAAGGGTCAGTGATCAAATGGTGGCCGCCTACTGATTCGTGGGTCATACTCTAGTCTCAGAACCTTTATTTCTGTAGCAGTAACAACTTTTTAAAATTATTGCTGTGCATGACAGTAATGTTAACAGAAAACCACCAGTCATCCCTGCTGTAATTCCAGCTCTCCACCAAATCAGTACCGTTTGTCCAAGTCCCTGGTCCATGCTGGCCCTTGTCACTGAGCTTGCATAATTGTCTCAAGGCTGTGACCAGGTCTGACTGACACTTGGCCAGTGAGTCTCTTGTTAGTAAAGGATTTGTCTAAATATTAAAATACTCTGAAATGGATTCTAGTTCCTCTTTGGGACCCCTAAACCTCTCTGTGACTCAGCAACTGATAAGTCAATACCTAGAGGGTCCAGAGGCCCTGGACACTGTTCCAGGGGCTGTTCTGACTGGTCACCAGTGCCTGGCAATAGGAATGTCCTCCTTCACTTCTTAAAGTTCTTCCCTAAGTCCCCTTCCCTTTCCTCCTCCCTTCTTTTCTTCCCCCGCTTCCTTCTTGTTTTCCTTCTTCCTTTCTCAAACTCTTCCAGAATGGCATTAAAGTGACTCTTGGAATCCATGCAGAAACCATTAAGAGAAGGGAGGAAGGCTCGGCGCCTATAGCTCAACCGGCTAAGGCGCCAGCCAC
>NW_003852453.1:9302080-9325257 GCF_000181295.1 Otolemur garnettii
AAAAAAAAAAAAAAAAAGAGAAGGGAGGGAATGTGAGTGATAAGAAATTAGGGCAAGGAAACACGGTAATGCAGGAGGGAGGTCACAGGCCTGGCCAAGCCCACTTCAGGTTTCACTTTTACGGCCAGTGGTGGCCTCCACAGAGCTCAGACCTCCCCTGATGGACAGCCAGCCACTTAGTGCGGCTGGGGCTGCTGACTGTGGACCCTGCTCCCTGCATCTTGGGCTGAGAGACCCCCAGACCCAGAGCCTCCGGCCCTCCTGCTGAGGCTTAGAAGCGCCCTTTGCAAACACGCCGGTGTTGATGCAGCCTCTGCCTGCCATCTGCTTCTGGAATGGAGGTCCGCAAAAGTGCTGGGCCCCGCCTCGGGCCTGGTCCGCAGGCCTCACCCCTCCACCGCTGCTTTTGCTCTCCCAGGTGTCAAGCGCCCTCATCAGAGCTGTGGGTCCTCACCTCGCAGGAAGCAGTGCAAGAAGCAGCAGCTAGGTGGGTAGCTGAACAATGGAGATGGGGGTGCCTTAAAGCCAGGACTCAAACTCTAGCCCTGTCCCCTGCCAACAAGCCTCGAGGGTCCTGGTAACTCTCCTCTTCCAAGCTTCTGGGAGAGAAGGATGGAAGGTCCAGCAGGCAAGAGAGGGCTGGGCTGGTAGGAAAGGGTATTCCCCATCAGGCTGCAAAGGACTTCTCCAAAGATGTCTCTGCTAAGGATCCTGCAGCACCCCAACAGGCTCTTCCAGGGATACCCTACGTCTTCCGGGGTGAGGTGATCAACATGACCAGTTTGGGGTGTAAGCAGGGAGGGATAAGGAGTGATGCAGATGCCTGGGTTAACCCTCAAGCAGAGGCCTTGGGGATGATGGGGCTGCAAAAGACTGGCCATGGGGGGCTGGAGAGGAAAGAGAAATTCTCTATTTCTTGACCATTTTTCCAAAATATTTCTTATTTTTGGCTGATTGTCCAACTAACTGGAATTCTCCCCATCCCCACCACTGCCAACCATGGGCATAACCAGCGGATACACATTGATACAAACTAAGCCCCTCCCCAGCCACCCTCCCCAGTCTCCCTTAACAGTGGCCTCAGTCTTTCCCCTGGGCCACCTGAGATCTCCCAGTGACCTGGCACCGTGGGGCCCAGCTCCCACCGGTTCTGATTGGTCAGCACCCAGGGCCCTAGACTGTTCGCCTGGGCATTACATTGCAAAACTGAAATATTAGGGAGGGACACAGGGGACTCAGCTATCACAAGAAGAGGCTGTTCCCACAAGATATTGCAAATGAAGTGCCCCATTTCCCTCCTCCTGTGTTGCTGAAAACCTTACACCATGTATACTGTTGCCAAACGAGTAGAGCCTGCACTTCCCCGTCCTCCCTCCCTGCCTAAGTGACTGCTGGAGCCTGTGCTTCTGCAGAACCAATTGCTTCTGGGATCTGGGTGGCACAGAATCCCCTATTGTGCTCTTGGCAACCCCCCACCCAACCATGCATATATAGCTAGAGGTTCCCAACAGCCCAGTAATGGAGTAAGGGAACATGGCAGAGGGCCAGGCGCTTCTACCCTCATGCCATCTCCCTACCTCCTGCAGAGTTGGCCAAGAGGTACTTGCAGCTTCTGAGGACCACTACCCAACAGCGCTATGGTGACAGAGTCCCTGGGTCAGGGCAGCCCCTTGCCTCCAACCAGGCCTACATCCCACCAATCCTGCAGTGGACCCGAGCCACAATGCCTTTGGACACTCAGAAGAGTGCTATTTTGGGAGACATCAAAGTAGAAGACAGCACTGATGTGAGCATCTGGGACCTCTTCAGTCCCAGGGCCAGAAAGGGGCCAAAGGTGACAGTGGTTTTGGGGAAGGCTGGCATGGGCAAGACCATGCTGGCTCACCGGCTCTGCCAGAAGTGGGCCGACGGCCAGCTGGACCGCTTCCAGGCCCTGTTCCTTTTTGAATTCCGCCAGCTCAACCTGATCACAAGTGTCCTGACGCTGCCCCAGCTCCTTTTTGATCTGTACCTGAGCCCCGAGTTTGGCCCCGATGCTGTCTTCCAGTACCTAAAGGAGAATGCTGATAAAGTTCTGCTCATCTTTGATGGGCTGGACGAGGCCCTCCACCCCTGGTCCAGCAAGGAGACCCGGGGCCCTGGGGGCCGAGGCCCAGCCTTCGCCCTCTTCTCGGATCTCTGCTGTGGGACTCTCCTGCCTGGTTGCTGGGTGATGGCCACCTCCCGTCCAGGGAAGCTGCCTGCCTGCCTGCCCGCAGAAGCAGCCATGGTCCAGATGTGGGGCTTTGACAGGCAACGGGTGCAGGAGTATGTGAGCCACTTCTTTAGTGCCCAGCCATCCCAGGAGGAGGTCTTAGCAGAGCTTCAGGCAAATGGACGTCTCTGGAACATGTGTGCAGTGCCTGCACTGTGCCAAATCGCCTGCCTCTGCCTCCACCATCTGTTCCCTGGCAGTGCTCCAGGCCAGTCTGTGGCCCTCCTGCCCACCGTGACTCAGCTCTATGTGCAAATGATGTTTGCCCTCAGCCCCCATGGGTGCCTACCCACCACCTCCCTGCTGGGCCTGGGGGAAGTGGCCCTGAGGGGCCTGGAGACTGGGAAGGTCATCTTCTATGCAGAAGACATCCCTCCATCCCTGATGGCCTTTGGGGCTGTCCACAGCCTGCTCACCTCCTTCTGCATCTGCACAGGCCCTGGGTGCCAGCGGACAGGCTATGCTTTCACTCACCTCAGCCTGCAGGAATTTCTCGCTGCCCTGCACCTGATGGCCAGCCCCAAGGTGGACAATGACACACTCATTCATCATGTCACTCTGAATTCCCGCTGGGTGCTGCGGACCAAAGCCAGACTGAGCCTCCTCTCAGACTACCTCCCCACCTTCCTAGCGGGCCTGGCGTCCTGTGCCTGCCGCCCCTTCCTCAGCCAACTGGCAGGGCGCGATGAGGCCTGGGTGGGTGCCAAGCAGGCTGCCATCCTGCAGGTGTTGAGGAAGCTGGCCACTCGAAAGCTCACGGGACCCAAGGTCATAGAGCTGTGTCGCCGTGTGGATGAGACACAGGAGCCTGAGCTGGCCAGTCTCACTGCCCAAAGCTTCCACTTTCAACTGCCCTTCCACAACTTCCCACTGACCTGTGCTGACCTGACCAGCCTGACCAACATCCTGAAGCACAGGGAGGCCCCCATCCACCTGGATTTTGAGGGCTGCCCCCTAGAGCCCAACTGCCCTGAGGCTCTGGTTGGCTGTGGGCCCATAGAGAATCTCAGGTGAGTAAGGGTAGGGGAGGATGAGGGAGAGAACTGGACTTTGGGGAGGGTATCAAGGAGACTGGATACAAATTTTGACTATCAGAACAGAATGGCCTTGACTGCCCCTGAGCCTGTGATATGAGTGAGGAAGCTCTCTGCCTCAACAGGAATCCAGTTGAATCCTTATCCTGTCTGGTTTCTGGACTCTCAGTCTCTCTGTCAGTTATAGGCTGGAGCCTCAGATCCAGGCTGTGCTGCTAAAGGCTGTTTGATTTTAAGCAGGTTATGAAACCTCTCTTGGCCAGAGTTTTCTCTCTCTCTCTTTTTTTTCTTTTGAGACAGATTTTCACTTTGTCACCCTCAAAGGGACATGAGTCACTGGCATGAGAGTGCCATGGCATCATAGCTCACAGCGACCTTAGACTCTTGGGCTCAAGCAATTCTCTTCCCTCAGCCTCTCAATGAATTTGTTATAATTAACAGCTAACTCAAAGGACTGTTGTGAGAATGAAATGAGATAATGCATGAAAAATTCTTGGCACAGAGCAAAGGCTCTGTGTATTAGCTAGGGAAAAGGCTATGCTGTAATAACAAAGAAGCCTCCCCACCTACAGTAGAGTAAGTAATGCAGAATTTTATTTCTCTTTCATGGAAGAGGCAGAGGTAAGTAGTCTGGGTTAGTGGAATGGCTCAGCTCCATGTGGTCACGCAGGGACCCAGGTTTCCTCCATTTTTGCTCCACCACCTTGGCCATTCCATCTGCACAGTCAGAGCTGGGTCATAGACATAATGTGTGCTCTGGCTTGGGGCAAGGGGAGAAGCCTGGAGGAGACATGCCAGTGTGTTAATGCTCAGTCCTAGAACCAGAACACATCCCTTTCACTAACATTCCATCGGTGAGAAGATAGTCACCGGGCCACACTGAGCTGCAAGGGAGGCTGGGAAATGTCATCTCTGGCTGGGAAACCACCTTCCCAGTTATAGCTCTGCTGCTACAGGTGGAGTGGAGAATAGATTTTAGTGGACAATTAGGGGTCTCTGTCACATGTCGGGCATGGTGATGACCTCTCTAAACCCTCACAATGCTGATCCTCTGCCACTTTCCTTCTTCCCATGGCAGCTTCAAGAGCAGGAAATGCGGGGATGCCTTTGCAGAAGCCCTCTCCAGGAGCTTGCCAACAATGGGGAGGCTGCGGAAGCTGGGGTGAGCCAGGGCTTGGAACTGAAAATGGTCTTCACTGGGTGATGCCTGGCACTCTTCTCCCCTCCCCCAGTCCTACACAGGGCAAATCCCCGGTCTACTCCCTGCCCCATCCCCATTCTTCCCCACCATCTTTGCTTACCCTATAGGTTAACAGGAAGTAAGATCACTGCCCTAGGCATCAAACATCTGGTGAATGCTTTGCCTTCCTGTCCACAGCTGGAAGAGGTCAGGTGAGTGTTCTCCAGGAGGGATCACTGGCTGGGGAGAGGAGTCACTACTCAAGTCCCAGGGCTCCTTTGAAGCCTGGACTTGGTCCTGCATCTATCATCAGAGTCTGATCAACAGTTTTTCAGTGAAACCAAAGGGGAGACATCAGTTCAAGAAATAAAGTGGGGCTGAATCCACGCTCCTTGAGGTGTTCTGAGGCTCACTCTTTTCTTTCTGTGACTTTGAGAGAAGAGAAAGCAGTGTGTAGGCAGGAGTCAGGCACCGCCGGAACAAACACATAATTTCGTGAAGCATACACACCTCTCCACATTTATGCACACTTGCATATACTTGCACAGAAGTACACACTTACCTACACAAGCATATGCCCCACACGTGCTCATTCATAGGTGTGCACACTTGCATGACACATACATGCACACTTAGATGCATGTGCACACCTAGACGTGACTACACACTAACTAAGCTCATATGCACAAATATGCTCCCTCCCTGCATCTGGGACTGAGTACCGTGGGAGGGGTGGAGCCAAGGGCCCGTCTTAGCAGCTCACTGGCAGGACTTCTGCTAGTTTAAAAGGCACCTTTATGAGATTTAGAAAAGTCAGACAGATGCATCCTGGCATGAGGTTGCAACCCTTGTCAAGTGGACCATAAGTTGGGCCACTGTCCCTGTCATGCCCTCAGCTGGGCATCTTTGTACAGTGATTACTCTGGTCAGGACAAAGGTCTGGAAATATTGAACTTGATGCTTTTTCCCCCTAATTATTGAGAGTGACTTTTATCTTTTCTACTGTCGCTCACCACTGCTGTCAATCACCCTCATTCATCTGTTCCCACAGCTAGGAACCCAAGCAAGGCTGAGTTGTGAACTCCATTTGATAGATGGTGAAAGTAGCGTCAGAGAAACATGTGCTTGGCCTGAGGATGTGGGTTGAGTCAGAGCCAGCGCTGAGGCCGGGAGCAGCATCACTGGTATCCCAGTCTAGACTTAGCTCATCACCTGAGGGCCAAGAAGCTTTGATGAACTTGGGCATTGGGCAATTCCCAGACAGATGCTCTGGGAAGAGGGTGCTGGTTCTCATCATTCCACCTCATGAGGACTTCAGTCTGTCATCTAGATCCATTTGGCCACCAGACAGAAACTCTCCCATAGGGGATGAATGGGGACAGACGTGCAGCCTGCAGAGGGTCTTTCCTCCTGCCTCTGAGTGCCAGGGAGAAGGTCACCAGCTCTTTCTAGGCCTCTGTGTTATGTCTCATACATGAGAGTGGCCGTCCTGTCACCTGCCCACTGGGGCTTCCTATTATCCAACCCAGAGCCAAGGGACTGGGCCTTGTTTTCCTTGCAGTTTTCAGGACAACCAGCTCAAGGACCAGGAGATACTGAAAATCGTAGAGCTTCTCCCTTGCTTGCCACGGCTCCAGAGGCTTGAGTAAGTGGTCTTTCCACTCACTTTGCAGCCCAGCCCCTCTCCCTGCCTGAATCACCCCCCTCCCTTGCAAGGCAAGAAAGGTCTGGGGCTCATAGGATGGACAATTCACTCCTGACACCTTTGTCACAATCATGCAGCCTGAGCGGCAACGACATCTCAGAGTCAACTCTACTCTGCTTGGCACAAGTGGCACTTACATGCCCTACCATCAGGATGCTGCAGGTCAGGTGAGCGGAAGGAATGGGATCTTAGTCTTTGAGAAAAGGGAGGGGAAATTGGGGAGCAGAAAAGGAAAAGACCCCCTAGTCTGAAAGATTGATCTACATGTGAATGCCCGAGTCTGTTTCACTCACAGCTGTCTTCAGAGCCTCACTCAGGCCTGGCACCTGGTATTCAATAAATAGTGAATGCATGCCCGAATGCATGGATGCACGGGCGGGTGGATGAAGGAACCAGTCAACAAGTGTAGAAAACACAGGTGTAGCCAAAAGGAAATGGCACGTGTTGCTCTCCATGGTGCTGAAACCGCGTTGCCAGCTTAAATCGTGCTTCTTAACCTGAAAACACTTGTAATTCCTGTTTTTTAGAAAACTCTTAATTTTGCTAATTTTTCTTGTATTTTTTTTTGAGACAGAGTCTCAAGCTGTCTCCCTCAGTAGGTGCCGTGGCATCGCAGCTCACAGCAACCTCAAACTCTTGGGCTTAAGCGATTCTTTTGCCTCAGCCTCCCAAGTAGCTGGGACGACAGGCACCCGCCAGAACGCTCGGCTATTTTTTGATTGCAGTTGTCATTGTTGTCATTTTTAGCAGGCCCAGGCCAGGCTGCAACCTGCCAGCCTCGGTGTATGTGGCTGGCGCTCTACTCATTGAGCTATGAGCGCCGAGCTATTTTATATATATTTTTTTTAACAGACAAATTGTTTTTCCGACTTTTTAAAACACTGTGTCAGGAATCATGAAGCAATGACATAGTCAGAACTTTACATGCCTGATTTGGAGCACTTTTGCCGGTGCTGTTATGTTTCTCTGTCAATCATAAAGTCAGCTTTCTCTGGATGTTTGAGGCAGGAAGTGGTGTGCAGGTGGGGGTGGGTGATGTGTTGGTTTTCAGTCCATGAGTTTCATGGTTTGATGTCTGACCCCACAGGGAGACAGACCTCATCTTCCTTCTTTCCCCAGCTGCAGAGACAACTGCAGAGCTACCAAGGTAAGAAGCCTGGACGTGCTGGGTCTTGGCCCATAGTGAGAAGTGACCTGGACTCAGGCATTTGAGGGGAAGAGAGCCTAGGAAGAGCTGAGATGTAGAGAGTCTTCCTGCTCCTGTAGGTCTTAGGAATGAATTACTGCTCAGAATTGGCAAAGGATTTTAACTTCCTCTAGCATGTCTGGACCCATCTGGCTCCTGTGGGAAGGAGAATCCTCAGAAGTCTTGGAGTGAGCCAGACACTTAGGGAGCACATAAGTGTTAGACTGGCAACATTTAGGGGAAAAACTCTTACAACTGAAGGAAAAGGGGGACAGCTACTATGGTACCTACATCTTAGGGTTGTTCTGAGAACTAAAAGAATGAATACATTTAAAATGCTTAAAATCTGCAGTCAGCACTGCAATGCTGGCATGGATTCCAACTTGGTCAGGTTTGGATGAGTGAAGAAAGGGAAGTTGTTTTCCCTGAAAGAACATTCTAGCTGTGCTCCCCCCCAATCCTCCCAGGCTGAGGCTCAGAGACAGGTGATCTCTGTGCTTGAGCATTCTTTGTCCCTGCTCTGGTCCTCAACTTCCTCACCTACAAGAACCAATGTTCTTTCTTCTCCAGCTGTCTAGAGCTGTGATGCCCAATATGAGTCACTTAGCCCCATGTGGCTATTTAAATTTTAATTAATTAAAATGATATAAAATGAAATGTTCAGTTTATCAGTCACTTTAACTGCACTTCCAGTATTCAAAGGCCATGGTGGCTAGTGGCTTCCATAGTGGAGGGCACAGACGCAGAACATTTCTGTCATGGAAGAAAGTTCTGTTAACCCCAATCTAGAAGCCTGTGATACCTGGTTCATAACACCGTAGCTTCCCTGAATCCCCTATCCCTCCCTGACCCAGTGGGAGACAGTCTAGAAGTGCTGGGTTTTCCCACAGCCAGGACCCACTTACATACAACACATGATGGCACATCTACCCATGAAGACCATCACATCATAGACCACAGCAGCCTCTGTTTACTGAGCTTCAGTTTGGGGCCTGAGCTGTGCACTCAAGCACACATCATCTCACTCAATCCTTCCGGTACTATGTGTGTTAGCTGTTGTCATCCCATTTTAGAACACAGAAGATGGAAGCTCAGATGAGTGAAATGACCTGCCTAAGGCCACACAGCTACACATGGCAGAGCCAGAATTTGAATAAAGGCTCCACTTGACCTCAACCCTTTTTGCGCCTCATCTGTTGCTGATTCACAACCCACCCAGCACTGTGGGTTGTGCTGTAGACTCTTTAGCCCACAGAAGCCAAGGAAATGGGCTTGGTCCATCAGGCCCTGGACTCCTGAGCCTAGGCCAATGCTTGATCTGTTCTTGACAGAACTCCAGACCTACAGGAAAATGGCAGCTGGAAGAAAGAGGCTCAGAGCAGAATTCTCACACTCAGGTAACTCAGAGGGATCTGCTGTCTGAAGGAGGATATGAAATGAGGGAAGTCCTGGGCAAAGGATGGCAGGGGCAGGGAAGATAAAGGGAAAAGCAGACGAAGGGCAAGGAAGGGCCATGAATAACGCACCCTGATTTGGATAAGAAGCATCTGTCATAACAACAATCGTAACAACTGAATGGAGCCTTGCAATATATGTGCTGGGCCCAGTGCTAAATGTTTTATATCCATTACCATATTGTAATCCTCTTAGAATCTCTGTGAAGTACACATTATTATTCCCATTTGATAGAAGAGGAAACTGAGTCTCAGGCAGGTTAAGTGCCTTGCCTGAGATTACCCAGCTATTAAGAGGTGTGGCCAGGATTATACCTAAGCTCCTCTGTCCCCTACTCCTATACAGGCTGCAGAAGTGTCAACTCCGGGTCTATGATGTGGAGCGTCTCATAAACCTGCTCCGGGAAGGCCCCTGCCTGGAGGAAGTAGAGTGAGTATCACGGGAAGTCCTGGGGCAGGAGCCAGGAGGGGAGGTTAGGGCAGAGTGGGCAGGGCCTCCCTCACCTTTGGGTGGGTGGTGTGGGGGGGGGCATGCCACCCCATGAATAATTTGGTAGAATCCAATAATCATAACAGTGGCCACTATTTAGCACTCGTCCCGTGTTGGGTGCTGGGCTAGGGGCTGTTGTGTACATCCTCTCATTTAATCCTCACATGCTGATCTAAGTACTGTCGTTATCTGAACTTATAGAGCAGGAAATTAAACCACAGAAAGGTCAATTTTCTCCAGGCCATACAGGTAGGAACGGTCTAGACCACCATTCAGGCCCCAGACAGTCTGGCTCCCAGCCTCACCCTCAATATACTGCCACCTCCGTCATTGAGGTCTGGAGTAACAGCACATCTGGGTCTGTTTTCAAGGCCACAACCCCTCAGAGTCCCCCAACCTTCTCTCTTTCTCCCAGATGAGAGTGGGATGACCTCCTCTTTTCCAGATAGAGAAATTCCCATGATATCCAGCTCTTGGAAAAGCTTATGAGAATAGGGTTTGGGGATTGGTAGAGGTCCCGCCATGTCACTAGGAGGGGTCTCTCCCAGGAAATCTTCCCATGGGCATGCAGGTGGAATGAAGGAATGCTCTGATGTGTTTTGACATTAGCAGTCCCACCTAGGTGAGGTGGATGGCCTGAGGACTGCCTTGGGGATCAACTCTTGATCATTGACCTTGGCCCATCGGGAGAATCAGGACAAGATTAGAAAGTGGTTTTTATCAAGCTCAAATACTTCCACCCAGCTTGCCATCACTGAGCCTGCCCTGGCCCTAGCTCTGTCACCGACAGAAACAACCATATTGCCTTTGTGGTTACACACACTGGACAAATCACAGCTCCCGTGCCTTCCCCTCATGACCAGTGCACCCTGGGTGAGCTTACCTCCTAAGTAGCTGTCAAACCATCCTTTTCATCATCACCTCCCTTGTCCACACCACCCTCATCTCGCCCCTGGATGACCTCATCAGTCTCCTTGCTGGTTTCCCTGCTGTCACCCTGGCACCTGTACCTGGCAGAGTGATGTGCATTTCACTGAGGCCTGCACCCTCACTCCTTCCCACCGTACAGGGTAAAGCCCAGATCCCCAAATCCTGGACAGTGCAGAATCCTAACACCCCCCTCCAAGCCCCATCTGCCCCACACTCCCTCTCAATCTCCAGTTCAGATGCACTGGTTCCCTTTTGGGGATGAAATATGCCAATCATCATAGAAGCACCAAGGATGTTGCCAGGCATGTAGTATGCAGAGTGTTGATTTTAGTAATTACTATGGTTCATTGAGGGGAGTGACGCTTTGACTAAAGACACAAAGGACTGTGTGGAGGCTGGGGGTTGAGGAGAGACTCCAGCCTGGCAGTCCAAGGCATCAAGCCCCTCTGTCTCAGCCTCTCAGGGAACCAGCTGGAAGATGAAGGCTGTCGACTGATGGCAGAAGCTACACCCCAGCTGCACATCACCAGGAAGCTGGAGTGAGTTGCCCACCCCACCCCTGGGTAACAAAGAGGGCCCCAGAGAGCCCCAGGTGCCCCCTGCCACCCCAGTCCCCTGCCCACAGTCAGCTTACGTGCAAAGCTTGATCACTGTGCACCACTGGCTTGCATTCCAGTTCTTCCTGGCAGCAACCCTAGAACGGGCAGGTGTGGGTGCTGCATTGGAGCAACACTGGGTGCATGGGTGCTGGAGCACCGGGGTAGGAAGTGATGTGTTTGGGTGGGGGGCAGCATTCAGTTGGCAGGATGGAAAGGAAGGGCATTAGGCTGTGGGGGTGCTGTGGTACTGTGTGGGGGTTTGGGGGAATCTTAGGATCATGTGGGTTGGGGAAGGGGGATGTTGAGGTTTGTTAGAAGTGGTTTGGGGCTTTGGCTTTAAAACCTGGCTCTGTCACTTGGTAGCTTTGTGACTCTGGGAAAGTACGTGGATGTCTCTGGGCCTCAGTTTCCCCCTTTTGAAAATGAGATTACATGAAACCACATATGTACAAAGCCCTTGGTACAGAGCCTGGTACAGGCAGTGCTCAAATGTGGTGGTTATTTCACAGAAGAAGAAACTGAGGCTCTAAGAGGTGATGTCACTGCATCAGTTCTTGCCACTCAAGCTGGAGAACTTTGTTCTCTGAGTGAGGCAGCAGGTCATTCATCACCCACATGGGCCAGAATCCTTTGAGAGACCCCAGTTAGGAACCTGGGACATCCCAGGGGTGACAGCCACAAGCTGCTGAGCCACGAGGAGGGCCCTGGAGCTGTCTGGGGCTGGGGACCACAGCCACTTGCTGACGGCTGCCTTCTCCTCCTCTCCACAGCCTCAGTGACAATGGGCTCTCTGTGGACGGGCTGTATCATGTGTTAAGTGCTATGAGCATGTGCCGGACCCTAAAAGAGCTGCATATCAGGTGGGTGCCCCCCCCCACCGGGAAGTACCCACTCCCCCTCTAGAGCATGCTCTGCAAAGCCCTTGGAATTCTCTCCCGCCCCGGGCCCTTGGGACCAGTAGAAGGTGCTGCTGGTGCCTTGCCCAGACCCCGGGCAAGCTGGTGCATCTGTTCCCAGCTGGTGCAGGCATTGGCTGTTCACAGCTTATACCTTCTCTGGAGAACTGTCCTTGACTGATGGGAGCCAGAGATTGTCAGGAGGTGATACCCCACATCATCCCCTCAACCAAGAGTGGCCAGTGACAGAGACAGAAGCTACAACTTTCCAGTGCCCTTGTCTTAACTGGGGGGGGGGGGTGTGTGTGAAAAACCACGGCACCCTTCATGCTCTAGAGCTTCCCATGGGGTCAGGCTAAGGACCTGCCCTGTTCAGCATCCCTCAGTCCCTTACCTGTCTCTCCTGAGAGTTGTCCTTTAGCTCATGACATGCACGAATGACCAAATGACACATGAGCCCTGGCCCACTCAGGCTTTGCCACTGGGGAACTGACCTAAGACAGGGCCCAACCTTATTCCCGTAAGTCTCACTGTCCAGTCAGTGCTCAAATATGGTGGTTATTTCACAGAAGAAGAAACTGAGGCTCTAAGAGGACATGTCATCAGTTCTTGCCACTGAGTGGGGAGCTGAGGACAGATGTTAATTAAGGTCAGCACAGTTCCCACTTGAGGGGAAGCCTCACTCTTGGATCTCAAGTGAACAAGGTGGTCCCTACTGTAAACACCATTGAAGAGGCCAGGCCCAGTGGCTCACATCTATAATCTTAGCATTCTGGAAGACCGAGGCAGATGGATCTCCCGAGCTCAAGAGTTCAGGACCAGCCTGAGCAAGAGAGAGACCCCATTTCTACTAAAAGTAGAAAAACAAGCTGAGTGTAGTGGCAAGCACCTGGAGTCTCAGCTACTCAGGAGGCTGAGACAAGAGGATTGTTCAAGTCTAAGAGTTTGAAGTTGCTGTGAGCTATGACACCATAGCACTCTACCCATGGTGTTAACTCATAGGGCAACTGAGTGAGACTCTGTCTCAAAACAAAAATAAAACAACAACAACAAAAACACCACTGGCTTGGTGCCTGTGGCTCAAGCAGCTAAGGCATCAGCCACATTCACCTGAGCTGGCGGGTTCAAATCCAGCCCGGGCCCACCAAACAACAATGATGGCTGCAACCAAAAAATAGCCGGGCGTTGTGGTGGGCACCTGTGGTCCCAGCGACTTGGGAGGCAGTGGCAGGAGACTCGCTTGAGCCCAGGAGTTGGAGGTTGCTGTGAGCTATGATGCCACGGCACTCTACCCAGGAGGACAGCTTGAGGCTCTGTCTCAAAAAAAAAAAGGAAGTAAGCATAAAAATTTTAATTCATCTTCTTTACCATAAAGCCTTTCAGAATGTTCAATAGTAGAAAGAATGGCTAGAGTGCCGTGGCATCATTGTTGCTCACAGAAACTTTAAACTCCTGAGCTCAAGCAATCCACCTGCCTCAGCCTCTCAGAGTGCTAGCATTACAGATGTGAGCCACCACACCTGGCCTTAATCTTGTTTTATGAAGAAAAAAACTACTGCATCAGAAAACAAAAGGTTCAAAGAGCCCAGGTTAACAGTGGTAATCTACGTGTGTGCCCCACACGGAAGGAACACCACCCTCAACTGGAGGGCACTAAGTGCCCAGAACACAGATTAGCAGTGGAGGAGGGTTTCAGCCTGGGGCCAAAAGAGAGAGGGGGGCACAGAATTTAAGTTTTCTTTCAAGGGCTTGCCCAGGAAAGGAAGGCTACATAGGCAATAGACAAGTTTGAGAAATCTCTAGAGTAAACCTGGTGTGGTGGCTCATGCCTACAATCCTAACACTCTGGGAGGCTGACGTGGGTGGATTACTTGAGCTCAGGAGTTGGAAAACAGCCTGAGCAAGAGAGACCCTGTCTCTAAAAACTAGCCACAGCATTGGGGTGGGAGCCTGCAGTTCCAATTACTGAGGAGGCTGAGGCAAGAGGATCACTTGATCCCATGAGTTTGAGGTTGCTGTGAGTTGTGACACTATGGCACTCCACGGAGGGTGACAGAGTGAGACTATCTCAAAAAAAAAGAAAGAAATCTCAGCGGTAGAAAGATTTCAGGCCTCAAAAAGGCAGAGGAAGTCAGAGCAAGTCAGAGGAAGTGGCTGCAGCTGGAGGCAGGGGAGTGGCACCTGAAAGGCCAAGGTTAAAAAATGCCAAAGAGCAGCAGGGACACAGTAGCCTCTCACTCCTTCCCGTTTCTCTGCAGCCTGCTGCACAAAGCTGTGGTCCTCATGTTTGCCCAAGAACTGGAGGAGCAGGCGGAACCCCAGAAGAGGTAGGCCCCAGTCTCCTCCCAGCTTCACTCTGCGGTCAGGGCCATCCCCTCTCTGGTCTCCACAGCTGGGCAGTGCCAGCCAACTGTCGGGGAGACCTGGACGAATTCACGGAAGAGTGGGAAGTGAGCAGGCTTGGCCGAGTATGCACCCCAGGGGGGAAGAGTCAAAAGACAGAAGGCCTCCATTTTTCATGGAACTTAGAGCCTGGAGGTGTAGGATGTAGATGGCACACTGGGGCAAGTAGGGGCGGCCAGAGGGTGATGTTTTGGAGACTGAAGCCCTCCAGCCTGAATTCAGATTACTTTCTGGCCTGTAACTCTGATCTCGGTTGGAACTTCTGGCTCCCTTTAGCATAAGGATGTTTTTAGGGGGTGTCTGCCTCCTCCGGGGTGCCTTCCTGGATTGTCCTAGCGAAGCACAAGGGCAAAGACCCAGCTTTTTGCAACTCAGAGTCCCTCCACAATCTTTTCTGTGGGGTAAGAACTCTTGAAGACTCATTTAGAGTTGGGACTGACTGCTTTGAACCACCGATGAGGAGGAGGATGAACAACTTCATGATAATGGCAGCCCAGGTTAACTGAGCACTGACTGTGTATGCACCAAGCACCTGACTACGCAATTCACATGCATTCTCCAGCGAGAGGTTAAGTGATTTATCCAGGGCCGCAAAACCAGGAAGTGGAGAAGCCAAATTGCAACCAGGCTCTGACTCCAGGCAGAGTAGAGTGATTGAGTGGGAGAAAGTGAGGTTGACGATGGACTTTGGGGACATCTCCCCACCTGGCGCCAGGAGAGAGAGTTGACCTGAGTGGAAATGATGGGAAATGAAGAAATAAAGCCAAGAAAGACAGGGAGACGAGCGAGGGGATGGCATCGGGAGGACTGACACAGCTGGTGGCCGCAGCCAACACTTGAACTGTGGAAACAGCTTTATTTATGCGCTATCTTAACAAGGTTGCATAAATCTTAACACAGGGGTAGAGATCAACCTTAAAGAGGAAAGACTGTACTTGCCGATAACAAGGAAAGTCTGCGTGGGCTACGTGACTTCTGCAGGTGGAAAGAATGTTGTTAAAGGAGAAGTGGCTGGGAGTGCTCTGAGCATTTCCCAGGCTGTGGGGGCCTTGCTGCCCACAGGACAGCCAGCAGGCGACTGCTCAGCCTGGCCTTGGTGTTTGTCCTGCAGGGCTGCGTTCCTTGACAGCCTCATGTCCCAGATGCCCTCTGAGCTGCCCCCAGGCTCCCAAAGGATCAGGTACAGTAATAGCTTCCAGACCCTGGGTGGCATTCCAGCCCCTCCCCTTCCTCTGCTCAGACCTGTCCCCACAACCTGTCCCCAGGCCCCATGCACTCCCTGGGGGACACCATGACCTGAAGTGTCCAGGGGTAAAGGCCCGGCTTCCCTACCCCTACCTCCCCTGCCCAACCTGCCTCAATCACCTTTACAGCCCAGGGGACCCCACTCCCCTTAGCTGTCCTGATACTCAACAGCTGAGGGTCATGGGAACTCTGGACAGAGAGGATGTGGAACAGTGACCCCTTCTCTCTTGAACCTTGAGACTCCGCTCAGCCCCTGGAGGGCTCCCACCAATATGCTTCTTGCCTTTTCTCTTGTTCTGAGTCTATCTGAATCTGCTTCTCTTTCCCTCAATCCTTGTCTCTCCCATAGCTATTCTTCTTCTACACCAGCGGTTCTCAGTCTGTGGGTCATGACCCACAGGAACTGTATTAAAGGCTCGTGGCCTTAGGAACCACTGCTCTAACCCTCACTCTTGTCTGTCTTCCTCTGACTCATGCTTGCCCTCTCTCTCTCATCTCTGCACTCTGTCTTGGTTTCCCCCCTCTCTGTGCCTCTGCCTCTTCCTCCCTCACCTCTGCCCATGTGTGATGTCCTGTGGGTGTGGTGCATTTTGGCCCCTCTTTGTCTCTGCCTGTCTGGGTGCAGATGTGCCCCCCAGTCCCTCCTCTCTTGCAAGCTTTGCTCTCTGCCTATGTCTCAGGGTGTGGCAAGAGCTGCAGAGCTGTGGTTTTGCCCCCTGCAGGCTGACACATTGTGGCTTCCGAGCCAAGCACCTGCAGCAGCTCTGCGAGGTGCTGGGAAGAAGCTGCCACCTTGGTCACCTTCAGCACCTCCATCTTGAGTGAGTAGTTTGCTTGTTAGAAGGCAAGTGTGTGGGGCCATTAGCGTTGGCTGGTGTGAGTGTGTTGGTGTTTAGTTTTACATTTTAAGATTGAGACCAACCATTCTTTCTCTGCTGAAATCAGGAACCCCTTAGGGCGGTGGTTCTCAACCTGTGGGTCGCGACCCATAGGAACTGTATTAAAGGGCCACGGCATTAGGAAGGTTGTTGAAAACCACTGCCTGATGGAAATGGTCCCCTCCATTTTTGGCACCAGGGACCAGTTTCATGAAAGGTAAATGGGGGAGGGGGGAGGTTTAGATATGAGTTTATAAGCAGTTGATTTACTATGGTCTCTGTGCCGTCAGCCCTCTCTGCTAATGATAATCTGTACTGGCAACTGGTCCTCAGCAATAGCACCAGCACCAGCATCACTGCCCCAGCTCCACCTCAGATCATCAGGCATTAGATTCCCATAAGGAGCGTGCACCCTAGATCCCTCCAGTGTGCAGCTCACAGGAGGGTTCGTGCTCCTCTGAGAATCTGATATTACCACTGATGAGACAGGAGGCAGAGCTCAGGTGGTGAGTGACGCAGAGTGGCTGTAAATACAGATGAAGCTTTGCCCTGTTCCTAACAGGCACCAGACTCGTGCCACTCCATGGCCCAGTGGTTGGGGACCAGAGCCTTAGAGAATCTGGTGAAACTTGTATCACAGGGACCTGTCTTCCAAAATACAGGTTCCCCCATTTAACACCATCAAAAGGCCACTTCTGGTCCCCCAGGGGCCCATGAACTTTACTATCAGAACCTGGGGGAGCCCCTGGCAGCCCCAGGGCTGTGTCCCCAGTTTCAGGAAGTCACATGCAGGAGTGGAGGGGGACAGTGCCATTGCTAACCCACTCCCACTTCCACTAATGTTTTCTCTCCCTCCCCCACCCCTAGTTTCTCAGGCAATGCTCTAGGGGATGAAGGTGCTGCCCTCTTGGCCCAGCTGCTCCCAGAGCTGGGTGCTCTGCAGTCCTTAAAGTGAGTAGCCAGTTAGACAAAGCCTCGGGGGGGTGGGGAGTGGCCTGTGCTCCATCTCCCTCCATCCTGGGGTTATTGTAAAGATGAAATCAGGAAATGCATATAAATCACCCCTGACCCCTGGTAATGCTCCACAAAGGCTAGCTAATACCGTGATTCTTATATAAATAGAGGTCTGTATCTGTGACTCTGTAATGCAGCTTCTGATTCAGGGTTTCACTTCTCCAACCTGTCTCTGTGGCTCTCCACCTGGGGCAGGTGGAGGAATTACTGAGTAATGGCTGGGAGCCATTCTGGCCCTGGGGTACAGGGAGGGGTTGTTTGATAGGGTTAGGACAGTGTAGGCAGGAAAGGTTTGTACCCAAGAAGACACTCTAGCAGAGTGCCCAGGGCTGCCTGAGGGAGCACCTGGTGGAGAGAGGGTGTGTAGGGGAGGCCAGGAAGCCCCCAACTTTCCCTACATCAGACCAAAGCTCTCTAACCGGCCCTGATGCTCCTGGTTCACACAGCCCCTCCTTCTCCCAAGCTAGAGGAGCCTGGGGAGAGGTGATACACAAGGCCTGTGTTCCAGGCTAGCTCTGCCACCTGCTCTGCTGTGTGACCGTGGGCAACTGACCTCACCTCTCTGAGCCCCGGCTCCCAGTCAGTAAACCCATAAACTACAAATGTGGCCACTGCTTACGGCTACAACCTCCAGAATGAGTGCTATGGCCCAAGGGTCCCTCCGGCCAGTCAGTCTTTCTTTGGGATGCTGGCAAGGAAGGGAAATTGCCGCTGTTCCCATTCAGGCCTGCACCTGGGAGGGGAGGATGGCCTTGTCACTGCAGTGAATCACATGCAGATAGGCGCTTTCAGGCACATACCCGTGTGACCTCTTAATAATACAGATGCCTGGGCTCTGTGCCTGTAGCACAGTGGTTATGGCGCTGGCCACGTACACCAAGGCCACTGGGTTCGAACCCAGCCCAGCCAGCTAAACAATGACACCTGCAACAAAAAAATAGCCAGGCGTTATGGCAGGCACCTGTAGTACTACTTGGGAGGCTGAGGCAAGAGAATTGCTTGAGCTCAGGAGTTTGAGGTTGCTGTGAGCTGTGACGCCATGGTACTCTACCAAGGGCGACATAATGAGACTGTCTCAAAAGAAAAAAAAAAAAAACAGATGCCTGGATGACTCCGTGCCTGTGAGGGTGTGCCCAGGCCAGAGGAGTGGGCTACTAAATGACAAAAAACACTAACCAGTTGACAGGGGGAACCATGAAAGAAAAGAGCGGCTTAGTTCCTGCTTTCTGAACAAGAGGCCACGTTTTCGTTTTGTGCTTGGGACCACCCCTCCTTTACCAGGTAGAGAAAGAGAGACAGAGGCCCCGCTCTAGCTGGAAAGCTCTCCTCAGATCCATCACAGTCCCAGGGAAATGCTGAGTTCTCAGCTTTGTCACCCACATGTCTCGTAACCTTGGGCAAGGCCTTGCCTCTCTGTGGGCCTCCAGTTCCTCATTTGTACAAGGAGGAGTTGAAAGGGGTGCTCTCTGACCAGCTGGGGTTCAGTGTCTGGAATCAGGGCCAACCCTCCCCCACCCCGTGCTCTGACTACAAGAGGAGGTGTTGAGCCTGGGTGACCTCCATCGTGTCACTCCTGTGCTCTCCAGCCTCAGTGAGAACAGCTTCACCCTGGACGCTGTGCTCAGTCTAGCCCAGTGCTTCTCCACTCTGCAGTGGCTGTTCCACCTGAACGTCAGGTAAGTGCCCGTCTGCCCCCACCCTGTCCCACCCCTGCATTCCATAGGCCATTGTCTCCCACATGGACCCTTCATCTGTCAAATTTGTGGTGTATCTTGGGGCCTGGGGTAGTACCGGTTCCCATGGGCATGTGTTGGGTGTCTGCTGAATGAGTGAATGAGTATGGCCCCAGAATGCTCATATTTCTTCTAATTCATCATGGGAGAGACCATCGACTCTCCTAAACTCTCTGTATTGTCTGCAGAGAATTTTGAGAAAACTGGGAGTTCCCTGGTAGCCAGTGAGTGCACAGGGACCTGCCTTAATTGTGGGGCCACTGGAGCTGACAAGAATACAGAAGAAAAGGCACCATCTAGCCAGGTGGCCCCAGGCCATCTAGGGCTCTGTATCCATGGCTTCAGCAGAGGTCCTGCCTCCCTTCTCTATTCCTGAACATCCCCAAGAATGGGAGGTACCATTGCAGATGGACCAGGATGGTTATTTACCAGATGTCCAGCCTGAACAGGTCCCTGGACCTCTCCACGCCTCAGTTTCTTCATCTGTAAAATGGAAATAATTCCTTACCTCAAGTCTTTCTTGTGAGAATCGAATGAAATAACGCGATGGTGTGCTTTGTGTGTGGCTTGATAGATGCACTTGTTACTTAATCTGTTTATTACTGGTTTGCTGAGAAAGCAGATCACAGGGGCCCTCCTGGACCTGGCCAGTCTGCTCTTGCCGCCGCCTGGGAAGGGGCCCTCTGCCCTTCCTCAGGCTGCTGCCTCCTCTCTACTTCCAGCCTCAAGAGCCAGCATATCCTCCTGAGCGGTCCCAGGAGAGGAAGGTGAGGAGGGGGCACTCTGTTGGAGTGGGCTCCCCTCCACTCTGACCTCCATTTGCTGTGGTGCCCCCCAACCCCAGACCCACGCTGACTACTCTTAGCCCTAGGGTAAACCACCTAGGTCTAGCACCCTAAAATTACTTCTGTAACCACTGTCACCCCATATGAATGGCCTGAAATCAGCTGACTTACTGGTCCCTGGGAAGAAGGCAACCTACCGGGGTGGGGCCTGAGGGGCATGACCAGGAGATGCCGGAGCAGGGCAGGTGCTAGCGGAGTGCTGCCTCATGGGAGCAGATAGGGAAGCAGTCATGTTTCTGCCTTCTGCGGACTTTTACAGACTCAAGATTTCCTATGAGTCACTGCCCTTTCATACCCTGAGTGTCACATTTGAGAAGCCAAGAACTGTTGGTGCTCTGGGGGAAAAAAAAAATCCCCATCTTTGTTAAATAGGCAAACACTGGTTTTAGCCCTTCGCAAATGTTCCCAGCTACCCCCTAGCAGGGCTGGGCCTTCTGGCCACAGCTGGGAACATTGGTGGCAGAGAACTGGGCAGAGGGGATCCACGGCTAATGTGCCAGGGAAAGTGGGGGCTTTTAAGACAGGTGGGCTGTCTGAAGCTGGGGTAGCTCAAGGCTGGTGGTCTTGCTTGCCAGGCTAGGCTGTTTCTGGGGACTTTCTGGGTTCTTGAAGCCAAAAGAACTGGGGTAGAGGAAGTCATGTGAATGCCAAGTTAGGGGTCAGACAGGGGAGGGGCTCTGTCCTGGATCCCCTACCCGGTCAGGCCTGCCCTCCTGGATAAGCTTTCTGGGCCTTGGTTTCCCCCATCTGAACAATGAGGGGCTGGACTAGGATCTAGTGACCTGATTGTCTCGAGGACCCCTTCCAGCCCTGTCTTCCCTTCCCTGGGCCTCAGTTTCCCCATCTGTAAAAGGAGGGGCTTGGCGAGAGCCTGGTGACTTGATCATCTTGAGGACCCCCTCCTAGGAGTCCCGTCTCAGTAATTTAAAATTTCCTTTCAAAATGGTTTCCCTACTTCTAGGCATATCTGTGCTGGTGGATTTTTGCCAGAGTTGCCAGCTGGAGCCGAGTTCTTGGCGTTGAGTCCCCGCTGCCTCCCTAGGAACTTTAGGTACTGTCTCATCTACTTCTTGTCCAGGGGTGAGCGGTCAGGGAGAGGGCAGAGCCTGAGAGTCTGGGGCTCTGGATTGGGATAGAAAGAAGAGAGTTTGAGAAAAGGGGAACAGAAAGAGGGCGAGTGTGAGGGCTGGCAGCAGGCGGGGGGCTGCTGGCCCCTTAGGGTGAACATTCTCCTTAGAAACAAGAGCCCCACACTTCTCTGAAGCAAACAGAGCGGCCATCCCCTCCCTGCCTGGGGTGCCATCTGCTGTGGGAACACAGATTTTCCTAAAAGAAAGGGGCTGGCCTCTTTCCCCAATCGTGCCGCCCTGAGGGGCTGTGAGACCCCCACCCGGGCCATCCCCTCTCCTAGCCCTGATTGTCTCACCTGAGGGAGAGAGAGAGCTAAAGCTGAGGCCTCAACAGTGACCCAGAAGAGGAAAGTGAGTAGTGCGAAGCCTGGGAGGAGTGAAAGCTGGGCTCCCAGGAGCACAGGTGGGGAGAGCGGAGAGGTAGAAGGCTGTAGGAAAGGCATTTTGCTTTTAGCCTAAGGGTAATAGGGAACCACAGAATGCTTTAAGTGGTGGAGAGGGCTGGCCAGATTCCCAGGATTAACAGATGAGGCACTTTCAGGGAGGAGAGGAGTTGCAGGGAGGCGAGAGTGGATGCCAGAAGTAAGGATGGTGACCTGGGCTCAGGAAGGAGTGGCAGAAAGGACTTGGAGAGTCACTGGGTACTCAGGGTCCTTTACTATTGCTGTCAGGGATTGGGGGACAGAGGCTGTTGGGGAGACTGGGAGAGGAGAGAGTGCCCCGCAGGGGAAGGAACTTGCATCCCATCACTTGGAGTGAGCGCTGTCAGGAGGAGAGCGCCCCTGGGGCTGGGCAGGAGCCCAGGTTCCTCTCTGATCTCCTGCCCTGCCCATTGTCCTTTTTCAGCCTCAGGGAGTGTGAGCTGGACCCCCTGAGCCTCACCTGCCTCTGTGAGACTCTGAAGAAGTGCCCCGGGCCACTGGAAGTCCAGTAAGTAAGACAACACTGCCCCAGAGGGTATGAGGTGGGCATCTGTCCAGTGACCCAGGAGGGAGGGGGCTTCTCGGTTGGAGGCCAGGTGAGTCCTTCCCAGTCTCTTCCCAGCAGATCCCATAGCCCATGGGAGTCCCTTGACCTATCAGTAAAAGGTGGGTTATCTCCCAGCAGTCCCCAGCCTCATCCCTCCCACTTTGGGGTGCTGTGCTGAGCCTGGGGACATTTCCACCTGCCCCATCCACTCAGCTCAGGGTAGCCCTGACCCAGGTATTCAGTCAGGCCTGTTTCAGGGGCTGGAGCTTGTCCTCAGGGCACCTTCTCTGCCCACTGAGCCCCTCAATCTGTGACCAGAGCCTGGACTTGGAATCAGCCACCTGTCGTCTGGGTGACTTCAGGCAAACAGCTTTAACCCCTGGACTTTGACATTGTTTGGCAGATGGGGGATCTTACCATGTAAGATCTCTGAAACTAGCTCTCATCTCATAACTGTACATCAGGCTTTCCCAAAGTGTCATGACCCATGAATCCAGAAAAAAAAAGACATAATGAATCCAATTCATTTTTTAGTAAAGGATTTTAGAATGGTTTTAGACTTAATTTATAGAAAATTGCAGATAGTTTAGAGAGTTCCTCACCTATTGCCCTTGTTATTAACATCTAACTACCATGGTACATTTGTCACAGTCTTGTGGCTGGACTTGGTGGCACGTACCTGTGATCCCAGCTCTTTGGGAAGCTTAGGTAGAAAAATGGCTTGAGCCCAGGAGTTCAAGGCTGCATGAGCTATGATTTTGGATTTCCCCAGCTTGTCCAATAGTGCCCTTTCTGTGATCCAGAATCCCATTCAGGACCCCATGTTGCAGTTAGTCATCCTCTTCCTCAGCCTCCACTGGTCTGTGACAGTTTCTCATTCTTTCTGTTTTTCATGTCCTTGACAGTTTTGAGGAGTACTGATCAGATATTTTATAAAATGCTCTCAATTAGGGTTTCTCTGATGTTCTTCTCATGGTCAAGCTGGAATATGGGTTAGGGAGAAGAGCCCCACGGAGGGGAATGCCCTTCTCATCATGTCATCTCCAGGGTGCATGGATCAATGTCACTTAACACTCTGATGTTGACCTCGCTCACCTGATTAGAGTAGCATCAACCAGATCTCTCCTACTGTAGAGTTAGTTTTTTTTTTTTTGAGACAGAGCCTCAAGCTTTCCCCCTGGGTAGAGTGCCATGGCATTACAGCTCACAGCAACCTCCAACTCCTGGGCTCA
>NW_003852453.1:9326057-9351774 GCF_000181295.1 Otolemur garnettii
AAAAAAAAAAACAAAAAACCAACTCCTGGGCTCAAGCAAGACCCTTGTATAAGTCTCCCAAGTATGTGGGATTACAGTTATCCACCATGCCTGGATAACTTTATTTTTTTATAGAGACAGAGTCCTGTTATGTTGCCCAGGCTAGTCTCAAACTCCTGGCCTCAAGCAATTTTCCTGCCTTAGCCTCCCAAAGTGGTAGGATTACAGATGTGAGCCACCTTGCCAGCCTTTCTTTTCTTTTTTTTTTTTAGAGACAGAGTTTTACTTCGTTGCCCTCGGTAGAGTGCCATGGTATCACAGCTTATATCTCAACCTCAATCTCTTGGGCAACCTCAATCTCTTGGGCTTAAGTGATTCTCTTGCCTCAGCCTCCCAAGTAGCTGGGACTACAGGCACCTGCCACAACACCCAGCTATTTTTTTGTTGCAGTTGTCATTGTTGTTCAGCCGGCCCGGGCCAGGCTCAAACCACCAGCCTCAGTGTATGTGGCTGGCACCCTACTCACTGAGCTATGGGTTCCTTTTCTTCCAGCCCGCAGGACCAGTGTTGGGAGGGAATGTTTTGGGCAATATTGGTTAGGTCTCATCTGCAGAAGGCTCTGGCCAGCCTCCCTGCTTTTCCCACCTGACTGAGATGCTTTGTTTTACAGATTGTCCTGTGACATCCTGAGTGACGAGAGCCTGGAGACCCTACTACGCTGCCTCCCCCTACTCCCTCAGTTAAGCCTCCTGCAGTAAGACTGAGTTTCCTCATTCCTGCTTTCCTGGGCCTGTGTCCCTGACCTGTCGTATTACTAAAACCACCCCCGTTCTCCCCCTCTTTCTTTCCCTTGGGCCCTTTCATCATTTTAGGGGACTCAAACTTGCTTCCAGCTCCCCCCCTACTACTTTGTCAACCGGGTGTGGCGTTTGAGTTAATTGCCCCTTCATAGCCTCAGTTTCTTCATCTGACCAATGGGACTAATAATCCCCCACCCTTCCACCAGGGTTGGAACTCAACAAGGTCCTCGAAAAGCTCCTTAAAGATTGGAAAGCTTGTGACACATGGGCTATTGTACTTCTCCCCACTCACAGGAAAGTCACCCTCCCCTAGAAAGGAACTGTAGAGATGTCACTCACTGCTTTAAAGGTCACCATCTCATTCTGCAAAAGGGGAACTTAAACAGCTTCCCCGAAAGTATTTAAAACTCTATTTTCTAATTTCGGTTCAGACTGGTTAGAATTTAGAAAGGATTTACTTTAAATATTCTTCTAGCAGCGGGGGAAAGCAGCTGTAGCTGAGATGAAAAATACAACAGGAAATTAAATGATAATAATAACAGTGACATAAGGCTGAGGTTCTCTGGGATACTTAAGGTGGCTAATATCACCTCCCGGAGGAGGAGGGAGGAAGACGTGACACCTTTGCAGAGGTGGGCAAGTACTGTCCTGCTCATAGCACCCCCTATGGTCCCACCTTGCCTGGAAAGAATGGGTCAGAAAAGCCTCCTTCAGACATAAAAAGTGGCAGGTTAAAATGAACAGATGGGAAACCTCAGACCAGAGATGGATTTCTCTATGCCTGTCACGTAGCATCACCTCTAGCTCATCCCCTGGCTTTGGAATGGGGTGGCTAGCCTGCCCCTTGTCAGGGCTTACACTTCGTATTACTCAACCAATAGCGCTGTGGACCTGCTGCGAGCCAGGCAGTTTCGGGTGCTGGAGGACATAGCAGAGGAAAAAAATAACTATATTCTTGTCTCTTTGGAGCTCCTCTTGCAGAGGAGTAAAATCAAATAAGAGGAATTCAGCCAGTGACAAGGTGTTTTACCAAGGGATATGGTTAAAGAGTGACTGGAGCAGGGCATGGTGGCTCACGTCTATAATCCCGGCACTTGGGAGGCTGAGGCGGGTGGATTGCCTGAACTCTATGAGGTGCAAGAGCGAGACCCCATCTCTAAAAAATAGCTGGACGTTGTGGCGAGTGCCTGTAGTCCCAGCTACTTGGGAGGCTGAGGCAAGAGAATCGTTTGAGCCCAAGAGTTTGAGATTGCTGTGAGCTATGACTCCACAGTACTCTACTAAAGGTGACCAAGTGAGACTGTCTCAAAAAAAATGAGTATATAAAAATAAGTGTCTGGAGAGGTGATTTAGCTGACAGCAGACGTGGTCAGGGAACGTCTCTGAGGAGGAATGCTGAGCTGTAACCTGAAGGAGCAGAGGGAGCCAGGCCTGTGCAGTGTAGGGAACTGCATTCCAGGCAGAGGGAATAGCTTGTGTGAGGCCCTAAGGCATGATTGAGCTTGGTGGGCTCCAGGAGCAGCCTGGAGAAAGCCAGTGAGGCCAGTGCAGCCAGAGTGGCCATAGCACAGTGACTAGGAGGATAGGAGGTGGGGAGAGATGGGCCAGGGCTGGGTCATGCAGGGCCTGGTAGCCATGGCCAGGAGTTTGGAACTTTTTGCAAGGGAACTTGAGAGGCAGAGGAATAATATAGGTTTTCAAAAGCTCCATCTGGGTGCAGGGTAGAGAAGGGGCTGGGGACAATAGGTGGAGATGAGAGCAGGGAGGAGCTATGCGCAGCCAGGGCAGGGCTGATTATGGGGGAAGGGAGAAGTGGGTGGACTCAGGGTGGGCCCTGGGAATGGGGCTTACAAGACAAGCTGAGGTGGGGTTATTGGGGGCAGGAGCTGGAGGACCTGAGGCAGCCTTCAAGGGCAAGCTGGACCCATCTCACTTTCTCTGAAGCAGTGGTTCTCCCCCCCACCCTTTTTTTCTGAGATAAGAGTCTAACTGTTGCCCTGAGTACAGGGTCATGGTGTCATAACTCATAGCAATCTCAAACTCTTGGGCTCAAGAGATCCTCTTGCCTCAACCTCCCCAGTAGCAGAGACTAAAGGCACCCCCACAACATCCAGCTGGTTTTTCTATTTTTAGTAGAGATGAGGGTCTTGCTGTTGATCAGGCTGGTCTCGAAATCCTGAGCTCGAGGGATCCACCAGCCTTGGCCTCTCCGAGTGCTAGGATTACAGGCGTGAGCCACCACTCTCTGCCCTTCTCAATAGGAAGTGGCAAAATTAGCCCTCAGGGCACATTTGGCAATATCTGAAGATATTTATAGTTGCCTTCACTTCCGGTGGAGGATGGTCCTACTGGTATCTAAAGAGTAGAAATCCGGTGCTGCTAAGCATCCATGGGAGCCAGGACAGTCCCACAACAAAGAATTATCGGGGCCCGAATTTTGATAGGGCTGAGGACAGAAAACTCTGTCCAAAGGGCCTGAAGCCTCCCACCCTCTGTCACTAAGGACATGCCTTCTAAGCATGTACTTGCAGGTAAAAACAAGAGCAATGATAATAGCAAGCATGGTTGTCGCACCAGGCAGCACACCAGCCTGGTACAACTAAATCCTTCCACACACTGAGAGTAAACCATGTGTCATGCTGGGTCCTATTTTGCAGGTAAGGAAACTGAGGCTCAGAGCTATTAAGTGACTTGTCTGTGGTCACACAACCAGTTAGCAGAACTGGGACTCAAACTCAAGTTTTCTTGAGCCCAAACGCCAATTTATCCCTCCGGAGCTCCCCCGAACCCCCATACACTTGCTTCCTTATGGTCGTGCTGACCGGCCAGCCTCCCCCATCCTCCCTTTCCTTAGCCTGCAGCCTGCGGGTTTCTTATCCACTGATTTTCTTGGCTCTGCCCTTCCCAGGCTGAGCCAGACGGGACTGTCTGCCAGAAGCCCTTTCCTGCTGGCGGATATCCTCAGCCTATGCCCACGGGTTCAAAAGGTGGATCTCAGGTGCCTTGCCCTGGGGCAGCCAAGACTGGAGGGCTGGGGGTTGTGCATGGAGTCTGGTGGGTGTGAGGGGTAGGTTGACAGCAGTGGGACCCAAGTCAGAGTCTGCGCTTGGTGGGGAGGGGTTGGCAGCCCCCAGGGACATCCTGAGGCTTTAGCCAAGAGTGGCTGACCCAGGTGCTATCTGTCTGCTCCAGGTCCCTGTGTCACGCAACCCTGCACTTCAGATCTACCCAGGAGCAGGAAGGTGTGTGCTGTGGGTAAGTCCCCTAAAACCATGTCTGGGCAGCTAGTGGACACCTGCCTCTTGCATGGCCAGAGCAGCGTGCTGGCTCCCTGCCACAAAACATTCTGTGGGGCACGTGGGCCACTTACTTCTCCTTACATGACAAAGCTGAGGTGCAGCACTGCTGGAGGGCGGGGGCAGGAGCAGTGCCTGCTGGATATCCCAGAGGGACTGAGCTGGGGTGGAGTTCCATCTGGAGCTCAGAGGCTGCACCCCAGATGGGCCAGGGGAGAGGGGTCTGAGTGACTAAGACACCCCGTCCCCTACCTCCACCCTGTAGGTTCACAGGCTGCGGCCTCAGCCAGGAGCATGTGGTGTCACTGTGTGAGCGGCTGAGCAAGTGTGAAGACCTCAGCCAGCTGGAGTAAGTTGGGGAGGAGGAAGAGGGGGCATGGGGCGAATACCTGTGTGGCTCTGGAGGGGGGCGTGAGTGGCCATGTGTATACTTTTGTTCCCGTGTGCCTGCCTACACCCCTCAGGACCAGCTGTCCTGGGATAACTGAGACTTTCGGTCACATCCCTAAGGCTTCTGTGGACCCATTTCCCCTCTCTAACTCCCACTCCTGCTGTGGCGGTGCTGGTTCCATGGTGTCCCTCTTACTTGGATAGCCCTTCAACCTCAAGTGCATGCAAGCTCTGCTGGCAGACGGGGACAATGAGGGCTCCGTGGCTGGCCTGGCAGGTGGTTAAAGTACCAAATGATGATTCAGCTTGAGGAGGGACCCAGAGCCGGCCAGGGTGGGGTCTTACAGGCTCTTGCATTGTTGAGATGTCGTTTTCATGTGTCCTGTCTTGGAAACAGTGCAGCCTCCATGTGGGTGGGAAAATGATCATAGCTAACCCCTATTGAGCACTTTCTCCTCTATTCTATGTACTTTGCATGCTCCTTTCAATAACCCTAGGTACTATTACTGTTCACACTTTACAGATGAGGAAACTGAGGTATAGAAAGTTTAAGAGCTTGCCCAATGGTGGCGCCTGTAGCTCAAGCAGCTAAGGCTCCGGGCACATACACCAGAGCTGGGGGTTCAAATCTGGCCAGGGCCTGCCAAACAATGGCAACTACAACCAAAAAATAGCCAGCGTTGTGGTGGGCACCTGTAGTCCCAGCGACTCGGGAGACTGAGGCAAGAGAATTGCTTAAGCCCAGCAATTGAAGGTTCTGTGAGCTGTAATGCCACGGCACTCTACCCAAGGCGATAGCTTGAGGCTCTGTCTCAAAAAAAAAAAAAGAGCTTGCCCAAAATCACACAACTAGTAGAATGCAGAGTCCGCACTCACAATCATTATGAGCCCAGCCTTGGATTGGTGGGAAATATGAAGGGCTTATCTACCAAAAATATCAAATAATTTACGTTTGTTGTGACGGGGCCAAGAAGAAAAATGTAACTGATGAAACTCAAGTACTTTAGTCTTATTATTTTTTTAAATACAGAGTTCCACTCTGTCATCCAGGCTAGAGTGCAATAGTGCAATTATAGCTCACTGTAACCTCAAACTCCTGGCCTCAAGCAATCTTCCCATCTCAGCCTCCTGAGTAGCTGGGTCTACAGGCATGTGCTACCACACCAGGCTAATTTTTAAAATTTTTTGTAGAGACACATTCTCACTATGTTGCCCAGGCTGGTCTCAAACTCCTGGCCTCAAGCAGTCTTCCCATCTCAGCCTCCCAAAATGTTGGTATTGGCTTGGCGCCTGTGGCTTAAGTGGCTAAGGTGCCAGCCATGTACACCCAAGGTGGTGGGTTCGAATCCAGATGGGGCCCGCCAAACAACAATGACGGCTACAACCAAAAAATAGCCGGGCGTTGTGGTGGGTGCCTGTAGTCCCAGCTACTTGGGAGGCTGAGGCAAGAGACTCACTTGAGCCCAGGAGTTGGAGGTTGTTGTGAGCTGTGATGCCACAGCACTCTACCCAGAGGGACAGCTTGAGGCTCTGTCTCAAAAACAAACAAACAAACAAACCCCCAAAATGTTGGTATTATCGGTATGAGCCACTGTGCCCAGCCTGAAAATCATATATATTTTTAAATTATTTTTTAATATTTTTGCAGTTTTTGGCTGGGGCTAGGTTAGAACCCACCACCCCTGGCATATAGGGATGGCGCCCTACTCCTTTGAGCCACAGGCACCACCCAAATCATATATTTTAAAGAAAGATGAAGGCTAAGCATGGTGGCTCATGCCTGTAATTGTAGCACTCAGGGAGGCCAAGATGGGTCGATTGCTTGAGCTGAGGAGTTCAAGACCAGATTAAGCAAGAACAAGACCCCATCTCTACTAAAATAGAAAAAAAAATTAGCTGGGCATTTTGGTGGGCACCTGTAGTCCCAGCTACTTGAGAGGCTGAGGCTGGAGGATCCTTGACCCTAAGAGTTTGAGATTGCTGTGAGCTATGATGTCATACCACTCTACCCAGGGCAACAGAGTGAGAGTCTGTCTCGAGGGAAAAAAAAAGAAGAAGAAAGAAAGAGAAAGAATAAGTAATATGTCTTCAAGTTTTTCTGTTTTTTCATTGTAGAAAGAGATTTTTCTTTTTTTTTTTCTTCTTTTGAGACAGAGCCTCAAGCTGTCCCCCTGGGTAGAGTGCCGTGGCACTACAGCTCACAGCAACCTCCAACTCCCAGGCTCAAGCGAATCTCCTGCCTCAGCCTCCCAAGACGCTGGGACCACAGGCGCCCGCCACAACGCCCAGCCACTTTTCTGGTTGCAGCCGTCATTGTTGTCTGGCGGGTCCGGGCTGGGGATTCGAACCCGCCACCCTAGGTGTACGTGGCTGGCGCCCTAGCCAGCTGAGCCATAGGCGCCGAGCCAGAAAGAGATTTTTCTTAAAAATTATTTTATTAAATGGCTTCAGGAGACAAGCCAATTTTTTTTCTTTTATTTATTTATTTATTTATTTATTTTATTGAATGGTAACTATGTACATTAATGCACTTCTGGGGTACAGTGTGGGGTTTTCGACAAGCCAATTATTAAATGAAGTTTCTCAGCAAAAGACAAAATAAGCATCAAATTTGTCAAAGACATAGGAGGAAAATCAGATATTCCTGGGCACAGAATTGGGTATATTGTTTCTGAGACTGTAGCTAAAATCCCAAACTGCTACATAAAGAGAAATGAGAAAGTACAGTATTTGGGGGTGGTTTCTGCTCTTGCCTTCCCAAATTAAACAAAGCAATCTGGGGGGTCAATGCATCCTCCAGATATTTTTCTTTTTCCTGAATTTACTCTTGTTCAAAAATTGTGGCTCCCAATGGCTGCAGGCCAAGGGCATGGTAAAAACTAATCGGTTTTTCTCTAACCCTTGAAAGCCTGCTAGAGGCACACTGGCCCTGGGAGTGGTCACCAGATATGAAAGGGGAAGCTGAGGACTGGTTTACTGTGATGCTGGTGAGGGAAATGGTGGCAGGGACTCTGGGAGTTGGTGGTGATTCTAGTGATGGAAATTATGGTGATGGTGGTACCGGGCACAGTGGTATTGCATCATAGTGACAAGGTGGTGGTGGTGGCGGCGGCAATGCGGGAATGTTGAGTAACAGTGATAGTAGACGGTAGCTGTCAGGAGCAGACAGACTGAGGAGGCCCATAACCACTTCTTATCTCTTGCAGCCTTTCAGCAAACTTGCTGGGTGATGACGGGCTCAGATGCCTTCTGGAATGTCTGCCGCAGGTGCCCATCTCCGGGTCACTTGAGTGAGTGGGGCTAAGCATGGTGGCTCACGCCTGTAATTGTAGGAAGAGGAGGAAGACTCCCCTGGGCCAAGAGCATGAAAGCATGAATGGGCTTCTTCTGAGGGCAACCCTAGGAACCCCTAGAGGACAAGGGCTAGGGGAAGAAGGGGTGATTTTTACCCTGACCTCTACCTTGAGTTCTTTCCTCTATCCTGCATGCTGCCCTGGGCAGGGGCCCCACCAGACACCCAAGAAAGGGTATGATTTATGAATCTGCCCTTCAACCTACCCCTTTAGCCAAGCTGACCCCAGGACAGGGAAATGAAATTCTATCCCTAAACAACTGCTAAGGGATTACAGCCACCCTAGCTCCTGGTCCATCCCGTTCCTGACACTCCTCTGACCCAATCAATGGGATGTGAATTTGGAGGTGTCCCTGCATTGGGGGAAGAGTCCTTAGGAAGTCATCTGCATGCCTGCCAGATTTCCCTAGTGACTGGGAGACTGAAAGCCAGAACCAGGATACAACCTGTTGCTAGTCAACTGTGCTTAATGCTCTGCAAGTCCCTGACTCACATGGGGCTGGACCACATGGACAGTGGGCACAGTGAGGGCAGCTGGGAGGACTCGGGTTGGGGCCAGTTCTGCCTGTGTGGGGATAGTGTCTTCTCCAGGTCTCTCTGGGCCTCAGCATCTCCATCTGGAGATGGGCCACCAAGACACTGAGGCCTCTCTTCCCCAGAAATGACAGCTGGAGGAGGGATGAGTGGGCGGGTAGGGCTCCGTGGAGCCCCTGCTCTCACCTCCATCCTGTTTCCCTTCTAGTCTGAGTCACAACAGCCTCTCTCAGGAAGGTGCCCTGTACCTGGTGGAGACTCTGCCCTCCTGCTCACGCGTCCGGGAGGCCTCAGTGATGTAAGATGCTAGCGCCCACTACCTGATGGTGGGGGAAGCAAGACCCCCCTCCACACTTGTGACCTTATGCCTGTGTGACTTGGGGTAACCTCTGCCTCTCTCTGAGTCTCAGAGTTCCCCGAACATGGGCTCATCTTAACCATCCCCTGCTGCCCAGGTACCATGCGGACCAGAGGTTGTGGGGTGGAGAAGGCCAGGTGTCACCATCCTCACAGGATGAGTTGGGGGTCTCTGCTAGTCAGCTACCGGCTTGCCTTCTATGGCTTCTTCCCTCCCTTGTCCCTGTGGGCACTGCCGCCTTCCCTCCCTGTGTCCCCAGGCACCCAGGGTGCCCAGGATCCTGGCACTCCTGGAGTCATGCGTCCCCACCCTCCTCTCTCTGCAGTCTGGGCTCTGAGCAAAGCTTCCGGATTCAGTTCTCCAAACAGGAAGAGGCTGGGAAGACACTTAGGTAATGCCTGGTGGGGTGAGGGGGCTAGGGGAAAGAAAGTAGAAGAGAAGGCTGGCCTTGTGGTGGCCTCCATGCCTGCTCCTTCACTGGGCCCTCTCCACCTTCAGAGAGCCTGCTTCAAGCTCACTTCCTCCACCAGATGTGCCCCAGTGCCCAACGTCTCCAGTCTTGGGCGGCCTTGGCATTGTACCTATGCTTCTTAGCCACATACTAACTCTATCTTGAGGCTTCTGAGTTTCGTGATTAAGATTCTGGAGCCACCTGAGAATAAATCCCAGTTCTGCCACTTACTGGCAGTGTGACCCCAGACAGGTTACTTAACCTCTCTGTGTTTCAGTTCTTCATCTATAAAATAGGGATACTATACAATCTACCTCTTAGAGTTATTGTGAGGATTAAATGAATTAAAGGGCCTGGCTTATTACAATGTTGTATTAGCTATGATGATGATGATGACGATGACCATTGCGGGTAGCCTTGAGGCTGGGAGGAAGCAGGGTGCTGGCCCCCATAGGACTCACCCAGGCTCTCCCTGGCCTTCTGCCCTCAGGCTTAGTGAGTGCAGCTTTGGGCCAGAGCACATGTCCAGACTGGCCACTGGCCTGAGCCAGTCCCTCCAGCTGATGGAACTCACGTGAGTGACCGGGCCCAGGCCATGGGGACAGCTAAGGGGTGAGGGCACCCCGCCAGGGCCACACTAGTGACTGACCTCTATCCCCAGACTGACTCGGTGCAGCTTGAGCCAGGAGCAGCTGATGGTTCTTCTGAGTCTGGTGAGGCGACCAGCAGGGCTACTGAGCCTCAGGTATCTCCCCCTGCCCCAGCAACCCCGACCCTAGGAGGGACCACGGCATGACTGGGGGGCAGGGAGTAGGGTGCCCCTGGGATTATGTCTGTGGCCATCTCCTACACCAAAAACCCCACACCCTTGTCCCAGAGCACTCCTGAAGCATTCAGAGAAGCTGTTCCTTCCCAGGGTGGGGACTGTGCTTTGTGACTTAAGGGGAAGGGGGGTGAGAATTGCAAAGGCTACCCAACTTATGACAAAAATAACATAAAACAAGTATCATGTTTGTCTGTTCACCGTATTAATTTTAAAAGATTCAGAATAAAAAGATACCAAACTTCAAACACTTGGACTCAAATGATCCTCTTGCCTCAGCCTGCCAAGTAGCTGGGACTACAAGCACCTGCTACAACAACCAGCTATTTTTAGAGACTCACTCTGGCTCAGGCTGGTCTCAAACTCCTGAGCTCAAGCAATCCACTTGCCTCAACCTCTGAGAGGGGTAGGATTACAGGCGTGAGCCACTGCACCCAGCCCCAAAATATCATTTCAAAATAAAACTTTCCGGCTTGCCACCTGTAGCTCAGCGGCTAGGGTGCCAGCCACATACACTGGAGCTGGTGGGTTTGAATCCAGCCTGGGCCTGCCAAACAACAATGACAACTACAACCCAAAACTAGCTGGACATTGTAGCAGGTGCCTGTAGTCCCAGTTACTTAGGAGGCTGAGGCAAGAGAATCGCTTAAGCCCAGGAGTTTTAGGTTGCTGTGAGCTATGATGCTCACACGGCACTCTACCCAGGGCGACAGCTTGAGACTCTGTCTCTAAATAAATAAATAAATAAAACTTTCCTTAGTCTAAATATAATATGTACTCATTATAGAAATTTGTGGAAAATCCAGAAGTGCATAAAGAAGAAAATAGTGCTTTAAAAAAATTCAGGCTCAGTGCCTGTAGCTCAAGTAGCTAAGGCACCAGCCACATACACGAGAGCTGGTGGGTTCAAATCCAACCCAGGCCGCCAAAACAACGACAACTACAACCAAAAAATAGCCGGGCGTTGTGGCAGGCGCCTGTAGTCCCAGCTACTTGGGAGGCTGAGGCAAGAGAATCGCTTAAGCCCGGGAGTCGGGGATTGCTGTGAGCTGTGATACCGCAACACTCTACCCAGGGTGACAGCTTAGGGCTCTGTCTCAAAAAAAAAGAAATTCAATATAACTTTAAAGCAGGAAGATTTTCAATAACTCCCTTTTTTCCTGCTTCTGGCATGTACATTGTAGAAAGTCTGGAAAACAGAAAACTAAAGAAGAAATAAAATCGTTCATGAGAGTTATGTCATCTAAATAATCACCTTAAATATTTCATATATTTCCTCTATATATTTGTCTATGTATTTATATATGTTATATTTCTTATATATTTCCTACATATATTTATCGCCCTTGGTAGAGTGCCATGTTGCCACACAGCTCACAGCAAACTCCAACTCCAGGGCTTATGAGATTCTCTTGTCTCAGCCTCCTGAGTAGCTGGGACTACAGGTGCCCACCACAACGCCTGGCTATTTTTTTGTTACAATTTGGCCAGGGCTGGGTTTGAACCTGCCACCCTCGGTATGTGGGGCCGGCGCCCTACCTACTGAACCACAGGCGCCGCTCAGGATCTTTTCTTAAATTTAAAAATATTACTTTAAAAAATGACATTTTCTGTTTGGATTATTGCAATAATAATTGTTAAAATAAGGGGAATGTTAACTTTCTTTCTTATGCTTACTTGTGTAACTTTAAAGTTTTAAAATAAGCACAAACCCAAAAGGCCTCTAGGTACCCCTCCCTCCCCCCACAAGTGCACTGGCTGGCAGCTGCTCTCCCTGTGGAGGCCTACCTGTGTCCCTTTATGTGACAGGGTGGAAGAGCCATGGGTGGGCAGAGCTGGGGTGCTCGCCCTGCTAGAAGTCTGCGCCCAGGCCTCAGGCAACGTCACTGAAATTAGGTGAGTCCAGAAAGGAGGTCCCCTTGGAATTCTTCATTGTCCCCTTGGAATTCTTCATCTTTTGATAACATTAGGACTTTCCTTCCTCTTGTCCTGTGGGGTAATAGCTGTGTCTCCAGTGAGGTCTCTGTGTCCCCAGGATGGCAGGAGTCCCTGGAGCGTCTGTGCAGTGCTATGCATGTTTATTAGGATTTGTGCAGTAGTCAAGGTGCAGTGTCAGAGGAAGGCTCGCCCAGAGTCAACATGAAGGGCTGATAGATCCAGGCAGACGTGTGTGGGAATCCACGCTGGTCGCCGAGAAGTGGCCCCTGGATGCAGGAACACACATCAAGGCTCTGTGACCGCAGATAACAGAGGGATGTGCAGTGGCTAAGAACACGGGCTTGGGCAGCCCACTCACCTCCAGTCAGATCCCAGCTCAGCCACTCTGGCCTCAGCCCCCTGCTCTAAACAAGGGGTGTAATCGCAGCCCCTCATGGGGGAGGAGAATTACGTGGGCCGGAGCAGGTAAAGATGTCCAGTATGCAGTCACCAGCTGCACACCCTGTCCCTGCTGCTGCTGCTTTCCTCCAGGAGTGACCAAGGAGATGCTTAGGGGACTTAAGCATCCCCCTCAGCCCTCTCCCCATAGCCACCCCCATAGACATAATATGAGAGTAAAGGCAGAGCTCCAAGTTCACATGCAGCCCCCAGGCACGTCCCCCACCCCTCCTTCCACCACACTGTGGCCCTCCAGCCCCTCCCTCAAAACTCCTGGCAGGCCCCTTGGATCTCACTCATGGGTCTCTGTTGTGATCTGAAAAGCCTCAATGACCTACTAACTTAAAATTATTGAAAAGGCAGCACTTGGCATGTATGTGACTCAGGGAAGCAACTGCTCTACCATCCTAACTGGTTCCTGGAGAGCAGGAGGGGACATAGGCAAAGGGCCTCATTGAGCTCAGAGTCGGAGGCCAGGCAGCCCCAGTGGGAGCTCAGCCTGCCAAGGACAGCCACCTGGGGCCTCACACTGCACCCCCCCTTCTCAGCATCTCTGGGACCCAACAGCAACTCTGTGTCCGGCTGGAATTTCCACACCAGAAAGAGAATACAGATGCTGTGGCCCTCAGGTGAGACCTAGCACCTAGGGCCCCAAGGCAGTGGCTGGTGTTGGGATGGGCATGGCTGCTGCTAACCAGTGTTTCTCATGCCCCTGCCCAGGGTCCTTTGATGTTCAAAGTCTTTACATGACCTATGAGTTCTATTCCAGCCTGCTCTGTCTGCTTTCCAGCCTCACCCCAAACCCTGGCCTCAGCTCCTGCCATCCCCACCAGCTCTTAGTTCCTTGACCACCACCTTGCTATGACCTCAGGACCTTTGCACAGCCTGTTCCCTCTGCCCAGAATGTTCTCTTCTTGCCTACCCTCTTCCTCCTCTTTCACTTGGCTAACTCCTCCTCATCCTTCAGGTTTCGAGGAGGCCCCTCAGCCCCATGACTTAGTCAGATACTCATATCTCACAGATGTCTGGACTCACAGTGCCTTTAATCCATAAGCACAGTTTGGAAATTAAAATGCCACCTCTTTTAAGTGAATGCAGCCCTTTACATTCTTGGGAGTAGAATATGATCTCAGCCCCATCTCACTCCTTGGCTGGGTGCCCTTGTGCAGTGAACAGCCTGCACAGCTGTACAGCGGCCCCATCAGGACCCCTCCTGGGACATGTCATAGTTGAATAATAAATTGCGGGACTTTGTTTGATCGCCATTTATTTTCTGCTATGCCGTAAGCTCCTTGTAGGCAGGGACTGAATTGCCCATACTGGACCAGGTGGTCAGAAGTTGCACGCTTCTCCCTCCAGGTTGGCTTACTGTGACCTTGAGACCCACCACAGCCTTCTTGTCAGGCAGCTGATGGAGACATGTGCCCGGCTACAGCAGCTCAGGTCAGCACCCAGAAACACTGTCTGAGGCCCTGAGTTCTCTGGTTGACCCCAGTGCCTACCCAGGCCCCATGTGACCCTGGCGTTCTCATTTCCCTATGCAGGAGACAGTTGCATTCGGCCAGTGTGGGGAGATCCCCAGGGTGGCAAAGGGGAGCTCTTGGTGGGGTTCTTTCCTTTCCCTTGGCCATCCCATGTGTATGTGACGCCCCCGGAGGTGTGTCCCATCTGAAATTTTCTGGAATATACTTGGTCCTTTTCAGCTTGTCTCAGGTTAACCTCTGTGATGACGATGATGCCAGCTTCCTGCTGCTACAAACCCTCCTGCCTACCCTCTCTGAGCTGAAGAAGTTCCGGTACGCAGATAAGACGCTCAGGCTCTCTGCAGCCCACCCTGCCCTGACACCTCCTGTTATTCCCAGCCCAAGGCAGGGGACTCTGTGTCCCACCCTGCGCACAGGAACCTCAGGTGGTTCTGAGATGACGGTAGGGGTACACAGTCACAGACATGACCTTGACATTGACCCACATGGCAAGAAAGTCACTCCCTTTTCAATGTTCTTTCTTTTTCTTTGCTTTCTTTTGAAATCATCGCAAACTAATAAAAAATGCAAGAAGATTGGGAAGAACTTCCATATACCATTTACCCAAATTCAACTTTTGTCGATATTTTTCACATTTACTCATTTCTTTCCTCCCTCCCTCTTGCCTGCTCCACTCTCTTCTCCTCTTTTCTTTTTCTGAACCATTTAAAAGTAAGTTGCTTCTTCATGCCCCTTTACCCCTTAATATTTTAGTGAATTTCCCAAAAAAGGACATTCTTTTCCATAACCCAGTAAAATTATGAAATTCAGGACATCTAACAGTCACATCATACTAGAATCGAAGCCATACCTTATAGTACAATTTTAACCAGTTGTTTCAGGGTTGTTCTGTTTTGTTTGGCCAGGGCTGGGTTTGAACCCACCACCTCCAGTATATGGGGCCGGTGCCCTACTCCTTTGAGCCACAGGCACCGCCCAATTTTACCAGTTGTTGCAATAGTGCTGTTTATTGCATTTTCCTTTCTTTGTTTTATTTTATTTTTTATTTTTAGTAGAGATGGGGTCTTACTCTTGCTCAGGCTGGTCTTGAACTCCTGAGCTGAAGGGATCCACCCACCTTGGCTTCTCAAAGTGCTGGGAGCCACCACATGAACCACTACGCCCAGCCAGTTACTGCATTTTTTTTCTGTCTTGGATCCAGCCCAGGATCGCATTCCATACTTTAGTCTCCTTCCACCTGGAAGCTGCCCTCAGCCTTTCTTGGTTTTTCATGGCATTGTCTCTGTCAATTACAGGCCAATTATTTTATAAAATTTCCTTCAACTTGGGTTTGTCTGATATTTCCTCATGCTTAGATTTAGAGTCGGCATTTGGGGCAGAAGTATCACACAAGTGCTGCTGTGTTCTCAGCACCTGACATCAGGGCACATGATGTTTCTGTGTCTTCTTGCTGTGTGAGATGTTAACTGTGATCACCTAGAAAGGTGGCGTCTGCCGGGTTTCTTCCCTGGCAAAGTTACTGTTTTTCCCTTTGTAATGAATGTGCAAGCTGTAGGGAGAAACTTGAAGACTATGTAAATATCCTGTTCTTCCTCAAACTTTACCCACAAATTTTAGCATCCATCCATAATTGTCACCTGAACCAATATTCAGTATGATGGTTGTAAAAGGGAGATTTCCCAGCTTTCGGTTTTCTTTTTATCCAACTGATTAAATCTAAAAGAAACTCTATGGGACTGAAAGATCTTTTTTTTTTTTTTTTTTTTTGTAGAGACAGAGTCTCACTTTTTCGCCCTCAGTAGAGTGCAGCGGAGTCGCTCCAGCAACCTCCAACTTCTGGGCTTAGGCGATTCTTCTGCCTCAGCCTCCCAAGTAGCTGGGACTACAGGCGCCTGCCACAACGCTTGGCTATTTTTTTTTGTTGCAGTTTGGCCGGGGCTGGGTTTGAACCCGCCACCCTCGGTATATGGGGCCGGCGCCTTACTCACTGAGCCACAGGCGCCTCCCGGGACTGAAAGATCTTTATTTGACATCTTTGACACCTCTCCAGTACTTGCTTTAAATATGCAGAGCTTGTGGTGAACAGTAACGAACTAGACTTTGCAATGACTTTAAATACAGCGTAAGTTGTAACATCACTACCCGAGTGATTGTGGTTTAGGAAATACTCAACTAGCCCATGCTCCTGCCTCCAAGCTCCATCTTGGCTTAATGAGTCCATGGTGGAAGAGATTTATGATTGGAAGGGCGTCCCTGCCCACTGTCCCCAGGAATCACATCCTATCCCACGTCCTCACCCTCACCACCAGCATTCAGAGCTCTCAAGACCCAGCGCTCCTGCCTGACCTGTCGCCCTGTTCCTCCTACCAGGCTGACCTCCAGCTATGTGAGCACTAAGGGTCTCGCCCACCTGGCCTCTGGTCTGGGCCCCTGCCACCACCTGGAGGAGCTGGAGTGAGTCACAGGGTAGAAGGGTCTGGGGAGGGCTTGCTCAGCTAAAGGCAAGGGGTGGGGAAGGCAGCAGGGCCTTTGGGGAGGTGGGCAGTGGCTTCAGCTTTCTCCCTCACGAAGGCCAGAAATTCTGGGTATTGCCCAGGGAAGACTGAACACTGTGTTTTCAGTCTCAACTGTCATGCCCCCTGCCCACAGGGAACTCCAGAGCTTAACCCCTGGGGCGGGGCAGGGCAGGAATGCCTCCATGGAGTCTGTATGGCAAGGATGGTCTAGGATCCACAGACCCAGACTCAGCATCCCCAGGGAACTGAGGGGGAGGGGAGCTGTCAAGACAGCTGAGCTCCAGGGGCCCACCATGCTCCACGAACCCTCACTTCATGCTTGGTCTCCTCCAGCTTGTCTAACAATCAGTTCTCCGAGGAAGGCACCAAGGCGCTGATAGGGGCCCTTGAGGGGAAGTGCAGGCTGAAGAGGCTTGAGTAAGTGGTGTTGGTGGTTAATGGAGAAGGGGGATGAATGGTGGTGGTTAGTGGGGAAGGGGGTGTGTAAGTGGCATTGGTTAATAAGGAAGGATGAGTAAGTGAGTGGTGGTGGTGGTTAATGGAGAAAGGAATTTAGTGAGTGGTGGTGGTTAATGGGGAAGGGGGTGAGTGAGTGGCATTGATTAATAGGTAGGAGAGGTAAGTAAATGGTAGTGGTTAATGGAGAAGGGAAGTGAGTGAGTGGTGGTTAATGGGAAAGAGGGGTGAGTGAGTGGTGGTGGTGAATAGGGAAGGGAGTGAATGGTGGTGAATAGTAGGTGATGAGAAGAGGGGTAATAAGTGGTTAACGGGGAAGAGGTGAGTGAGTGGTGGTGGTTAATGGAGAAGGGGGGTGAGTGGTGGTAGTTGATGGGAAAGGGAGGGAGTGGTGGCAGTGGTTAAGGTGGTCGGGGAGTGGGCAGCATGCCTAGGAATCTTTGCATCTCTTATGAACACAAACTGGACTCTGGATGGACCTAGGTGAGCTTTATGGCCTCCCAAGAACTTTGACTTCCTCAGTGGGGTCTGAGTACCATCAAGGTACTCAGAATATACAACTCAGACCAACCCAAGACAGAAATGTATTGGCCTGTGTCATGGACAATCTGAGACGATCTGACTTCAGGCATGGCTGGATCCAGGCTTGTTATTTGTTAGGCTGACTTCAGGCATGGCTGGATCCAGGCTTGTTATTTGTTAGGTTTCTCTCACTTGCTTTGCTCTTTCGCTCTCCGTCTTGGCTTCTTTCTCAGGCCCTCTGTGCACCTGCAGGCCTCCTTTGTACCAGCTTCGTGGACAGGGGGCACCCTTCTCCCTGTAGTTACCACAGAAGGCTCTGGATTGAGTTCCACTAAACTAACATGGGCCATGTGCCCATCCCTATACCAATCACTGTGGCTCTGAGAATAAAGTATTCTCATTGATCAGATCTGGGTCACATGCCCACCCCATCATCTGAACTTAGGGGTGATATTTCAGGGGAAGGAGAAATAAACTCTGGGCAAAAGGAATCCACAGATGTCCACTGCCATTAGTCTACAATTGTTTCCTTAGTAACCAGCAACTCTTACTCTCTCCCGTAATTTGAAGTCACCAAATAATTAGAAATGCCGGAAACAGCCTCAGTCTAAAAGACAGGCTCCCATCCTGCAGAGATTCTTTTTTAAATAGTATCTAGATAAAAAATTTAACAGGATATTTTCTGCTTCTAATCTCTAAGTTTTTCCGATGACCAAAAATATACACTGACTATAAAAAGTTCTGTCATTATAGAAATATGTAACAAAGAACACAAAATCCCCTGGAGATGACACCCCCTGAGAAAACTTCTTTGAACGAAAAGTTTGTGGATTTTTTTCCAGAGCCTTTGACTTTTTGCCTCTTAGCAATGAAATTCTTCCACTTTATCCTCTTTGCTGGTCCTGGGGAGAGGGTCAGGTGGGGTGAGGGAGAGGTTTGACCTTTGACCACAGGGCCCTCCTGTCCTCCCACCAATCTGGGTTTTTGTCCCCGCCTATCCTCCATTTGCTTGCCCCTCTGCTTAGCCTTCTGGAAGCTTTTATTTGGGGTCTTGGAGACCAGTGAGGTTAATCACTGGCTCATTTATTCATTCAAATATGTATGGACCTGGGTGCCTGGTCCAGGGTGAGGAGCTGGTGATACTTCGGAGGACAGGACAGATGTGTCCAGGCCCCAGCAGCGCTCACGGCCTGGTGGGGTGCCTCACCTTTCTTCTGATTTCCCAGGCACCTCTTGCTGCCTCAGTTCCCCTACCTATAAAGCGGGGGTGTGATATCTTCCCTATCTGAAGGAAGAGGTGGCTCCTCAGTGCCCAGAGGCCTCTTGCGGCTTTAGATCTGTCATCTCCAGTGTCTCCTCCTACTGGAAGGTCCCCTCCAGTCCAGCCAGCTTCTTCTAGCTGTCTACCTATGATGGATTAGGTCGGGGCATGGACCCTGCTTAGGACCCTCACTGCCTGAGTTCACCTCTTGATAGAAAAACCAGTTGTCAGCTCAGCGCCTGTGGCTAAGGCGCCAGCCACATACACCTGAGCTGGTGGGTTCAAGTCCAGCCCAGGCCACCAAACAACAATGACAGCTGCAACCAAAAAATAGCTGGGTGCCTGTAGTCCCAGCTACTTGGGAGGCAGAGGCAGGAGAATCGCTTAAGCCCAGGAGTTGGAGGTAGCTGTGAGCTGTGATACCACAGCACTCTACCCAGGGAGACAACTTGAGGCTCTATCTCAAAAAAAAAAAAAAAAAAAAACACCACACAAAACAGTTTTCCAGCTCAGTGCCTGTAGCACAGTGGTTATGGCATCAGCCACATACACCCAGGCTGGTAGGTTGGCGGGTTCAAACCTGGGCCAGGCCAGCTCAACAGTGACAACCACAACAAAAAATAGCGAGGCGTTGTGGCAGGTGGCTGAGGCAAGAGAATCGCTGAAGCCCAAGAGTTGGAGGTTGCTGTGAGCTGTGACAGCATAGCACTCTACCAAGGGTGACATAGTGAAACTCTATCTCAAAAAAAAAGTTGTCCTAGTCTGCCTGTGGCTGTCCCAATTACAGCACCAAAAGTCCAGCATCCCTATAATCCTTCAGTTCTAGGCTGCCCAGGACAGGATGATAACAGACCCACCCTTCTAGATGGCCCTAACCCCTATGTTTGGCTCAATATATGATCACCATTATTATTGACAATTAATCTGACTCCAAGGTGAAAAATAGAACTTCTATCAGCATGACCTCAATAATTCATGCAAAGAAACAGGATTTGAACCTCCCAGTGCACTTTGTTTTGTATAATTTTTACACTGTGTGGATGTAAGTAGCTGTCTTTAGGTCCCTGGGCATGCTAAGCACAGAGGCCTCAGTCTGCACCTGGGTCCCCACCCCAGTGATGCCACCTTCATCTGGCCTCCTTTCCTCCAGCCTCAGTCACCTTCCACTGGGCGGCTCCAACCTGGCCATGCTTACTCAAGGACTAAGCCGCATGACCCTCCTACAGAGCCTCCGGTGAGTGACCAAGTGACCCCAGGGTAATGAGTGGGAAGACATGCCTTACTCTGTGGGAACCACCACCCAGGAAGCGCCATGGGACATTTCCCTGGGGAACTCCATGGCTCCCTCCTGGGCCTATCCCTATGCCTTCCCAGGTCGGTACCCACAGCTTCTGTGTTCTAATGCCATCAGCTTCCTATTGGTTGGTTACATGAGTGACCTGAAGGGCTTAGGCCCAAGTCCTAGAACAACACTTCAGGTGCATACAGCTCATCTTGGGTTTTATTAAAATGCTAATTTTGATTCCAATGGCCAGAATTCTGCCTAGATTTTTTGTTTTGTTTTGAGACAAGATCATTATGTTTCCCAGGCTGGAGAGCAATGGCTATTCACAGGTGTGACCATAGCTCACTGTAGCCTCAAACTTCTGGCCTCAAGGAATCCTCTTGCCTCAGCCTCCTGAGTAGCTGGGACTGTAGACCTGGGCTACCTGCCATGATTCTGCATTTATTTTCTTTCCACTCTGTTGCCCTGGCTAGAGTGCAATGGTGTCACAGCTCACAGCACCCCAAACTCCTGGGCTTAAAGGATCCTCTTGTCTCAGCCTCTGGAGTAGCTGGGACTACAGGTGCCCACCACAACACCTGGCGATATTTAGAGATGGGGTCTCACTCTAGCTCAGGCTGGTCTTGAACTCCTAAGCTCAGGTAATCCCAGAGCTCCGGCCTCCCAGAGCTCTAGGATTACAGGTGTGAACCCCTATGCTCTGCCAAACTCCACGTGATACCTGCTCTAGGGGCCCCAGCCCACATTTTGAGTAGTGAGGCTCTAGACTTGGGTCTACTGGCTTTATATAATCCCTCTGTGATTTTACTCTCTGCCCACTAGTATAAACAATTATCATACTTGCTTTCAATGTGATTTCAAAATATGAGCAAACCTAAGCAGTGACACAAAGCATGCTTTATTTTTATCCAAGTCACCACCACCACCCCCTGTCCCAGTGGAGTGGAGCGGAAATGAGGTTAGAGAGTTTGGGAGAGCGTATCATGTAGCACCGTTGCACCCAAAATTAATTTACAGCAAGGCAGTTCACTAAAATTTAATTTGCAAAACAAATGCAAAAACAACGCTAGACAAATACTTAACAAGGAGTTAAGACCATTTGCCTCTGCTGTTTTCTTATTCCCCACTCTAGAAGGCTGGGCAAGGTTAGGGCACAGGAAAGACAATAGCCTGGGTTTAAGGAAAAGCCTAACATTTGCATAAATGAGAACATGATAGGCCCCAGAGAACTGATTTGCCTGAATTGTTGAACCCGCATGAACTTGGCCTTCAGCTGGGCTGGCTAGAGATGAGGGAGGCTAACGCAAAATTTGCAAAGGCAAAAACTGTAGCAACTGCTCCCAGGCCAGTGTTTCTGGGCTGTACTTCCACCCAGCCTGCGAGTCACTGTCGGTCACAGCCGGGCCTCAGTTTTCCCGCCCTGCTCACCGCTGCCCCAGCCCCAGAAGTTTTGTGACTGGCTATATAAAGGCTTTGCAAACCGTAGAGTTCTTAGCACAGCACCTGCAAAGACCTTTAAGCTCCTAAAACCTCTTGGTCTGTTCCCTGTTGTTCAGACTGAGCAGGAACAGCATTGGTGATCTTGGTTGCTGTCACATTTCTGAGGTGGTCAGAACTGCCACCAGCCTAGAGGAGCTGGGGTAAGTTTCCTGTCCTTCCCCCAGACCTAAGACAACTTTGGCAGGGAAGGCTGGTAAAAGCAAGAGGCTACTTGAGCACACTCGTCATTTCTCATCTGTGTCACCCCTTCATCTGCTTCTATACTATGTAACGAACCCCAGGCCTAGAACCTTGGGAGATCCAAAGATAGGATATAAAAGTGTTAGTTGAAGCAAGAGGGATTTAGGTCAGACAACAGGGGGGACATCCTAAAGAGCAGCCAGGAATTGGGAGCCCTCATCCAGCACAGGGTGACAAGGCTCTCACGGTATAAGCCCAGTCCCTTCTCGGGTCTTCGGCCTCCCCTTCTGTTCTGGGAGGGGTGTGGACAAAATGAGATGGTAGAAGGCTGAGGAAGATGTTCTCTCCCCAAGACTGAGCTACAACCAGATTGGAGACGCTGGTGCCCAGCACTTAGCTGCCATCCTGCCCGGGCTGCCCAAGCTCAGGAAGATAGAGTGAGTTGCCAGCCCTACTGCGAGGGGCCCACAGGCATCACACCTGGGAGACACTGGCTCCTGGCTCAGGCCAGCATTGTAAAATCTCCCCTGCCCTGATCTCAGTGTCCAGGTAGTGGTGCTGGGTGACCCGGCTCTGACTGTGGAACCAAAAGCCACCTCAGTCCCTGTTCTTCTCTGGGCCTTTCTGTATCAACCAGCTGGGAAGGATCAGGGTGGGGGGTTGTCTCTGAAGCCCCCATATCAGGGTGGCAGCCCCCATATACTCACTGGGCTGGGGCAGAGGGGGCTTCAGGGAATCTGATGGCTGTCTCCCTCCCACAAGCCTCTCAGTGAATGGCATCGGCATGGCTGGGGGAGTGCAGTTGGCGGAGTCCCTTGCGCTTTGCAGGCACCTAGAAGAGCTGATGTAAGTGTCTGCCTGTGTGGCCTCTGCCCTCTGAGTCCCTGCAGGCCCAGCTGGCCTTCCTCCTCCCCAGGGGGTACAGGGCAGAGTTGGGGGGCAGGGAGTGGGTGAGCTGGCGGCTGGCACATGCTCAGTGCTCATTCTTCTCTTCCTTCAGGCTTGGCTGCAACGCCCTGGGAGATCCCACAGTCCTGGGGCTGGCTCGGGAGCTGACCCAGCAACTGAAGATCCTGCAGTGAGTGGCTCCCTACCCACAGGGTATCAAGGCTGGTGGAGAGGGGCCCCCCCAGGAGCAGCAGGGGTCAAGGTTGAGCTGCCCTGCCTGAGGGCAAACTGTGGCCGATTCCCCGGGCTGACTGCCCCTCTCCTGCCTGCTCCGTCCCAACCTCTAACTCCCAGAGCAGGGACATCAGGGGGCCGGGCTAGTCCTGGCTGTGCCACTAGCCCACTGTGTGCCCTTGGCCACCCCCTGCCCCTTCTGAGCCTCAGTTTCCTCATCTGCAAAAAGAAATATAATCATCCCAGCTCAGCCTGCCCTGTGAGCCAGTCTCTAAGGGCAAATGAGAAGTGTCAGAGGGCTTCATGAGAGAAAGGCACCAAGCAATGTGGCCTCAGTGCTTTACAGTTTAACCCATGGCCTTGTGTGAGCTTCGTGGTAACCCTGTGGGGGGGCAGGATTTCTTTTCTTTTTCTTTTTCTTTTTTTTTTTTTAAGAGACAGAGTTTTATTTTATCGCCCTCAGTAGAGTGCTGTGGCATCACAGCTCATAGCAACCTCCAACTCTTGGGCTCAGGCAATTCTCTTGCCTCAGCCTCCTGAGTAGCAGGGACTATAGGCACCCACCACAACGCCTGGCTATTTTTTTGTTGCAGTTTGGCTAGGGCTGGGTTTGAACCTGCTACCCTCAGTATATGGGACCAGCACCCTACCCACTGAGCCACAGGTGCCACCTGGGGGGCCAGATTTCTATATGCTCCCTTTTCTGGGCAAGGGAAGAAAGCCAGGACAGGTGTAGAGGGCTTACCTTACAAACATATGAAGGAGCCAGGTGCTGAATTTGGGATCTCAGACCCCAAAGTCAGACCCATGATACTTACCCTACGGGGATAGGGAAGGTGCTAGGGTGGCAGTCACCCAGAGATGCCCAAGGTCTGCTGTTGCAATCTGAGACAAGGCTGAGGATGAGGGGCTCTGGAAAGGACCCCAGGTCCTCAGCTCCTCTGACCCCTTCCACTTTCACCAGCCTGCCATCTAGCCATCTGGGTCCAAAGGGGGTGCTGGGCCTCAGCCAGGCCCTGGATGGACACCCACATATGGAAGAGATCAAGTAAGTAGGGGCTGCCCAGCCAGGGGAGAAGGACAGACCAGGGAGCCTCTGAGGATCCCTCTCACAGGTGTCTCCCCTGCCCTGCAGCTTGGCAGAGAACAGCCTGGCCGAAGGTGTCCTACATTTCTGTAAAGGGCTCCCACTGCTCAGACAAATAGAGTAAGTCACCTCCCCTGGATGACTGGGGACCTTCCAGGGGGTAGGGGGAAGCGTCAAGAAAGGGGCGCTGTCCTAAAACCCCCACCTGCCCCAGAACCTGGCTGCTCTGCTCCCTCCTGTTCTGATTGCAGGAGAAGGGGACCTGCTAGAGGTGCCTCCAACTCAGATACCCCCAACCACTCCCTTCTCCATTTCCAGCCTGGTTTCGTGCAAGATTGACAACCAGAATGCCAAGCTCCTAGCTGCCGGCTTCGCGCTCTGCCCAGCCCTGGAAGTGATCTTGTGAGTGACTGGAAGAGCCCTGAGCTGGGAGAAGCAGGTGTCAGTGGTGGGGGAGTTGGCCCCCGCCCGCTGTGTGGCCCCAGCTGCTCCTTTCCTATCTGGCCAATTCTCCCAACTATAAATCATTATTGCTCAAATTTCCTCTCAAAGAAGTTTTAACACTTGAGCTTCCATTTAGCTTCTCCTGCCTGTTTCCCCATGGAGTGGTGGGAGGGGAGGTAGGACAGATGTCTCTAAAGATTCTTTGCCCCTGAGCATCCCTTTGGGAGGCAGCTGGGTAGACACCTTGCCTGGTCTATAAAGTCTCCGTCTGTGACCCACTGTTACGGTGAAGAGTGGCTGAAGCAGGCGGGTACCCCTACCCTGGACCTGCCTGCTGGCTGTACCTGGCTCCCTCTAAGCAATCTGTGTCCCTCAGACCTTGGGGCCTTCAGCACCACCTTATGGGTAAATTAAGTTGCCAGGACTAGTCTGGGATCTAACTACAGTACAGAAAAAAGTGCTGTTTCCTCAAATATAGGACACAAATGATAAGATGATTTTAGTTGGCGTCTTCAAGGTTTTAACCTTCTTGTGATACCAAAGAGAAAGTCTCAGATCAGTGCTGACTCATCATCAACACATCACACTGGTGGTTCTCCCCTTTTTTAACCAACAGGGGCAGGCCCCAGACCTAACACCTTAGCAAGGAAATAGGTTTCAGATAGAAGTTAATACCGTGGTTTGCACTGAATTTACCCTTGTAAATACCTTCTATCTGGGGTCCTTAGCACAGGTTTCCCGTTAATAGTGATAAATGTTTCCCTTTAAGATTAATTTCTTGGCCAAGCATGATGGCTTATACCTGTAATCTCTCTGGGAGGCCAAGATGGGTGGATTTCTTGAGCTCAAGAGTTCAAGACCAGCCCAAGCTTGGCCCAGTGCTGTGGTTCATGCCTGTAGTCCTAGAACTCTGGGAGGCCAAGGTGGGTGAATTTTTGAAGCTCACAAATTGGAGACCAGCCTGAGCAAAAGCAAGACTCCATCCCTACTAAAAATAGAAAAACTGAGGCAAGAGGATCACTTGAGCCCAAGAGTTGGAGGTTACTGTGAGCTGTGAATGGCATTCTACCCAGGAGAACAGCTTAAGACTCTATCTAAAAAACAGACCAGCCAGAGCAAAAGCGAGACCCCATCTCTCACAATAGCCAGGAACTATGGCAGGCACCTGCAGTCCCAGCTACCCGGGAGGCTGCGGCATCCCTTGAGTACAAGAGTTTAAAGTTGCTGTGAGCTGGCTCAGCACCTGTGGCTCAAGCGGCTAAGGCGCCAGCCACATACACTTAAGGTGGCGGGTTCGAATCCCCAGCCCGGCCCGCCAAACAACAATGATGGCTGCAACCAAAAAATGGTCAGGCGTTGTGGCTGGTGCCTGTAGTCCTAGCTACTTGGGAGGCTGAGGCAGGAGACTCGTTTGAGCCCAGGAGTTGGAGGTTGCTGTGAGCGTGATGCCATGGCACTCTACCCAGGGGGATAGCTTGAGGCTCCGTCTCAAAAAAAAAAA
>NW_003852453.1:9351850-9380551 GCF_000181295.1 Otolemur garnettii
TCAAAAAAAAAAAAAAAAAAGATTACTTTCTCAGCTGGGCGTGGTGGTTCACACCTGTAATCTCTCTGGGAGGCAGGGCAGGAGGCTTGCTTAAGGTCAGGAGTTCAAGACCCAGTGTGAGCAAAGTGAGACTAAAAGTAGAAAATTTATAGCTCAGTGCCTGTAGCTCAAGCGGCTAAGGCGCCAGCCACATACACCAGCGCTGGTGGGTTCAAATCCAGCCCGGGCTCACCAAACAACAACTATAACCAAAAAATAGCCAGGTGTTGTGGTGGGTACTTGTAGTCCCAGCTACTCAGGAGGCTGAGCAAGAGAATCGCCTAAGCCCAAGAGTTGAAGGTTGCTGTGAGCTATGCACTCTACTGAGGGCAACAAAGTAAGACCCTGTCTCTAAAAAAAAACATAGAAAATTTAGCAGGTGTGACATCATCACCCATAGTCCCAGCCACTCCGGAGGCTGAGGCAGGATTGCTTGAGCCCAGGACTTGAAGGTTGCTGAGAGCTGTGATTATACTATTGTACTCTAGCCTTGGTGAGAGAGGAAGGCTCTGTCTCAAAAAAAAAAAAAAAGCAAAGTTAGTTGAGAGAGGGCCAATTTAAAGGAAAATATGACACATGATAACATGGGAGGTACATGGATGTGGCAAAAATACAGTCACTTTCATGGTAGACGTTTGGATCATGACATGTGTCTGGGAACCATGTATTCTGACTGCCAGCTAGAACCTGGGACCCTCGAGACAGCAGTTCCTAAGCTGTCTGGGTTCTTGAGAGATCACCAGCTCAGAAATGGGATGGCTACTGGGGAGAGTAGAGGAAGGATCCATTTTTGTCCTGAAGTTCACAGCATCCATCAGGCGGCCTCTCTTGCAACACCCCTGCTTACCCGCTGTCTCCCTGCTGACCTTGGGACCCCTACCCTGCAGGCTATCCTGGAACTTCCTGGGGGATGAGGCAGCTGCCGAGCTGGCCCGGATCCTGCCGCAGATGAGCCAGCTGAAGAGAGTGGAGTATGAGGGGCACATCCTGGGACCCAGAGCGGTGGGGAGGGCTGAAGGGAGACCTGCCTCCTGGGGACAGCAAGAAGGCCATGGGGTCAGTCCTCTGCCTTGCAGAAAGTCCCTCCTTGAGTCCCAAGCGTCTGCCAGGCTTAGCTCTCCCTGGGTTCTAGCCTTCAGCCTTCATGCTGCACCCACCACAAAATCTGCTGTCTATGGGGATACCTGTCACACAGTCTCATGCCTGTCTTTCTTTCCCCTTTCCCCGCTGCCCCCTGGAAAGTCTGGAGAAGAATCAGATCACAGCTTGGGGAGCCTGGCTCCTGGCTGAAGGATTGGCCCTGGGTTCCAGCATCCGAGTCATCCGGTAACAGAGGCTTGGAGGGGCTGGGATGGTGGGCAGGTGTCCACACCAACTCCCAAATCTAAAGGAACTCCCTGTAGGAGGAGGCAGGGCCTGGGTTGGAGACTATCAAAGGAGACTCAGACCATTCCAATAAGAATTTGGCAGCAAGCAGACCTGGATCAAATCCCAGCTCTGCAGTATGCTAATTATATACTTTGTATTGGTAACTCGACCTCTCTGACCCTCAATGTTCCCATCTACAAAATGAAAATGTTGATAATAACTGCCTCAGAAAGTTGTTGTCAGGGCGGCGCCTGTGGCTCAAAGGAGTAGAGTGCTGGCCCCATATGCTGGAGGTGGCGGGTTCAAACCCAGCCCCGCCCCCCCCCAAAAGAAAGTTGTTGTGAGGACTCCTAAATGAGTATAGAAAGCACTGAACCCAGGCTCAGCGCCCATAGCTCAATGGTTAGGGCACCAGCCACATACAGCAAAGCCGGCAGGTTTGAACCCAGCCTGGGCCTGCTAAACAACAATGACAACTGCAGCAAAAAAATAGCAGGGCCTTGTGGCAGGCACCTGTAGTCCCAGCTACTTGGGAGGCTGAGGCAAGAGAATTGCTTAAGCCCAAGAGTTTAAGGTTGCTGTGAGCTATGATGCCATGGCGACATAGTGAGACTCTGCATCAAAAAAAAAAAAAAAGAAAGAAAAAAGCACTGAACCCAACGTATGGCACATAGTAAGCACTTAAAATAATAGCTCTAGTTAGAGCCTCGCACACAGTGGTACAGTTTGTACACTGCACAGGGCATTGCCTCTGAAGGACACTGTTCACATCATGGACACATTAGATTCCTAGTAGATGGTAGTAAACTATCTTATTCTACTAAAATCAATGTATTATACCAATTTCAGACAGATAGAAGTAAAGTATCTTGAAGAAAGGGAGCCTTTATTTACACAAACGTGTCGTACACACGTGGCCCTGGCTAGGCTCACTAGCTCTGAGGGAAGACTGAAAGGGAGAAGTCAAGAGGGGGGTGGGGGGGTCTCCATGCTGGTCTAATACTGGCCTCAGCCATCTCACTCTGGACACAGCTCTTCCCCTTGTGGGCCTTGGTCTCCTAGTGTGTAGACAGGACAAGGGGTGGAGACAAAGAAATGCACCAGCATCTCCCAGTGCTCAGTGCCTGCCTCTATGCCCCGCAGCCTCTGGAATAACCCCATTCCTCCTGACGTGGCCCAGCGTCTACAGAGCCAGCAGCCCAGGCTGGACTTTGCCTTCTTTGACAGCAAGCCCCAGGCCTCTCGGAGTACTTGATGTCCCATCAGAACACTTGGAATCCAGCACAGTGATGCCCACTTCCCCTACCAGGAGAAAAGACTGAGGAAAAGATCCTCAGCTGGGTAACCTGCATCCTGCCCCAGGAGCGAGGAGCACGTTGGTCCTGCTACAGTCCTCGGGGAGGACATTTTTGGGGACCAGAAGCCTGGCCTGGGCAATGGAGTATCCCATATTGCATGTGACATACATAACCAGTTGGGGACATGTAGCATAATGAGGGCGTCGTGACATCATGCATGATATAAGGTTACATGTGGCAGTATGACCTCTTGACATGTAGCATTATACGTAACTTGCAGTATGGTATATGGCCAATAGCCGGGTCTTAGCACTACAAGTGGCAGGATGTATGGGTGTGTCATAATGACACATGACAAATGCCCATGACACATGGGCTGGCTAGAAAACCTCAGGCTAGCTTAATTTATTACTTTATAAACTAATATGTATTTATAGATTCTATTTCCAGCCCAGCTGAGTCAGGGAAAATCTCTCAGCTGGGAGGAGAAGCGTGTTCACACAGCTTCCTGCTTCAAGCCTCAGTTTTCCCATCTGTAAACTAGATTATCTCTCCACCTTAAATACTGGCTTCCAAGGACTTTGGGCCCAGGTCCAGATAGATTCAGCTCGACCTTGGGACTGACAAGCCCAATTTGCCCCGTATAAGGGACAAAGCCAGGTCTAATGGCCCATGGGAGCATGCACTGGTAAGACATTTAGGCAAGGCCACTGGGTCTAGCTACTACCTCAGCGGGATGTGGATGAGCCCAAGAAACTCCATGTTACACAGTGTTCTTGTTACTTCCAAGGAGGACCAAAGATGGCCCTGCTACACTCCAAGCCAAGTTTAATCAATAAACACGTTGGTCTTCCACTTCTGGCTTGAGTCTGATGTTTCCTGCTCCCCCACCAAGGTTGGAAGTGGTTCATCCCCTGGAGAACAGAGCAGACAGCAGAGAGATGTGCTGAGAGGAGCACTGGGAGTCAGGAGACATAGGTTCAAGTTCAGACCCTGTCTCTAGATGGTCTTGTGATCCTGGGCAAGTTACCTCCTCTTTCATCCACAATATGAGGATGTTATAGAAACTCAGGATGTTAGAAAACAGTTATTATTTGACTTGCATAATACTTAAACTCCTTTCTAAATTGTCAGTGTTTAAAATGGGGAACTGTTACATAAAAATTCAGATCCTTGTTTCTTTTAAGTGCTAGTCCAGCATTCCCACTCAACAGTAATAATCTGTAGGATCATGGACTGTGCCCTTTAGATGGGGCCCTTACCATCCAGTTTGCTGTAGTCTCCACCACTCTCCATTTTCTTGACACCCCCTGGGCTTGCCTGGTCCTTGGCCTAGAGTATTTATCATGGCTTTGAAAGTCAGGCAGGCATGGACTAGAATGTAACTTAACCTTTTGCTAGCTGTTGTTTAGAGCAGTAACTGTGTGTTGAAGAGGTCAGGGAAGCAAGGTGTGCAAAGACTGGCACAAAGCGGTAAGGACTGGTCACATGCTAGTTCCCTTCCCTTTTTAGGGTTCAATATCATATGACAGGGAGAGATGCCTGAAATGACAGGAGAATAGCACCCTCTCCTGCAGGTGGGTAGAACAAGTTCATCTTAGGGGGAGCCTCCCACTCCATTCTGGAAATTGAGGCCCAGAGGATGTAGTTATGACTGAGCACCACTGGAGGGCAGGCTGGTCCACTGGCGATTTCTAAGATAACGTCCTTCAATGTTAGACCCAGAAGGAAGCTAGGTAAATGATGCTAGGGGCAGCTACCACCTGGCCTAGGAGTTTGGGATGTCCCAGCCCGCTAGTGGCTTACCTGGATGACTTGGCCCTGACCTTTGCTGCCCTCCACGTCGTTCCCGGCCCCCCGCCAAGCATGAGGAGAAAGTCCTTCGGCGCAGTGCCAAGCACCCACACATCATGCAGGGACACCCTTATCGGGCCAGGGGCAGAGCACACCTGGTACCTAATGGGCCATCAGCTTGCTCACGGGGTCAGAAGTCAGCACGTAGAGAATCCAAGACATTTACCTGGAAACCCTGGGCCCAAAATTCTGTCTCCCTTTCCTGGGACACGAAGCTAAGTTGACCTTGGGCCTTTGAAGGGGCTGAAGAGGCCACCTCTTCTTGCCGGACTCTGAAGGATAAGTCCCTTGAAGCCTAATAATGCCTCGGTAAGGAAGTCAAGACTGAGGAAGCGAGCCGTGGCTCACACCTAGCACTCTAGAAGGCCAAAGCGAGTGGGAGTGGATCTCTTGAGCTCAGGAGTTCAAGACCAGCCTGAGCAAGAGCAAGATCCCATCTCTAAAAATAAAAATAGCCAGGTATTGTGGCGGGTGCCTGTAATCCCAGCTACTCAGGAGGCTGAGGCAAGAGAATCATCTGAGCCCAAGAGAGGTTCCGGTTGCTGTAGGCAACAAAGTAAGACTCTATGGAAAATAAAAACAGACTGAGGAAGGAACCCAGCAGAGGCCCCAGGCCAAGTGAAATGTACCCAATGTCAGGGAACCCAGAGCTCTGGGACACTATTTTCATTTGCTGCCAATCCATTTTACTTTTCTCCTTTTTTTTTTTTCTCTCCTTCATCTCCGCCCAAATTCTCCACTCCAAGAAACTTTCAGCAGCTTCCCTGAAATAAACCACAGTATTGTCAGCTCTGCAAAGTTGGCTGGGCCCACATCAAGTTGGTGTGAAATCGCCTTGTTCATTTTATTAAGAGACTTGCTCTCCTGCCACCTGCCTGCTTGGAGGCATTGACTGCTTTTCTATCCAACACTGATGTGATCCAGTCTCCCTGCCCCCTTCCTCCAAAGGTAGACTCGGTTTAAAAATACATGAAAACAAAATTCAAAGAAAAGTGTGGCTATGGGCCAGCAAGCAGTGTAATCAAATGACACTCCTGGTTTCTACAAGTGAGCCTTCCGGCTAAGGCTGTGCCCTTGTCAGTCTGCAAGGCTGGGATAAGCCCACTTAGCTACTTTGTAACTTGGCATCCACCCTATGCATTTACAGATTGACTGTCCGTTTTTCTGATGGGAGTCACAGAATCTTCCTTCCCATTTACACACGCCTCAAGTCCTCCCAAATTGCCTCCTCTGTCCTGCCCCCAAACACACACCGCTGCCTGCAATCCCCTGCCCAGCCGGTACTTCCCGAACTAAGACTGCAGTTCTGAAAACTGTAATGTGCATCAAGTCACCTGGGGATCTTGTCACTGTACAGGTTCTGGTTCAACAGATCTACGGCAGGGCCTGGATTTCTGTGTTTCTAAGAAGCCCCCAAGTGACAGCCAGGCTGCCAGACCCCACTTAAATTAGCAAGCCTCTTGAGGAAGTGGATTGCAGCCCTGACTGCACATTAGAGTTACTTAACAAGGAGCCTTTAGAAACTTCCGTGAGTGTTTGTAATGGCGCTGCAGTGGAGACCCGCAGGACAGCCGTGTGCTGTCTCTTGGAGAGGCTGGGAAGGCCTTTGCACCCAACCCCCTTATTTTGTCCTGAAGATCCTGGTGACCCTCCCTCTCCAGATGAGGACACTGACCACAGAGATTTTTTCCTAACTATCCCAAAGGCACAAAGCTGGTAATTGGTGGAATCAAACCTGGGTCTTTGTGATTCTCTGTGCTCACCCACAGGTGCTGCCCAGTTTCCTCCTCTTTGTAGTGAGGGGTGAGCAGCGTGAGCTAAGGCACAGGACCTACTTTCTTTGGCTGCAAAGATGACCTATGACTCATTCCTATCCTCCTTTGGGGAGAGTTCTGGATCCTCTGTCCCCTGCCCTACCTGGTTATTTCTTGTTTTCTTTTCTTTCTTTTTTTTTTTTTTTTTAGACAGAGTTTCACTCAGTCACCCTGGGGTTGAGTGCTGGTGGCATCATCATAGCTCACAGCAACTTCAAACTCCTGGGCTCAAGAGATCTTCCTGCCTCAGCTTCCCAAGTAGCTGGGACTATAGGTACCCACCACAATGCCCAGCTAATTTTTCTATTTTTAGTAGAGATGGGGTCTCGCTTTGCTTAGGCTGGTCTCAAACTCCTGAATTCAAGCTATCCACCCGCCTCAGCCTCCCAGAGCTCTAGGATGGCAGGCGTGAGCCATGGCGCCCAGCCTGCCTGGTTATTTCTGTGGTGAGTCACCATACGCAATCTTTTATAGACCCATACAATAGTCACAGGAACAAGCTCATCCATTTTACAAATGAGAAAAGGGAGGTGTAAAGAGGGAACCTGGCTTGCTCAAAGTCACACAAAAAGTATTTATGGGGGAGCAGAATGGAAAGGGGGACCCTGAGGTGCTACTGGGCTGGGGGTTTACCTGGCCTGCAGATCTGTGTGCTCCTCAGCAAGACAAGGGCTCTTGGGGAGGCAGGAGGTCCATGCACCCTTCCTGGGCTCTGTTTCTGCTCTCAACCCCACCCTGCATGGCCAAGACAGGTCTAAGGGATAGTGGCCCCAGCCAAGACAGGACACACCCTCTGGACACATCCAGAGGTGCCAGGAGAGACTAGTCAGTGGCTGGTTTGGTAAAGATCCTCCCAGGGCTGGGCTTAGGAAGTTCCAGAGATAGTTGGTCTTACTCCTCCCAGCCACCTAAGTGAAAAATCCCACCCCTAATCCACGTGTCCCCCAGCCCCCAGAACCCTCTGGAAGCCACACCTGGTGGCTCATCCTACACACATCAAACCCACCCTAGCTGCCTGGAAAGGCACCTTCACCCTGAGGAGGAGGGAATAGAGGGGGGGCTTTCTCCATAGGCTCACTGGGGTCCCTGGGTTACGAGTCTGGGCCCTCAATATCCCCACCATATGACACGCATGCATACCCCAGTGCAGGGTGACAGCTGAAAGAGGTGTCTGGGGGTGACAGAAAGGATCAGGAAGACCTGGGGGCCATCCCTGTATCACAGTGATCACAACCCTGGAACTTAAAAATAGCCCTAACACACTAGCTCCAGTGTCTACACGTGCCTGGCACTGTGCCAGCCAAGTTACAGCCTTGCCAAACTCTGGCTATTAGAATTCTCACAACTATCTCACGAGACAAATGCTAAGTCTATTCCATTTTACAGAGGAAGAAACTGAGGCCCAGAAGAATGAGTGCCCTCACACAGGCAGTACCTCAGTGGCTGACTGGGATTCAAACTCACAACCATGACTCCAGGCCTGAGATTTGGTACTGGAGTCAGCCACACTTGCTTCTAACCAGGAAGTCTGTGAGGGGATGTCTGCATCACTGATGTGTTTCCGTATCAACCCCCATGGTAGATGGTATCTTTTTTTTTTTTTTTTTTGAGACAGAGCCTCAAGCTGTCCCCCTGGGTAGAGTGCCGTGGCATTACAGCTCACAGCAACCTCCAACTCCTGGGCTCAAGCGAGTCTCCTGCCTCTGCCTCCCAAGTAGCTGGGACCACAGGCGCCCGCCACAACGCCCGGCTATTTTTTGGTTGCAGCCGTCATTGTTGTTTGGCGGGTCCGGGCTGGGGATTCGAACCCGCCACCTTAGGTGTACGTGGCTGGCGCCTTAGCCGGGTGAGCTATAGGCGCCGAGCCAGATGGTATCTTCTAATGTGGGCATCATAATATGTCTTCCATCCCACACACTCTTCCTACTATGTGACAGTGCTACTCCTCTGTGACTACAACACAAGTGACATTATGTGACTTCCAAGGCTAGGTCCAATAAAAGATGACAAAGCCTCTACTTGATTCTCCTGGGATGTTCACTGTTAGCACCCAGTGCCATGTTATAAGGAAGCCTGGGCCACATGGGATGGTTCTGGGTAGGTGTTCCAGATGCCAACCCCAGCTGGGGCCCAGCTGACAGCTAGCATCAATTGTCAGCCATGTGTGAGAAACACTTCCAGACAACTGCAGCCCAGGCATGGTCTGACTGCAGATGTATGAGAGACCCTGGGCAGGACCTGCCCTTGCTCAGCCCAGTTATTCCCCAGAGGTGTGAGAGAGAGAGGGTTTGGGGGGATACAGCATAGATACGTGAGTCACCATGACAGTTTTGAGACAGGTCGTTATGGACCAAGAAACACAGTGGACAGCATCTTTTCTGATTCACACATGCAAGTTTCAACCTGCTTGGCTTATTGGTATTGCTGGGTGCAGATTTTGATTTTTTTTTTTTAACCTCAAAGCTTTGGTAATGACCCATAAAACTGAGATACCCTCCCTCCCCTTCCTCTCACACACACTTGTGGCCCAACCAGACCCTGGCAAACAGGTGGCACTCTTTCAACATGTCTTTAATTCCCAAGCACAATAGGGGTATAGGCTATTCTTGGCTATTCTGCTGTTTGTCCAAACAGCCTGAACTTAAAAATAAATTCCCAGATGGCAGGTACTGACAGACAGACAAACACACACGCCCTGATATGGGTTTATTTAGGGGGATTCAGGCCTCCCATTGAGCACAGGGAGGTCTCCCCCAGGGTAAAGAAAGACTTCGTTTGACATTTTCCAGTTTTGTGTTGTGTGTGGGTTGAGGACAGAGTGTGTAGACAGTTTTATTGAGATATAATTCACATACCATGACATTCAGCCCTTTAAAGTATACATCAGTGGTTTTTAAAATTAAAATATCTAAAGTTATGCAACCACCACTATAATCTAACCTTAGAACATTTTTATCACCCCCAAAGAAACCTTGTGTTGACAGCACTCACTCCCCATTCTCTCTTTGCAGGCCTAGGCAACCATGAATCTGCTTTCTCTTTCTATGAATTTGCCTATTCTGGACATTTCATCTAAATGGAATCACATAACATGCAGTCTTTAGCAAGTGGCTTCTTTCACTGAGAACAATATAATGGTTTCCAAGTGCATCCTTGCTGTAGCTCAGATGAGTACTTTATACTTTTCTGTGGCTGCAAAATATCCCATTGTATGGATCGATCACATTTTGGTTTTTTCTTCATCAGTTGATGGACATTTGGGCTGTTCCCACTGTTTGCTTCTTATGAATCATGCTGATATGGTATGTCCCCATATGTATGGACATATGTTTTCCTTGCTCTTGGGTAGATAACTAGGAGTGGAATTGCTGTGATCTCTGGACTTTGCACTCTGTCCCCTTGGTTAAGAATCCATTATCTTCCTCCCCATTAAGAAGCCCAAGCAACTACCTCCATCCTTCAAGTCTCTTAGAGGAAGCCTTTTTTTTTTTTTTTTTTTGAGACAGAGCCTCAAGCTGTCCCCCTGGGTAGAGTGCCGTGGCATCACAGCTCACAGCAACCTCCAACTCCTGGGTTCAAGCGAGTCTCCTGCCTCAGCCTCCCAAGTAGCTGGGACCACAGACACCCACCACGACACCCGGCTATTTTTTGGTTGCAGCCATCATTGTTGTTTGGCAGGCCCAGGCTGGATTTAAACCTGCCACCCCCTGCCACTTGAGCCACAGGTGCTGAGCCGTCTTAGAGGAAGCCTTGATGACCCCCATGGCTGAGTTGGGTCTTCTATGCCACCCTGCCTCCAACTTTCGCACTTTCCATAGAGGAGTATGATTGCCTGGGCCCTGGATTTGGCCCCCAGAGGTGAGCAGCCTGAGGAGAGGTACTGTCTGCTTTGATTAACTACCACCATCCACCCCAGTCCTGACTTTCCTATTGCTGGAAGGGGAAGAAAAGAATTCTGGGGGACAGAGCAATCAGCACAGGCTTCCTGGAGGACGTGGGGCTGGTGTTGGGTCTGTGACTGCCTATAGGTTGGTTTGCCCCAGAGCTGGGCAGGAGGCTTTCATGGCTTTATGTGGAAGAAAGGTGAGGAGAGCTTGCAGAAAAGAAGGATGGATGGGGGACAGGCAGGCAGAGAACAAAGCTGGAAGCCCGGGGCTGTTTAGTGGCCACCCCTCTAAGGCTGCAAAGTGCCTGTGACTCAGACAGTGGAGTGAGGTTCGCAGGCTGCAGCGTGAGTCTCCCATGTTAACCTTCACCTGCCCAGAATGGAAAATCTACAACTGTAGCTCAGCTATGTGTTAACCCTCAGCTGCCCAATCTTTGAACCCAGAGACTTTGGACATGGCCCTGGGCATGGACAGTCCTGACCCCCAAAATCTGGTTTAATGTGGCTCAGCTGTCTGATGCCCAGTGATGAACTTGCCCAGAAGTCACATAAATACCGCTGGGGCCAGCAGCTTGAACGCCCAGAGACAGATTCAGTTTCTCTCTCTTTCTTTCTTTCTTTTTTTTTTTTTCAAGAATTGGTGTCTCTTGTAGGGAAAAGGAAGCTTTCCCACGAGTGGAGGCCTCAGCTCCAGGACCTTGAAGACTAGCCTATGCTGACAAGCCCCAAGCCCCATTCCGACGTCTTTATCTTATCCTCTGTCAGAGAAGTCTGTCATCTTCCTTGTCTCTGGCAGCAAGAAAATGCCGAGCTTCTTCGCTAGTGGAACAAAAACATAAAAGAAAGAAGAAAACAAGGCGGTCCTAGTGCTGCCCAATACAGCCCAGAAGCAAGCCCCACGGTGCTTGGCCCAAGGGCGCAGAGTTGCGCTCACCGGCGCTGCGGGTCGAGGCCGCCCTGAGCCTCCCCCCAGGCCCGAGCCGAACCCACCCCTCCGTTCCCGCGTCGGAGGTGACTGAGGCTACATAGAAGCACGCCGGGGAAGGTGCGAACCCGCGGCGTCCCGGCCCGGAACGCTCGGTCCCTCGGGTTCGGGCCTCGAACGTTCGGGGCGCGCAGGGCGCGGGCTGCGATCTCCGGGCAGCAGGCGGGACAGCGCCCCCGCTCCGCCGGTGAAAGAGGGCTCGCCCCTCCAGGAAGCGCCCGCCTCGCCTCCCCGCTCCCTCCCTGCACCCGCCCTCAGCCGGAGGGAGGAGCCCGAGCCGCCACCGCCCGCCCGGCCCGGGAGGAGGACCGGACCCCGAGCGGCTGAAGCGCACGCTAGCGGGCCGTGGCAGCTCGGGCGGCGCCCTGAGCCGGTCCCGCGCCCGCGGGCCTGGCTGAGCAGGGACAGCGCCCAGGGATGCCCCGGCGGCCCGGAGCGCCGGCAGCGGCAGCGGTGCGGTGAGGGCGGAGGCGCCCGCGGGACCCGCGGTGAGTGGGGCCCGGACCGGCCAGGGGCGGGTGGGGCGGCCAGGCGCAAGTGCTTAAGTTCGGCCTTGGGGCTTGGCTTCTGGTACCAGTAAGCGGTCCAAGGAAGCTGGGTTCTGCCTCCGGGGGCTGCGGCGCCCCGAGCCTCCGCCACCCGCGCGAGCCGGAGTCCTGCACTTAGGTGACTCAGCTCTGACCCAGCCGCGCGGGGGCGCTCCGTCTTTGCCCGGACTGAGGGCGGGAGGGGTACCGGAGGAGGGTGGCGCCCTCGGGGGTCGAGACCTGCTGTTTTGGGAACACTTCTTCCTCCTCCCTGGAGCCTGGAAGGCGTCCAGAAGGTAGAGTCCCGCTACCATCGCAGATGCTAGAGGCATGAGGTCCGGCTGCCTTCTGGTGGGCGCGGGCCCCTCTCAGTGCCCCTCTAATGTGCTCCCAATCCCCCACCCCCAATCCCCTGCGCAAGGAACTGCCGAGGGCCATCTCCAGACCCCAAAGGGGAGAAAAGAGAGGAAGTAGGGCTGGGCAGCTTCCCAGAAGTCAGAGTGTGTTTGCAAACTAGTTTTTGCGCAAAAGCTCTGTCTGGCACCTGTGTGTTTAAAGCGTGGGGGTGCGCGAATGGAGAGAGAAGGAGCGAGCGAGGCCCTCACTTCCTTCCCATTCCCGTTCTCCGTCCCCCGCAGTGATGCTTCTCTGAAAATAAAGGGGTCTTACTCCCCTCTTCCCTTCTCCTCCTGTCCAATGCCCTAGCACCCCTTCCCCGCCCCTCAATTTGGCCAGCTCCCGTTTCGGGGAGGGGCAACCTCAAAGGGGGCTGTGATTTGCCCAAGGTCACAGGTGCAACTCATATCTAGGGCTCGGGTAGCCCGCTGGGGGCCCATCTTGCTCTTCGACTTCCCTGCTCTAAATGTATTGCAGGAGGGGACAGGGGTCTGGGAGAAATATTTGAGAAGCCCTTTGTTTTGTCTGCCCTTAGCTTTTGCTCACTTAGAGGAGTGCGCTGTCACCAAGGGGTAGGGGGCTTCTTATGCCCCTTTGAGTATCTTCCCCAGGATGATTGCGGGGGAGCCCTTCATCCGTAGGGAAACAACCACGCTATCCTGGCTTGTAATTTTTAACAGTGCAGGCTGCCTGTGGACACCCCTGGTGGGGAAACTTGGGAGCTGGGACCTAGCCCAGCAGTGGGACCTTGGCCCAGACCCTGAGCCTCTGCGTTATCCTTTGTAAAATGGGCTAATCAGCCAGGGTCTGCCTCCTGGAGAATGGGCACAAACATAAAGGAGTGGTTTTATTGCACTCTCCCTGGCATGGAGCCCAGGGAGTTTGGAGTGCCCCAGGCGGGTAGCATGGCCAGCTGGAGTGGGAGGGGTCACCCAGGCATGTTTCTTCATGGAAAGAACCAGGGATTAAGAATGAGATGGTTGGGTTCTCCTGCCTCTGCCACTTCCTGTCACCCCTTTGGCTGAGGTGTTTTTCCATCTGTAGAAGGAGGCAAACTAAGGCGCGATCCAGCTTACAGGGCTGCTGGGAGGCTGGGGCCAGGGAATTGGGGGCGGGGGGTGGGGGCAGGTGTTCTGTAAATTAGGGCACACTTTGTATAGAGTATAGGGCAGCCAGTATAGTGTCTCTGGGAGTGTTTCAAGAGATCCTTATCGGTCGGCGCCTGTGGCTCAGTGGGCAGGGTGCCGGCCCCATATATCGAGGGTGGTGGGTTCAAACCCGGCCTGGACAAACTGCAACAAAAAAAATAGCTGAGTGTTGTGGCAGGCGCCTGCAGGTTGCTGTGAGCTATGTGACGCCACAGCACTCTACCAAGGGCAGATAAAGTGAAACTGTCTCTACAAAAAGAGAGAGAGAGATCCTTATCCCCAGAATGCCATGAGAATTAAAAATTTAGGGACGTGGGCTGTGCCTGTGGCTCAGTGAGTAGGGTGCCGGCCCCATATACCGAGGGTGGCAGGTTTGAACCCCATCCCGGCCAAACTGCAACAAAAAAATACCCAGGCATTGTGGCAGTCGCCTGTAGTTCCAGCTACTCGGGAGGCTGAGGCAAGAGACTCGCCTAAACCCAAGAGCTGGAGGTCATTGTGAGCTGTGACACCATGACACTCTACTGAGGGTGACAAAATGAGACTCTGTCTCTAAAAAAAAGAAATTCAGAGATGTGAGTGAAGATGAGGGTCAGGAATGGAGGTTCAGTGTCTGTTGCAAAAGAGCAAGGATAGTACTCTGGATTCCTTTATAATCTTTTAGGATAGTTGTGTATTTCTTTAAAGGTAGTTGTGAGGATTAAAGGAGACTGCAAAGGACTCCCGCACCAGCATTAACTGGCACATGGTAAGTGCCTGGTAACCATTAACTGTCACTGTCATTATCCATGAGAATGTTAGGAAGCCTGATGTGAGTAAATGCATTCAGAGTTCCCTCTGGGATTTTCTCAGGCCAGCTTGCTCCTCCTCTCCTGTTGGGACTTCTGGGCTATTCTAGGGGCAGGAGCCTAAGTGAAAAAGTTCTACCATGCTGAGGTGTGGAGAACACCAAGAGCGGTGGCAGATTCCGTCTGGGTGTCCCCATTTCTCTCCCCATCACCTTGGGATTTCGTTCTGCGGGGCTGTAAGGCATGAACAGGAAACAATAGAACATTCTCCAATGATTTGCTCATTCCCCTCAGAGAAGGAAGCATCATTGCCAGGCAGGGTCTCCTACTGAGAAGCTCTAGCTCAGGGTCTAGATCCTCCTTGCCTGGTGGAAGAGGGCTCCTTCCTTCTCCCTTCCTCTAACCCTTATAGGGAGCACTGTGGCTGCTGAGTTAGGAATAAAACACTTCAAGAATCCAGCCCCTTCCCCCTTGGAGGGGATGGATTCACTCTCCCCTGGGGCTTAAATGCCTGGTCACCCTGTGATCTTGTCAGGCAGCAGCTGGAGCAGTCCAGGGTCAGATGTGCCCTCCCCCTTGTCCAAAAGGGAAGATGTGGGGTTCCACAGTGCCTGAGGGTTGAGCTGGGGTCAGAGATGCCTCCTGGCTCCAAGCCCAATGTCCTCTGCCATAATTGGGCCACTCGGCCTTGGCTCTCATGCTGGAGTCCAGGAGACGGCTATTCCCTGTCCTGGACTGTCTCTCTGCTTGTCCTGTCCACACCTTCTTGCTCTGGGTCTGAGATGAGACTAGTTAGCAGGGGTTACATCACTGTTTCATCACCTGGCTCTATGTTTCTTGGGGTGTTTACTACTCTCTAAAGTCATTTATTCATTTGTGCATCAGCTTCTTATCTCTGCCCCTGTCCCCCTACCAAAAGTGTCAGCACTGCAAAAGGGAGGTGAGAACAGGCTATGGCCCTGCACTTAGAGCAGCGCCTGGCATGTGGTAGGTGCTCAGTAAACATCAGTGCGAGGAATAACTGAGCCTGCCTTGTCATAACCTCCTGTTGAATGAGTCTGTATCTCTGTGATGTGAGGTGATGGAGCCTGGAAGAACTCTGAGCTTGCCCTCAGGGGTCTCCAGAGGGATCCCTGTCTCACCATTCTGAATGCCCCGGGACACACCCATGGAGGAGGGGGTAGGGAGAGTTGTGTGTCTGAGAGAAGGTGGGATTTGCCTCACACTGAGAGACCAGAAGCTGGGGAAGATGAGGAGGTGGCAGCTGCTGCCCTGAGTGGGGCATCACTTGCTGCCATTGCCTGCCCACACAGGGGACTGAGGTCTGCTAGGAAGAGTCACCCTGGAAGTGGCGCTCCCAGCTCTCCCTGCTGCTCTCTTCGTGAAGTTCTTAAGGCAGCTGTGAAAGGCTTAGAAACTGAAGAGGGCTGTGGGCAGATGCTGTCATTCCTCTTTCACTTGTGGTGTTGAGTCCCCACCTTCCAGGAAAGCTTCCCTCATCACACAGCCACCCTGGGTTACTTGACAGATGTTAGTTGAGCAGCTGCTCTGGGCCAGGGACTGTATGCTGGAGGAGCAACCACAATCCAAATCAGTCCCCGCTGGGCTCAGGAGCTTGGGGTGCAGGGGGTGGGTAGACAGGGAGGCGGGCAAATAACTGAGGCAGGAAATCTCAGATCGTGGGAAATGTCAGGAGGAGAATACAGCGGGTGCAGTGATTGTGACAGGGGGTGGTACAGTGGGGCTCAGACAGGCCTCCAGGGAGGAGGCAGCATTTGGCCTAGGGTGTTAATAGACTGCAAAGCCTGGGAGAGCAGGGCCTGGTTGGGTTCTGGCCATACTTGGTGCCCAGCAGGTGTTCAGTGGATAGTTTTGAATAAATGAATATGGGGACAGTGCCTCAGGCAGAGGAAAGAACATACGGTGGGGTCACGCCTAGTATATTCTGGAGCCCATTCTCTCTGCAACTCAGCTCTCTGTCTTCCCCCATGGTACCTCTGCAGGGTGTGGGATAGGCAGCGTGAAAGCTACCAAACAGCAAGGAGCCACTAGCAAAAGGGGGTGATGAGCAGAGTACCCAGCCACTATAGGGACCCCGCGGGGTACAGGCCCTGCATGAGTCCAGGTGACTTTGCAGGTGCTGTCAGCACAGAGATTCTGGGTGGGAGCCTGAGCAGCCCAGGAGAGACCAAAGGGCATTTGTAGACTCCTTGGCTTGGCTATCCTGGTGTTCAAGTGTCTTTATCTTCACAGGCAGGGAAACTGAGGCAGAGAGAGGGGAAGGGACTTGCCTGGGTTCACACGTAGAGTTGGATGCCTCCTGTCACCTAGTTGCCCCATGGTACTCCCCCAAGAGGATATGGGCAACGTAGGGGAGGGCCCAGGGCAGTGCCCCTGAGTCTCCTTTGAGTGAAGCCACATTTAAATGATTTGGACTGGGTAGTCACTGTCACTTCAACCCTGTGTTACCCTGGTCTACTTTCTGAGCCTGGTCAGACCCACTCCTGAGGTCCCTGAAGTACTCAGAGTACTCCTGGGACCCAGCGTACATCCACACCCCACTCCTGGAGCTTCTCTGGAGGTGGGAGGGTAAGACCCACCAGCCCTACTTTGCAGATGAAGGAGCTGAGGTCCAGAGGGAGGGGTGATAGAAGCAGGCCTGAGCCCAGCCCCTGGACTCCCTGGGGTTAGGACTTAGGTTACCTTTAGGCCTGCTTAGACCAGCACCTATAGTCACAGGCTGAGAGACCCCTCACCACCCCCTGCCCAGGCCAAGCCTTCTAGTTCAGCCTGAGCTGACCCAAGGGAGGCCCCCTCCCCCAAGAGCCAGAGCTTACTTATTAGGTGGAGTTATGGAGAATGGCCTCCCTCCAAGTGTGGTCTGGGGAAGCTGAGGGTCCCGGGGGGCATCAGAGCCGACCCCTGCTGCAGCCTCTTCGCCATGCTGTCTGCATCTATATTTATCCCCGTAATGGCCTGGCTGCCTGTTAGAATGTGGTGTCTTCAGAGCACAGCAGCCGGTGCCATAGCTAAGGTGGAGAAGTGATTTGTGTTGAGATGCTGCCCCCCCACCTTGTCGAGAGTGCCAGCCTGCTCCCTGGGGGCTGCCTGCCACCTAGCAGGAGCTGGTGCAGTGATGGGCATGCAGCGAGGGCCCCAGGGAGCATGAGCAACTTGGCGCTGGACCCCATCCCTCCAAAACCAGGATGCAGGGTATCTGGGAGGTGCGGTTCAAATGTGGCTGGAAGGTAGGGCCAGATAAACTCACAAGTCTTTCAGCTCAGAGACTCAAAGAATTCCTGATTCTGAAGTCCCAGAAATCCCAAATCCAGGAATTCTGTGGCTAGGGAGTCCCAGGCATTTCCATTTCCACCATTCCTTTTTCTTTGCCTTTTCACTCTTCCTCACTTTCAGCAAACACGTGTTGAGCTCCCATTCTGTGCCTCTCGGTGTTGGGAACAATAGATGAAAATAGGATTGATCTCATCTTTAAACTCAAGAGGACGACATTTCCTAAGCCGGTGGTTACAAATATGGTGATATTATGATTCCCTGTCAAGGACCAGGGAATCAGGCAGGGCTCTATTGAGGAGTCTGGATTGCCACTGTTGTTGTTCTTGTTCTTAATGTTGTTATTTGAAGTGTAACGTACAAAATAGAGCAGACATCCTACATGGATAACTCAATGACTGTTAACAAACCCGCACATCTATGTCACCAGCACCCAGATCAGAAATAGACATGCCCAGCAGCAAATGCCCCTGGTGTCCCCTTCTGATCAATAACACCCTCCTCCTGTCTTACCACTATCCTGACTTCCAGCAGTGTAAGTTCATTTTGCCCATATTTAACGTCAGATAAATGAAATCATGGAGGGTGACATACCCCTTTATGTCTGGCTTCCTTCACTCAGCATGTCTGTGAGACCCGTCCACAGTGTTACTATGCTTGTGCCTCCTTCATGCTTGATGCGTGTTATCCATTGTGTACCCTGAGCATAGGGATTGGGGGTGGTTTTCCAGTTAGATGATACATAATACTGGTGTGAACATTTTCCTGCATATGTCTTTTGATAAACATATGTGAATGTTTCTGTTGGGCATTGCTGGAGGGAATTCATTTATTTGGCTTTTGTAGACACTGCTAAACATTTCTCCCAAGTGGTTACACCAATTTCCACACCCACTGGCAACCTGCAAGTGTTCTAGTAGCTCCATATCCTCACCAACACGAGGTAGTGTTAGCCTGTTAAAATTTTGGCCATCCTGGGGTGGAGGTGGGGATGCATAGCAGGAGGAATTGCATTTGGTTTTTCTGAGCTGAGTTTGAAGAAAGAATGCCCTTAGTGAAGAAGGAGGTGGGCATTCCAGGCATGGAACAGCATTTGCAAAATTGGAGGTGGGGATGAAAAAGAATTGCTGGAACTCTGGAGTAAACAGCATAGCTAGAGCCAAAGGTGTGAGGGAGAGGACTTTGGGAGTCTCATCAGGGAGCCTGGATATTGCCTGGAGCAGCAGTTCTCAACCTGTGGGTTGTGACCCACAGGCACTGTATTAAATAAAGGGTCACGGCATTAGGAAGATTGAGAACCACTGGCTTGGAGAATGGTGGGGAGTCACAGAGAGGTTTTTCTCACTTTGAGCCAGTATCTACAGTGCATCAGACATTTTGTCATTTCCATTTGTTGGATAAGAAAACTGAGATGCAGAAAGACCAAATGTATCCAGAATCATATTCGTAGAGTCCTTGGAATGCAGATCCTTTCAAGGGTTGACAGTGGTATTGGCCTTGGAGTCACAGGGCCAGAACCATTTGGGTAAGTGATTCAAGCCTGAGTTTTGCTCATCCAGAGAATAGGAAGGACAATTAACTCCTCACTCCAGGACATTGGAAAAACTACAGAAGTTAAAGACCATAGTGTATTCGATCCAGGACCTGGAGAAGGCATTATTAATATTACCAGTAGTCTTGTTTTATTATGGTTAGTTCTCCATCAGCACAGCCATCATCCCTCTCTTCTAGCTGACTGGTGGGGGTGCTACCTTAGTCCCTACACTTCGGAAGGGTTAGCACAGAACTCCTACTGCCCTAACAGCCTGTTTCCCTGCCCTGTGACAGTTCTCCTAGGAACTAAAGGTTGCTGTGACAGTTCATTTTATGTGTTAATTTGGCTGGGCTTTGGTGACCAGTTGTTTGGTCAAATAAAGGTATTTTTTAGATGTGATTAACATTTAAATCAGTAGATTTGAGTAAAGTGGATTATCCTCCATAGTGTGTGGGCCTTATCCAATGGATAGAAGGCCTTCAGAGCAAAGCCTAAGATTTCTCAAAGAATAATTCAGCCTTAAGATTCCAACATAGAAACCCTGCCTGGGGATCCAGCTTTCTGGCTTGTCCTTCAGATTTCGGACTTTCCAGCCTACAGTCTCATGAGCCATTTCCTCAAAGTAAATTTCTCTTTCTACATATATAGATATCCTATTGGTTCTGCTGCTCTGGAGAGCCCTGACTAATATAATCGCCATTTGTTCTCTTAGCAGTGGTTCTCAACCTTCCGAATGTCGTGACCCTTTAATATAGTTCCTAATGTTGTGGTGACCCCCAAACATAAAAGTATTTTCATTGCTACTAGCTGATTCTGATCAGCAGGTCTGGGGAGGGACCTGAACGTTTCTAAGGAGCTCCCAGAGGCTGCCCACCTGGGAGCTACTAGCAACGAAAATAATTTTATGGTTGGGGGTCACTACAACATGAGGAACTGTATTAAAGGGTCATGGCATTAGGAAGGTAGAGCATCTCATCTGGGAAAATGGGGCAAAGGAGGCTCTTTAGACCTAGATGCATTCTAGATGCTTTCCAGCCCCCTGAAAGTTTAGTAGACTTAGCAGCCAGCAGGACCAGTGTGGAATGGGTGCCTGGTCGGCTGAGGTTCTGGTTAGACTAGACTAAATGCTAGTCTGATTGCCATCTAGACTAGCATTTGCACACTCAGAGATCTGCAGAGCCCTGGCTGGGAACCCAGTGTGTGACGCTGGCAGGATTTATATGATGACCAAATATGACATCTGCCTCATTCTGCCAAGTACAAGAGCCATCCCTGGGGTGTGTTCAGCCATTGGGAGCCATATTGCAGCCTCTGATTGTGGGCCTCTTGGCTCAAAGTGTGGTCCCAGGTGGGCAGCCTCTGGGAGCTCCTTAGAAACGTTCAGGTCCTTTCCCAAACCTGCTGAATCAGAATCGGCATTTTAACAAGATGCTGCACCTACTCTGCTAACCCCTGATTTGTACTTAGCCTGCGTCAAAATCACCAGGAGGGCTTGTTAAAACACAGGTCGGTGGTCGCCACTCTAAAGCTGCGGGTGGAGCAGTAGGTCTGGGTGGGCCTGGGATGCTGCGTCTCTAACAAGCCCCAGGATGTGCTGAGGTGGCCCGTCTGGTAATCACACTCGGAGTGGGGAGAGCTCTGAGCCACCTTGAGAGCTTTCCTGATGGAGTTTGGACCCCAATGAGCAGCATTTGGTGGATGAACAAGAACTCAGAAACCCTGAGGGTCCCAGGAGCCACAGCACCTGGGATTGGGAGTCCCCTCGGAGACCATATAGCTTGTGCACCCAAGCCCGTGCTGTGTTGGTCACCTGAGAAGGAGCATGGAGCCAGGTTTCTCAACCACTTTTAACCTTTTGCCCCCTTTATGTAAACTGTAAATTTCACATATTCCCCATCTGCTCCCCTTCCCTAGCCACTAAAAATGGCTGATAATAGTTAAAGTTACATAGTGTCATTCCAAGGGCTCTACCTGGCTTACTCCTCACCACACCCTAGGAAAGCACTTGTGTGGGCTCCATTTTACAGGGGGAGAAACTGAGACCAGGGAGTTTAAGTAACCTGCCTGAGGTCACAGAGCAGGTGAATGGAGAAGCCAGGGACTCAGACCACCACAGTCCAAGTCCAGCATCTGTGCCCATAGCCGCTGCATGGTACTGACCAGGCGACCAAGTCCCTTTCTTTGTTGCTGCCACCAGCAAAACAGATATTTTTTTTTTCCTTTTCCAAATGCCAAATTGAGTATGCTCTTTCTGACAATGCCCAGTGCCCTCACTAGAAGTTCCATTAGGCCATCCACTGTGGTCCTTCATCGTTGTCACCAGTTGAGATCCTCTGGACTGGGGGTTTCTGCCTCCCTGGCCACCTCGGGCCTGCCCTCATTTTCCGTCCCCTGTCTTCCCTATCCAGTTGCACCTTAGCTACTGCCTCCCTGGGCCTGCCTCACTCCTTGTCTCCCTGTCAGTCACTGCTGCCTAGAAGCTGGGGGTCCTCAGGGCCTGTTTAGTAGCTCCCCAGGACAGTGGACTCTCTGACTGCAGCTGGAATGGAGTTGCTGGAGCCAAGGCTAGGTGGGAAGGAGGGAGTCTTGGACCCCTTGGCTCTGGGCGTTCTGTACCTCTGGGAAGAATGGTTCTTTCCCTGGCTTAGAGAAACTCCTGCCAGCCTCTCAGAATGGTTATGAGGGTCCAGGGTTTGAGAAGCAGCTTTGTGATGTCTTAAGTGACTATGCAGAGGAAGGTGGGCATGATTCCTCTGGGACTGCTGACTAAGGAGCTTGCTGGAGATGAGGGCGTCCCTCCCTGCCTCATTCATTGGGTGCTTATGTTTTAGGCCCTCACTATGTGCAGATGCTGCTGTAGGTGCTAGGGAGGCAGTGGTGATACCTCCCTCGGGGACCTTCCTAGGGGTGGCAGACAGACACACATAGGCATATAGACAAATATGTACAGTGATTATACATTGCAGAGATCTGTGAAGGAAATCATGTGGATCTAGAACAGATTACAGCAGCTCAGTGATCAGGGAAGGCCTCTGAGGATGTGATGTTAAGCTGACAACTAAGGCCCTTTGTGTGAAGGGAAGCATTTTTGGCAAGGGGAGTAAGTGCAAAGGCCCCAAGCTGGTGAGAGGCTGGCATATTTGCAGAGCAGAGGCAGGAGGATTTGGGATTTGTGTGACCCCGGAGGGGAAGGCCTAGGAAGATTTCCAGATGGAGCTGTGATGGCACCCGATCTGGCTTTAGTATAGAAAAGAGAGTGTAACTGAAGTTGCATCAGGGAGGCCTGTTGTGGGCTGGGGCATGGCCAGGCCAAGGAATAGAAGTGAGGAGAAAGGATGAAGGCTGGACGCAGCTGGGAGGCGGGATTGGCAGCTGCAGTGGGACATGGAAGGTTGAATGTGAGTGGAAGACAAGGTTGATGGGTTTTTGGGCTTCTGGCTAAAACCAGAATGTTCTAAATCTATGTGTGTCTCAGTGCCAGAGTCTCCACATCCTGTCCTTCTGCCTAAGCCCAAGCTGCCTAGTTGCAGGGGCCAGTAGACCCTGTCAGGGCTGACCCCTGTGATGTCTCCATTGTGTGGCCCCAGGGTACTCAAGGAAGTTTGCTGCATAAATGGATGAATCAATGACAACGAATTCTCAGCCCTACCTCCCCTTTGCCACAGTTAACCCATCTGTAAGAAAAGGACTTCTACTTTGGTATTCCCGCCCTCCCAGGTCCTTCCCTGGTGTTTGGTCACCCCAGAAGGCCTGTGCCATCTGTGCCAGGAATCAGGACCATCTCTTAAGCAGGCCCTGGCTCCCCATACCTCCCCATCCATCCTGAAACCTCAAATTACCTGCAGGGCGGGTGCCCAGATGCACATGGCAGGCCCAGCCCTCCCTTAATGACACCTTGCCTGCCCGCCCTCCTGCTGGGGTAGGAGGGGAAGGGGCCCGGCCCAGCCTAAGCTGTGGTTTCTTTTTCCATTGCGTCAGGCCTCAGGGTCCAGCCTGCCTGTCCGCTGCCGGGCTGGCACAGAGGGGGCCAGTCTGACCCCCACCTTCCCCAACTCCAGACATTATGTGTTCCCCATTTCGGGGATCCAGAAGCTTCCAGCCAGAGGGTGAGTTTGGATGGGGAACCTGCCCCTGGCTGGGGGAAAAGTCCCTTTCCCCACATGCCCCTTGCTCACTCCAGCTGGGGCCTGTGAGATCCAGATGGAGTTGAAGTAGGCAGAGGGGGTCCCAGCCCTGCTCCACCTCCCCTGTGACTTGGCCCCCCCCAGCCACACCCTCAACCAGGCTGAAAGGAGTGAAGGTAGGAGGCCTGGGCAGGAACCAAGGAAGGGGGATGGGAGCTTGGATGAGAGAGGGGGTAGCAATGGGGAGGAAGGAGGGGCCTTGCAGTGTGCATACAGATGCATGCCTTTGCACTTGTCCGTCTGGGTGCCAGTGTTTATGTGTTTTTTATGTGACCACACACACATGTGTTTCGACCAGGAAGTGTGCAAATCTGGGTGTGCGTACCCGATACTGTTCAGGATGAGAACAGAAGTGTCTGCCTTGGTAGCAGGCAGTAGTGGCATCTAACTTGTCATGGAGGGATCCTGCGTGTGGAGGAAAGGAGGTGGATAAGCTGGAGTCCACCCTGCCAGTGATCGTGGGAGACTTAGGGTATGGACAGGGTGGTCCCAGAGAATCTGGTGATCATGGGCACTCTGGGCCTGTCCTGGGTACTTGTTAACATGGAGGAGTGTCCTTGGCTTCCCCGGCTCTGCAGCCTTGATCCCACCCTGCCCTCTTAGCCTCAGGGTCCCCTGGCCTGGTTAGTTTCTTAGCTGCCCCCGCCTAGGTCCTAGGTCCTAGGTCCTATGTCCTAGGGCTCCACAATGCCCAGCAATCCAACCCAACCCTGGCAAAAGGGCCAAATATTGGCCTGAGTCTTGTTCACATCCTGCCTCTGCTGTTTTCTGGCCGTTTGACCACTTCTACTTTCTGGGCCTCAGTTTCCCCATCTGTAAAATGGAGTGATTGCCCTCCCCCACTCCCCTCACCCCCCAGGTAGGTGTGCGCATAAGCAGGCACTCTCACCCACATAGCAAGGGGTCCATTTTGGACACCCCTTTCTGCCCCCTCATTGGGTTGAGGATTTGCTCACCTCCCGGGCTCTGCCTCCAACTTGGCACCGCTGCCCAGATGCATGCACTGAGAATGAATGCAGTTAGCCAGCTTCTCCAATAGAAGCTGATTTTTAGATGACAAGAAAAAATCCTGCTGGCAAATTGTAGTGCTGTCCTGACACTCTAGTTCATGTGATTATAATGAGGGTCTAGGGACAAATGGTGGGAGTGAGGGGGCTGAGGACTGGATTTGTCGCTGTCCAAATCCTCCCTGACAGATGTGCCCTAGGAGCATTGGATCTCAGGGTAGAGGGGGTCTCCACCACCAGCCCCACGCTGGCCTTGGCCACCTACAGATACATGGGCCTGTGTCTGCCCAGCAAGCAGCTGGTACTCAGGGAGTGGGCTATGGCCAAGGTCAAAGGGTAGAGAATGGATGCAGCATTGTGACGGTGGCTTGGTCCTTCCTGCTGGGACACCAGCAGGTGCCTCCTCGCTGGTCTCCCTGCTTCTTCTCCTTAGCCTGATAATCCCTTCTCCCATAGGCACAGAGTAAGCTTTTAAAAACATAAATCAGATCATGTCACTACTCTGCCTCTGAGATTTCCCATCATTCTCAGAATTCAACCCAGACTTCCTATGAGGGCCTACAGTGGCCCGCAGGACCTGGCCGTCCTCCCCACTCTCACATCTTTTTCCAGCCAATCAGGACTGTGAGTCCTGTGAGGGCTGAAACAGGCAATCTTCTTTCTGCAGGATCCCTAGCACTGGCGCAGGTCTTGAGACCTAGTAGATGCTCAGGACAGCCTCAAGCATCAGTGAAGGAGCCTTAGTTTCCTCCTCTGGAAAACAGGGGCAATATTGTCTGCTCCACCAGACTGACTGGGGGGTACAGACATTGTGCAGGTGACCTGCTCAGTCAGCGCTCGCAAGCACAGTGACTTGGATCTGTGTTCCCAGTGGGAGCCCCTCTCTACTCTGGGGAGGTGTGGGGCAGTAATCCACTGAACAGCAAGAGGACAAAATATTAGTCAAGGAGGTGGAACCTGGCCTTTGAGGGGTGTTTGGGGGCTGGACTCATTTGCCTGGATGCTGGGGCCTCTGTGAAATGTACAGGTGCCCGTGGAAATAAGAGCTGGCCAGGAGTTTCAAAGTACCATGTCATGATGTCTCATGGGCAAGTGGGAAACTGAGGTCCAGAGACCAAAGGGCTTGTCTGCAGGGACTGTGGTGGGGGACTTAGGGCTGTCCTTCATACCTTAAGATGGCTTCTTCCCCTCTTGTTCTCAACACCTTGCACTCAAAGGAAAACAGAACTTCTTCTTTTTTTTTTGAGACAGAGCCTCAAGCTATTCCCCTGGGTAGAGTACCATGGCATCACAGCTCACAGCAACCTCCAACTCCTGGGCTTAAGCGAGTCTCCTGCCTCAGCCTCCCAAGTAGCTGGGACTACAGGCGCCCGCCACAACGCCTGGCCATTTTTTGGTTGCAGCCATTATTGTTGTTTGGCGGGCCCGGGCTGGGGATTCAAACCCACCACCTTAGGTGTATGTGGCTGGCGCCTTAGCTGCTTGAGCCACAGGCGCCGAGCCCAGAACTTCTTAAAGTGAGCAAATGTCAGTAATTAGCCTTGAGAGAAGAGTACATAAAGCCCAAGGCATGGAATTGGGGACATTACGTATGAATGAAAGGGTAGATTCTGTTTTGAAGATCAAGAGCAACTTAGGCAGGATCTGAGCAACACGGAGGGTTTGTCCGTTCATTCATTTATACACTCATCCTTTCTTTATTCAACACATATGTACCAAATGCTTCCTGTGCACCAGTCACTGTGCTTGGGCCAGAGATATTGGATGAACATGAACACTGGAGAATTTTGAGTGAGTTACCAGAGTGAGTGTCCTAGTGGGCAAAGCAATGAGGAAAACCTGAGCAGTTGTAAGCTCCACTGTGGCCACGAGTTGCCAACAAATTAACTGTCGGCAAAGCCCAGGTTTTCCTGGCACAATGAATGTCTGAGACGTTCCTGTACACTGTGAGTTTTTGCTGATCTGACAGGAGCTACCCATGGGATCTTGTGTGTATCTCATGGGCTAAAGCAGAGAAAAACTTCAACGACAATCTGAACACACCTAGTCAAGACTCCTTCTCCATGCATTTCCTTGCATCATCCTTTCTCTAAGCGTTGCCCCTGTTATAGTGCCCTCACCCCCACCTGGCCTTCCATCTCCCTACCTACATCTTGAAGGCCAGGTGGTGATGCCTCCCTATGGTTGGGGGTAGCATAGCAGGCATCTGTCCCCTCTCTGACCCTCACTTTTGTTTCCTTAGACTGCCAGGAACTGCTGCTGCTGCCACCACCAGCCCCCATGGCTTACGTACCAGGTGGGAGTAACCCAGCAGCGGGGGCAGCCCCCATGGGCTCCCAGTATTGTGTGTGCAAAGTGGAGCTGTCTGTGAGTGGCCAGAACCTGCTGGACCGGGATGTTACCTCCAAGTCCGACCCCTTCTGCGTCCTCTTTACAGAGAACAACGGCAGATGGATGGAGGTGAGGCCTCCCCGTGTGCATCCGTAGTGGGTAAGGAGAGGTGCCACGGTGCTGGTCCCACTGGATCAGGGGACCTCTGGGTCAGGCCCCTGGAAGTCATCGGATTATGGGCCAGTAGCAGAGGACCATTTAGGAAATTGTTACTTTGACAAGTAAATTTTATTTTAAATATATTTAAAATATTATTTAAAGTAATTATATTGGTGTTTAAATTATTATAATTAAACCCATAGATTTATATTTATATGGTTTTATATTTACTATTTTATATCATAATACTTCTAATTATCATAATATATATTTTAAATTTTATAATTTTAGAAAATGCTCACTTCCACTTTTTTGTTTTGTTTTTATGAGACAGAGACTATCTTTGTCACCCTGGGTAGAATACCATGGCATCACAGCTCACAGAAACTTCAAACTCTTGGGATCAAGAGATCCTCTTGCCTCAACCTCCCGAGTAGCTGGGACTATAGGCACTTGCTACAATGCTCAGCTGATTTTTTTTTTAAGTACTAGAGCTGGGGTCTTGTTCTTGCTCAGAGTGGTCTTGAACTCCTGAACTCAGCCTCAACTTCCCAGAGTGCTAGGATTTACCACTTCCACTTTTAAATAACCTTCCCCCTTTACTTCTAAATGAAAACGTGTTGAGTGAGAAGCAAAGGGAGAAACAGGGAGCTCAGGCCTTGGTCCTAGAGCTTGTCCAAGGCACAGCAATATTAGTCTGTGCTGTGTGACCTTAGGCAAGTTGCTGTCCCTTTCTGAACCTGCCTCTTCATCAGTGAAATGAGGATTTTTTTTTTTTTATCTGCCTACTTTGGAAGGCCCCAGATCTGGGCATATTAATGATGCCCAAGCCATGGACTTCTGGGCTAGAAGACTTTAGTTTGAGGGCTGGGGAAAGATGCAGCTTGAGGAAGCATATTGAGAATCTCAAACTCTTAACACTTTCAGGTTTTAAAACTTGCTTTGCTTCCTATTCCGAAAGGAAACTATATTTATTGTAGTGAATTTAGAAAACCCAGATATTCCTAAAGAAGAAAATCAGAGCGGTTGGGAACCTACCAAGCAGGGAGAACTACTGTTAACAGTTTGGTATCCAGCCTTCCAGATAGTTTTCCATGCCTATGTATTTTCCAAAATAAGATGTATCTATTTTCTAATAGATACTTAGCTGGGCCACCGCGGTCATCCCGCTGAATATACTGTGGCTTACAAAGAGTTTCCACCGATGCTGGCTCCTTCTGTGATGCCGAGGAAGTGGTGCTGGGGTTGTTGGCCCATTGGGGAAATGTGGGCCCAGAATGGGTAGGGACTTTTCTGTGTCACCCAGCAGGTTGGCTGTGCAGCTGGCAGTGGGAGGTGGGACTCAGGTTCAGCTGAGGACTCCTGAGGGAATGTCCGGTGTGTGATGAGTATGTCTGGGGCACTGGTACCCTCTGCCAGGTATCTGGAATGCCTGCCTGCCTCTCAGGGAGTGGTATCCCCCCGCTTCCCTCATGGCACTCCTCCTACCTTCCCTGACAGCCTCTGCTCCTACCCAGGCTGGCCACCCTTGCTAAAAATAGCCCAGGGGCAAGACCTCTTCCGTCCCTGCTGCTGGAGCCCTTAGAAATGAACTGGGTGGGAGGAAAAACCAACACAACCTGGGCCCCAAAATAGACCATTGCCCAGACTCCGCGGTTTAGGGCCTCAGCGTCCAGAGGCCAGTTCCTGTCCCAGTGCTACCACTGACACTCAGTACAAGGCCCTGTCCTCCCTCAGACTTCAGGGTCCACAGTGGGTGGAGGTGTTGGGCCACACAGTTCCAGGATCCTGTTCAAGACACCAATGTCTGCCCCACCCCTAGGTGGGGAGCCTCACTTTCCCCAAGAACCGCTTGTTTCTGTTTCTTCTTTCAGTTTCCATGCAAAATGTGGTTTGAAAAAAGGGTTTTCTCAAAATAAAAAGTACAAAAATTGGCCGGGTACAGTGGCTCATGCCTGTAATCCCAGCACTTTGGGAGGACGAGGTAGGTGGGTCACTTGAGGCCAGGAGTTTGAGAACAGCCTGGGTGACATAATGAGACCCCATTTATGCAGAAAAAATTTAAAATTTGGCCAGGTGTGATGGCACATCT
>NW_003852453.1:9380956-9382082 GCF_000181295.1 Otolemur garnettii
AAAAAAAAAAATGGGAAAACCACCCTTTACATTCATTTTACAGAAGTGGGAACTGGGGCCCAGCTGGGGAAAGGGATTTGTCCTCTGTCCCTTACCTAGGTGGGGACAGGGCCTGAGCTTAAGAGCTTGGTATCTGAGGATGGGGCCATAGCCAAAGAGTTAAGAATGTGGGTACCAGAGTCAGAGCTGGGCTTCAAATCTTGTTCCTGTCCCACAGCTCTTCAACCTTGAATAAGTCGCTTGCCCTCTCTGTGTTTCATTGTCCTCATCTGTGAGTTGGGGGTAATAAGTGCTGCAGCCACATGGAAAACAGAACATGCATGCCAGGCACAGAGTCGGTACTGAGCACTTTAGTGGGATGACTTCCAGTGGCCTGAGAGTGGTTGAACTGACTACCTTGACCCTGCCATCTCCCTGTCCCTCTGCCAGTATGACAGGACAGAAACTGCGGTCAACAACCTCAACCCTGCGTTCTCCAAGAAGTTTGTCCTTGACTACCACTTTGAGGAGGTGCAGAAGCTCAAGTTCGCCTTGTTTGACCAGGACAAGTCCAGTGCACAGCTGGATGAGCACGACTTCCTGGGCCAGTTCTCCTGTAGCCTGGGCATGGTGAGCTGGACCCTCCTCGGGGTGGGAGCAGGGCAGTGCCCTAAATCATCTGACTCCCCAGGACAGGGCAGCCCCTTGGAGAATCTCTGCCTCTACCTGCTTTCCCTGTCCCCATTTTCCTGGCTGGCTCCTGAAGTGCAAATGCAGAGTTGGGTAGAAGCCTGGTGGGTTTAGGACCAGGCTGAAGAGCTCCCATCTTAAGGGGCAACCAAACACAGTGCCTGCCAGTTGCTGCCATATAGGGACAGGACCCCTATGTGGCCAGAGCTTCTGACTATTAGAAGTAATGAGGTGTGGTCTTGACTTCCTGGGGTAGGAGCACCTGACCACGTCTGAGATACCCATGGTAGTCACACTTTGTGACTGACTTGCTGTGTGACCTTGGGGAGTTTTCTTTCCCTCTCTGGGCCACACTTCTCCATATAGCTCAGTCCTTGGTAAACTCTTGGGGGCTAGGGAGGAAAGGCCAGGAGCCCCTGACACAAGTCCCAGTTGTTCCTTATGGCTTTGTGCCTTT
>NW_003852453.1:9382339-9384461 GCF_000181295.1 Otolemur garnettii
TCAGGGTTCCCACCCTGTGGCTCCACTCTCACAGAGTAGCTGGGGAGATAGCTTAAAAACTTGTGGACAGGCCCAGCGTCTGTAGCTCAGTGGTTAGGGTGCCAGCCACATACACTGGGGCTGGAGGGTTCAAACCTAGCCTGGACCTGCCAAACAACAATGACACTACACCAAAAAAATTACCAGGCATTGTGGTGGGTGCCTGTAGTCCCAGCTACTTGGGAGGCTGAGGCAAGAGAATCACTTAAGCCCAAGAGTCTGAAGTTGCTGAGAGCAGTGATGCCACGGTGCTCTACTGAGGGCGACATAATAAGACTGTCTCAAAACAAAAAAAGGACTCATGGACAACAGCAGGGTACTGATAAGACATGGGGAAACCATCTCAGGGCATAGACCCAGGAGGAAGCCAAGCACTCTGGCCTGGAGGGAAGGCAAGGTGAGGAGGTGCTGTTGCCAGGGCCTGGTGAGACCTGTGGCCAAGAGAGGGAGGCCTAGGACAGGGCAGTGAGGAAGTTTCCACCAGACCATGGCCCCAGCCTCCCCTCCTTGATCTCCCATCTCCTGCTGGTGCCCCATGGTTGAACCTCCAAAACCCAGAGGACAAAGGAACCAGGTGGTGCTGTCCACAGGGTACAGAGCAGGTGGAGAAGGACAGAGGGGACTGAGAAGAGTAACCAGCCCGGGGGGCAGGGGTGGCAGGGGTGGCAGGAGCAGATCACATGGTGTGTGCTCATAACTGCAGAAGGAGACACTGGCATTGACCCAAGGAGCCGCTAACAAGGTGGCCCATGGTGGATGGAGGAGGGTGGTAGGATGGCTTTTCAACGTGTTTCACTTTTATTTTCTTTCGTAGAGACAGAGTCTCATTTTATCACCCTCAGTAGAGCGCCATGGCATCACACAGCTCACAGCAACCTCCAACTCCTGGGCTTAGGCGATTCTCTTTCCTCAGCCTCCTGAGTAGCTGGGACTACAGGCGCCCACCACAACACCCGGCTATTTTTTTGTTGCAGTTTAGCCGGGGCTGGGTTTGAACTCCCCACCTTCAGCATATGGGGCCAGTGCCCTACCCACTGAGCCACAGGCGCCGCTCCACTTTTCCTTTCAACGTAGTTTTGATTATTGAACCCTGTGAATGTATTACCTATTCAAAACAATGAAAAATACAGAGTCAAGAGTGCCTCCCTGCTGGGGTCTGTGGCATGGCTGTGGAAGGGCTTGGGCTTCCCCCACCCACCTCCCCACTCTCGTCTCCAGAATGCCTTTTCCTGGGGGCAAACCAGGCCAGTGGGAGTCAGACTGGGATTCCCTTCTTGCTGCGAGACCTTGGGCGAGTTTCTTAACCTCTCTGGGCCTCAGTCTCCTCAGTTGCCCACATTGGCTAATAACAGCTCTGTGTTGAGGCTCTGGCAGGTGTAGGTTGAGCTGATCTGGCAGGAGGCTGCCTGCTGAGGGGTGTCTTTTGAGGGTTTTTCATCTCAGGGCCTCCCCCTCCAGCCTCCCACAACACTGACTGCCTTTCTCTTGTCTCTCCCCCTGCCTAGATCGTCTCCAGCAAGAAGATCACTCGGCCTCTGCTGCTGATGAATGACAAGCCTGCAGGGAAGGGCTTGATTACGGTACCAGCCCCCCTGCCTGCTCCCTGCACCCCCTTCCCCCATCAATGGGCTGCTTCCCTAGCAGATAATCACCAGCTTTGTTTGGAGTAAAAAGGCCCAACTTACAACTTAGCAACAGGTCTCTTAGCAACGGAATCCTGGCTCCACAAATGATGCATTGGGGGCCGACAAGCTGCGGGGACTGCCAGAAGGCCCAATGATGACCAGCTCCAGGGCAGGGGCCTCCTACTCTTCCCTGGGGCTCTCCTCTCCCTCTCCCCTCCACCTGCTCTCTTTTTGGGGGGGGTGTTCATTCAGAAGTGCCTTGCCCAGCAGCACTCTGCCATGGTTCACGCTGTGCACAATGATTCCTCCTGCGATGCAATGTGGTGAACAGCCCCTTTCCAGGGACGGGCTCCGAGGTCCCCATGAACTCCCAGAAGCCAGGGCAACCCCATCTTGCAGATGGAGCTGAGGCTCAGAGAAGTTCTGGGGGGCAGTTCACCTGGGGAGCTTCTCCCCTG
>NW_003852453.1:9385180-9385398 GCF_000181295.1 Otolemur garnettii
ACTATTGCCTTGGGCTCAGGGGGTTTCCTGACCCTCTGTGGGGAAAAGGAAAGAGAGGCCAGGGAGGGCTCTTAGCAGTCTTGAGGTCACCCAGCTAGTCCATCACTTGTTGGGCTGGAGTCAGAGGACCATGGCTGATGGGGAACTTGTGGAGGACATATGACTGGGGTGAGCTGATGAGACAGCAGAGGGCACTCCATGGTGCCTGCCACTGCCCT
>NW_003852453.1:9385925-9391400 GCF_000181295.1 Otolemur garnettii
ACTGTGCCCAGCCTGGATATTACCCCCAGTTTCTAGAAGATGGAAACCTAGCACTATGCCTCCCCTCCTTTTACCCTCCTAGCCCCAGAGGATTGACTCCTGGGGCACCCCGTGCCTACCCTGCCTGGTGGGAGATAGGGGGGCATCTAAGGAGCAGGGCCCCTCACAGTCCTCTGGCCTTACAGATTGCCGCCCAGGAACTGTCAGACAACCGGGTCATCACACTGAGTCTGGCAGGCAGGAAGCTGGACAAGAAGGTGAGGAGGCAGGGGAAGGGTTTTCCATCTGACCAGTGTCCCTCTCCCAGCCCCCAGGGTATGTGGCCTAGCCTGGGGCCTCTGGCCATTGCAAATTAGGATTCCTTCACCACTAAGGCAGTGAGCTTCCTGTCACTTAGGGGGTATTCAGAATACAGCTGAATGGGATGGCCACCTCATTTAGTGTAAATCCCAGGTTCTTTAAATACCCAGTAGGGCCCTACCTGATGTGTCCCTAGTGCACTCACTCCCTGGGCTCACCCATTCCTCTGCTTTGGCCAAATCTACCTCCTTGTTCCTGAATTAAATGAGGCACCCTTCTGGCCCAGGACCTTTGCACTTGCAGTTCCCTGTACCTAGGGTGTTCTTTTTCTTGAATATCCACTCCCCTACCTCCATCAAGCCTTTGCTCCTATGTCACCTCCTCAGTGAAGCCTTTTCTGAAATTGGCCCCGGATTCCCACCCCCTCCCACTTTGCTTGTCTCCTTAATACTTACTGAATCTAACAAATTCTTTTTTTCTGTTTGTTTTGTTTTGAGACAGAGTCTCACTATGTAGCCCTTGGTAGAGTGCTGTGGCATCACAGCTCACAGCAACCTCCAACTCTTAGGCTTAAGTGATTCTCTTGCCTTAGCCTCCCAAGTAGCTGGGACTGCAGGTGCCCACCACAACACCTGGCTATTTTTAGAGGCCAGGTCTCGCTACCAGCCTTTGATACAGGCTGGTATCAAACCTGTGAGCTGAGGCAATCCACCTGCCTCAGCCTCCCAGAGTGCTGGGATTATAGGTGTGAGCCACCGCTCCTGACCTAATTTATATTCTTATTTATTTTCTGTCTCTGTTACTTGAACATAATGTTTTTAGAGTGATAACTTTTTTTTTAGTTAAATAAATGAATTTTTAAAGGATGTCATATCCCTTCTGTAATATGCTAGATAGTTTGGGTTTTTAAGATTGTCACTAAAATTAATTAAAATCCCATCATGCTGGGGGCTCTGCCTTGCCTAGGACACAGTCTCCTCTTGAAGTTCTGCCCCATCTAAGATGCTGGAGTTCTAACTCCTGGGGTCCCAGGAGCTCTAAGCACAAGCTCTAGCAACCTCAGGATGGAGGATTTCTGCTGGGGGAGCCAGCTGGTCCAGTGGGTTGCAGTTGCTCTGGGCTTCTGCTGAGCCTTGTAGGGACTGAGAGGAGGGGCCAGGCCTGCAGACCCTGACACCAGCTGGGGGAGGCAGCGGGGTCACACTCCATCCTGCCAGCACCTGGTGGGGTTGTACCTCTCTCACCCACATCCTCCTGCTTCTTCCAGGATCTCTTTGGGAAGTCAGACCCATTCCTCGAGTTTTATAAGCCAGGAGATGATGGCAAGTGGATGCTGGTCCACAGGACTGAGGTGGGTACGTGGGGGCCCAGGGGTCCCTAAGTCAGTGGGTCTGCAGTCCAGCTTCCCCCAGTGGCTCAGCATGGGGCTGTGTAGTCACCGCCATGCTGTGTGCAGGAAAGTCCACAGGGTACCTGAGACCTTTGTTTCTGCCCTGCCACAGGGGTGTTCACTTCTGTCTCCAGAAGTGGCAGTGGTTCTCTCCATTTTGTCACCCTCCCACCCCTCCCCTTGTGCTGGACCAACCCCAGAGCACTACCACCCTGGGCCTGAGCTTACTCCACCCCTCCCTGTCCTGCAGGTGATCAAGTACACACTGGACCCTGTGTGGAAACCATTCACAGTACCACTGGTGTCCTTGTGTGATGGGGACATGCAGAAGCCCATCCAGGTGAGGAGGGCTCTGGGGACCCTGGTCCCCTCCCTGCCAGTTCTAGCTTTCCAGTCCACCTGTGGCTCCTGGGGGTGCCTTGTCAAAGCTCTTTCTTAAGAAAAAATCTCATCTTGAGGGGAGGGTAGACAGGAGAGTGGGTCTTTGCCCTGGGTCTGCCCTACTCTCTGATGCGCCTGGATGGGCTCTGTCTTCTTCCTTTTTTTTTTGGCCAGGGCTGGGTTTGAACCCGCCACCTCTGGCATATGGGGCTGGCGCCCTACTCCTTTGAGCCATAGGCGCCGCCCCGTGCTCCGTCTTCTATGATCTCTTCTATAAAACTATTCTACCTTTCCCAGAGGGCTAGGGCAATGAATGTGAAAATACCTTGAAAACAATCAAATGATGTAGACCTCTTGGGCTAGGGCTAAGAGCAGATGGGGTGGAGGAGACAGCTAGGTTGGTGAGGATCCCCAGATAGGGTACTAGGAATCTTTTATTCTAGTCCCGGGTCTGCTGCTGCTGCTGTGAGACTATGAGCAAGTACTTCCCTCTCAGGGCCTCAGTTTACCCACCAATAGAATGGGCATGATAATCCCTGCCTTGCTTATTGCAGTTGCAGTATCATGGTAGCTAAGTTAGAGATCACATAAAACTGGGATTTCTATGCCCATCTCAGAAAAATGTATAGTCTAGAGAGGGCCCCAGGCCCTGGCCCCTGACAGAGGAGCTGATTCTCGGGTGTGTTAGGGGTCCAGCATCCTGTACCAGAGGGTGCAGCCTCCCTCGCTGGAGCAGGCACCCTTTCTCCTTTTCCAGCAGTCATAGAAGGCAGGAGACAGTTGAGGAGCTACTGAGGCCAGCTGGGCACATGCTGGGGGAGGCACCACAAACAGGAGACATGGGGTTTGCCTGGGGATCTGAGGAGGCCTAGAGATCACCTCTTGAGGGGTAGCTCTGGCGTAACCACAGTGGACCTGCCCTAGGTCACATGCTACGACTATGACAACGACGGAGGCCACGACTTCATCGGCGAGTTCCAGACCTCAGTGTCACAGATGTGCGAGGCTCGTGATGGTGTCCCGGTGAGATGGGCGCTTGGGCTGTGACCCCAAGACCTCAGCAGGGGTTGGGGAAAGGGTGTGGGGTCTGGAGTCCAGCAGACAGGGGCTCACATCCCATCCCTCCTGGATGTCTGACCTTGAGCAAGATGTTCAGTCTGTCTGAGACTCAGTTTCTCCATCTGTCCATAGAGGTGGAGGATTAGGATAGGGACCAATGAGGTGATCTAGATAAAGTGTGTCGCACATAGTGAACAGCCAGGAGCTATCCATTTGAGTCACCCCCAGAAGCCAGGCCCTCAGCTGGACATGAGATGGATGAGCCATCTGAAAGGGACAGTTGCTGATCCTCCTTCTGTTTCTGGGTGTGACCATCCAGAGAGGCTCCCTGGGGGAGGCATCTGCCCCCCTTGTCAAGGCTGTGGAGGGGAGCCTGGGGCTTAGGGGAGGATGTGCCCCCAAAGAAGCCCCGTACTGAGCTTCTCTTTCTTGTCCTGTGTCTCCCAGCTGGAGTTTGAGTGCATCAACCCCAAGAAGCAGAGGAAGAAGAAGAACTACAAAAACTCGGGCATCATTATCCTGCGTTTCTGTAAGGTGAGCACAAGCTGGGAACCAGGTTATAGCATCACAATTTACAGTCTCTGTGTCTGAAATTTCCATCGTTTACAAATCTTTCACAATTTTTTTTTTTTTTTGAGACAGTCTTACTCTGTCATCCTGGCTTGAGCTCCATGGTGTCATCATAGCTCAACAGCAGCCTCAAGTTCTTGGGCTCAAGTAATCCTTCTGCCTCAGCCTCCTGAGTAGCTAGGACTACAGGTGCCCTCTACAACATCCAGCTATTTTTTTTTTAAGAGATGGTGTCTCCCTCTTGCTCAGGCTGGTCTTGAACTCCTGAGCTCAAGCAATCCACCCACCTCAGCCTCTAAAGTGCTAGATTTACACGCATGAGACACCGTATCTGGTCTTCTTTTCACAATTTTTGGCACCTGCCTTTCGTATACTTTTTTCTAATCAGTCTTTCTCCCTCTCTGCATTTTTGTTTCTTTTTTTAAAACGTAAATACGTTTATTTTGAAAGAAGCATTTATAACACCATCAAAATGGAAAGGCCAGGATTTTCTGCCAAATGGAGACAAAGACCGTCAAAACAAATACAGTATTTTATTATAGCAGCTTTATTAATTTATAGAGGAAGGGCTGGAGGTAGAAGCCTGTTGTTTCTGTCTGTTGGAATATAAAGGTAGATTAGTAAGAGCTAGGAGGGGTTAAGGACCTAAGAGTAACAAGCAAGACTTTCTCTGTCAGCTCAGTGGGAGGTATAATTGACACTGGGCCCTGGCTCCCTGCCTGAAATCATCATACGTCTATGTGTGTTTTGGGGGGGTGCCCTTGGGTCCCCCACCCATTGGGAGCCTCTGCTCCGAAGTCTTCGTTATAGAGAGATTTGGGTTTTGTTGTAATCAGATCAGGCCCATCTGCTTGTCTCGGCCTCCTTGTCCCTCTGGAAGCTTGACGACACAGAACGACAGTTCCCCACGGGCATTTGTGGTAAGTGTGACCAAGGCAGGGGACCCACTAACTCACCTGATCCCTTCCAGATAAACCGGGACTACTCTTTCCTGGACTACATCCTAGGAGGCTGCCAGCTCATGTTCACCGTAAGGCTCTCCCCTCTGTCCCCACTGCACGCCTACCCTGGTGAGGGTCCTCCCTGAGGGCTTGGACTACTACTGCAGTGGGAGGAATTTGGGATAATCTTCGGGAAGAATTTCCCTGGAGCAAGGGTGTGCCTGGTCCAGCCAAGAGGGTGTAGGTGATTTGATCCTGCTGGATGGGCCTGAGTTGGGGCTTAGTTACAGGTTGAAGCATGGCTGCCCAAGCTCTCAGTCTACTGGCTACACCCCATAGGAGGGAAAAATGAAAGCCAAATTCTTCCCCACTGGCCAAGGCCTTCTGAGATCTGACCCCTGCCTGCCTCCTCTGCTGCCTCCTTTCTCCTGACTCACTTGCCTCCAGCCACACTGCCCCTCTGTTTACCCAACACTCCGAGCTCTGCTCCTCTGAGGGCTTTGCCTTTGCTGTTCCCTCTGCCTGAAATGCTCTTCCCTGGAACCTTCACACATCTGCCTAAGCTGCTATCCTTCAGGACTGAGGAGGTGACAAAGGCCACCTGTTCCTGTCACCTCCCCTGATGTTCTGGGCACTTGCCTCTCTCTGAAATTTGTGTGCATTTTTCAGTATTTCCTGTCTGTCCCACCTGCTGGAATGTGCCTGCCCTGAGTGCAGGTACTTTGTGCGTTCTGTACCTCAGCATATCACACGGTACCTGGCACATAGCAGGTACTCAATAATGACTCACTGAATGAAAGCACTGCTGCTCAGCCTGGGCCTGGGGTCTTCACA
>NW_003852453.1:9391567-9401237 GCF_000181295.1 Otolemur garnettii
CTGGGGTGCCAAGCTCAGCACCCCCCTCCTTATCATTGCCCCTAGGTCCCAATGGGGGCGGAAGGGCATTGCAGGACTAAGTGGGGTCCTGGTGCTCACACCAGGAGGAGTATCAGGCCAGGAGTATCAGCTGCTGGGGTGCCAAGCTCAGCACCCTCCTCCTTATCATTGCCCCTAGGTCCCAGTGGGGGTGGAAGGGCATTGCAGTGGGGTCAGGCATTGGCCTTGCTGACCTTTAACCCCACTGGTCACTGCTGCTTCTCCCCTGCACAACTGTCAGGCCCTCCTGTTCCTCCTCCATAGCTTTATTCGTGCAGTGAATGTGCACTGAGTACCTCCTTTGTGCCAGACTCCAGGCTTTGCCACTGCAGGGGTTCCTTGAGGACTGAGATATGCCGCCTCTGCCTTGGGGAACTGGCCCTCTAGCAGTATGAGGACTTGGGTGGGTGGCCCCTTCTCTTTCTATGAGAGGCCCCTTCTCTGACTGAGTTCTATCTCCCAGTCCTTCTCCTTCTCTGATGGGCAGGGACCATTCCTGGCCACCCCTCTGTCCTACCGTTCCATGGGCTGGGCTGGGATTCCCTTGGGGCTGAAGCAGGCAGAGCTCCCATGCCTGCCCACCCAGTAGCCCCCAAGTCCTGTTGAGCACTTGCCCTTCATGCTGTCCCCAGCCCTGGACCAGGCTCCTTGAGGCATGTGCCTCCCCCATAGTGAGCTCCCAGCTGACTGGGAATCAGGGACAACCCTGTCAGGAGCCTCAGGTCCCAGGGCCCTGTGGCAGTCTGATGATGGGGAGAGGGCTTAGATTGGGGGTGAAGTATCTGGGAAGGCTTCAGTGGAGCTGCAGCATCTGAGTTGGTTCTGAGAGATAGAAGAGAATAAGATAGGGAGAAAAGATGGCCTGGCTCTTCAGGCAAAGGAAACTTCACGAATAAATGCTAGGAAATGAGAGTGCAGGTAGAAATAGTGAGGAGAAAATGGAAGCTGGGCAGTGGATTTTTGTGCTTGGACAATAGGGAGCCACAGATGGTGTTAGAGCAGAAGATTGATATAATCAGATAGTTTCTAGGTTTCAGACTATCTTAGTCAGGGGAGGCTGGGATGGGGGCTTCCCATCCCATATTGGCTTCCCATATTCCATCAGCCTCCTCCATTCCCTGGCCTGGGATAGGGAGCTGGGGTCCTCTGGCCATGCTGAGTAGTCTTTATGTCCCCCCTCTGCAGGTTGGAATAGACTTCACCGCCTCCAATGGGAATCCCCTTGACCCTTCCTCTTTACACTATATCAATCCCATGGGTACCAACGAATATCTGTCAGCCATCTGGGCTGTCGGGCAGATCATTCAGGACTATGACAGGTAAGCTTACAAAAGGGCTCTGAAGGTCAGCTTGGTTTTCGTCCAACTTGGGAAGTTCAGTGTGTCAAAGCTAGAAGGGACCTAGAAATCTTCCAATCTAGGAATGGCCAGCACATGGCACACATGCAGTTGTTCCTTCCTATACCTGTGGCAGACATTGCCAATCAATTGCTGCACTCTTACCTGCCGAGCTCAGATTCAAATTGGGATCCTTCATATAGTACACCAAATAGCCAATCAGAAAATGAGTCAGGATGGGAGATAAAACTCATTTCCTTGTTGGTTTGCTATAGCTTCTCCTCTTGGAACTCGGGAAATGGAGTCTTGATGTGGATGTGGAGAATTTGTTCCAAATCTCACTGACTGGGGGGATTGGACCAGGGCCAGACATTCTGGTTCCTGGGCCTACCACTACTGTCCTAGCAGTCTCACTGCTGTTGGGAACATTGGAAGAACAGACAGCACCATGGACTCGTCCTACAACCATGCTTTCTGGGGACCTTTGGGCCAGGGGGATACAGTGAAAAGTCAGTGAGGGAAAGTTGTGTAGGGTATGGCAGCTGTGGCCACCAAAAGCATGTGCTGGTTGGGAGCTCCAGGTAAGAAGGTGGAATGACCAAGACACTTGACACATGGCAGTGGGAGAGGAAGGAGCCAGTGCCAGGGATCCTGCAGGTATGAATGCAGGAATCCTATGTGGCCTTGGCCTCCCAGAGAGAGTCAGCATCTGGACCAGTGTCTGACTTCCAGGAAACTTAAGGCCTGAAGGATGGCTATGACTGCAGGCCATTAAGAGAGATACAGCATGCAGAGTAAAGGAGGTAGAAGTCCCCACCTGCATGGCCAGGTCGGGGAGGTGCTGGTGTTGATGTTGCAGAGACCCTTTTACCCAGCTGTCCATTCAGCCCCTTCACTGAGCCATCTCATGGGCATTCAGACTTAGCAAGGCCCCAGGGAGCTCTGGACACCTGGTTTGAGTCACCATCACCTCCTGCCCAGATCATTTCATTAGTGTCCTCAATGGTCTCTCTGCTTCTTCTCTAGTCCCTAAATGTATGTCTTCCACACAGCAGCCAGAGGAACTGGCTTTATGTTTAATAAAATGTATGTTGAATGAACAAACTGATGAGACATGGTCCCTGCCCTCAAGGAGTTCTCACTTAAAGAAGCAGAAAGGGAAGAAATCATTGGAGTTCTGAGAGATCAATCAGTTTACCTATAAGGGAGGAGCTATGGGAGCACAAAAGAGAGAGGGACTATAGGGTATCAGGGAAATCCACAGAGAGAAGGGGCCATTTTGATTGGCCTTAGAGGATGAGTAGGAGTTTGCCAGGGGAAGCAGATGACGGAGAGGTATTTCAGGTGGGGGCATACGGAATTGAATTTGGGATGTGAAAGTACCCTGTGTGTTTAGGAAATAGGAGTGGCCACTGCTGAAGGAGTGGGGTGTGGGGGGGAGAGAGCAGGTGGAAGGACATGTGACTAGGCTCTAGGGCTGGATGATGAAGGGCCTTGAATGCCAAATCAGGGTTCTCATTTTAGGAGAGTTTCCCCCAACTATGAACAGGAGGTTGAGAGGCAGCTAATATATTCCACTTCCATCATGACCTTGGTTTAATGGCTACTTGGGGTCTTGGTTTGAGAAGGATCTAGAAGCTCACCCAGGCCCACTGGTTAGAAGTGCTGTTGTTGATTAGCAATGTCTGCTACAGGTATGGAGGCGGTTGGTGACACCCCATGTTCACCAGATACCCAGAGGTGGGTTTGGGCTTATTAGATAGATCATTCAAGTGGAGCTTTTTCTAAAGGTAGTGAGCTTTTTCTTTCTGTCCTTGGAGGTGTTCAAGGCCGGATGGACCCACCCCTGGAGAAGGGGTTGTGAGGGCTGAGTGTAGGTGGGTAAAGAGGGCTCCTGTCCAGCTGTCTCTGTGTTTTTCTGTCCTCTCTCTCATTAGTGATAAGATGTTTCCGGCTCTGGGATTCGGGGCCCAGTTACCCCCAGACTGGAAGGTGAGTGAAACCAAACTTAGTTTGCTTTTGGTTGAGATGGGACTTGTGTGTATGGCCTCTCTGGGGTCTGCTTTTGAAAGGTCTTGGCTTGGGGGCCCAGTCGTCCTGTGTTCTGTACGTTCATCCCAATCACACTCACTTCTCAAGCCTGAGCCTCTTGCAGGCACTGAGGCTGTAACAAGGAACAGCACAGTTATGGTCTCTGTTTCACTGATAACCCGTATCCTTTGGGGAAGACAGAGAGGGTTGTCAGACTTAGCAAATAAAAGTACAGGACACTCAGTTAAGTTTGAATTTAAGGCAATTTTTAAAGTATAAGCCAGTCCTGAATATTGCATGGAACATACTTCGTACTAAAAAAGTATCCATTATTTATCTGAAATTCAAATTTAGCTGGGCATCCTGTATTCTATTTGGCAATTCTCAAGGATAGGCACTGTCATTGGTGCTAAGATGGGGGTGGTATAGGCCTGGGGTGCCCAGAGGAGGGGACCCAACCCAGGCCCAGGGCATCAGGGAAGGTACTAGGAGAGGGATGGTTTGGGGGCCCAGAGAGGGAACGTTGATGAGGGCAGCAGCTGTAAAGCTGGGAAGCTCACTTCAGCCAGGGGCGGGAAACATTGTCCCATTTTACAGGTGAACAAGCTGAGACCTAGAGCCTCAAAGTGACTTGCCCAAGGCCACATTCACCACAGAGGATCTGTGTTCCAGCTGGACAGATGCACTCTAAAGCTTACTCTCGGAATCTGTTGCCTCCCCGACGACAAGGCTGTGGGGTGTGGGTACAGAGGGCTCCTACTCCTGCACATCAGTCAGCCTGTGCCCTGTCCTCTGCCCTGCTGTGCTGCATGTCAAGCTTTGGCCTCCCATTGTCTCTGGTCACCTTTGGGGAGGGCAATTTTTACCTAGAATTTCAGGGAGTGGCTTTAGGGCCAGGGCAGGAGAGGTGGCATCCTTGGCGTGTATAGGGCAGGGCAGGGTCCTATGTGAGCAAAGCTGGGCCTCTGGGCAATCATGGGGATGCCACTCAGGGGGCAGGGCCAGCTGGTGCGGCCAGGCCCAGCACGGGCCCGTTGCTAGGAAACCACCCAGCTTTCAAAGAACACAGCTGAATGAGATGTTTTCTTGAGCAAAAGCCTCCTTGGAAATGTCACAGGGCAGCTCTGGGGAGGCTGGGGTTTGGCCAGGCTGAACTGCCCGGTGGTGCCAAGACCAGTGTGGAACCAGGAAAGGGCAGATGCTGTGCCCCACCTTTCCTCCACCCCTCTCCCCCCTCTCTCATTGCAGCTTGCCTCCCTCCTCCACATGAACTTTGTCATCCATCCCCACCTCAGGGCCTTTGCAGGAGACCCTGTTGCTCCCTTTCACCAGCTTTCTCTCATGTGGGCCCCTCCTCCCTGCTCCAGGCACTGTCCTCACAGGACTGTGCCATTTCCTTGTGATCTTCTGGCTTCCTACTCCCTGTGTCCCAGCATAGGCCTCGCAGTGCTTGTTTGTTGACAGAGTGAATTTAGGACCCAGCCCAGTGGCCTGAGCAAACAGAAGGGTTGGTTCTCTGAGGGTGGGGAGCTGGGAGGAGCCAGAAGGAGACCTGCCTGCCTGCCTTCAGGCCCCCAGTTTCTCCTTAGGGCTGGCCCAGGTGAACCCAGAGAAGACCCACCCCTGAGGACACAGCATGAAGTCAAGATGAGGCAGAGTCACTCAGACAAAGAGTAGGTCTGGGCAGAAGGAACCACCTGTGCAAAGGTCTGGGGTGGGGAACCTGAGGCTCAGAGATGACAGTCACTCTGAGATCCCTTCAGCTTCTTCCCCCCAACCCCTCTGCCTGCCCCTGCCAGGGCTACAAGGGGCTGAGTCTTAAGTAACTCACTGGCCACAGGGCTGGGCCAGGTGGAGTATACAGGGCGATTGATTGTCAGAAGGCAGCAGGGAGTCCCAGGACAAAGACTCATGGCCAGCTCCTGGTCCCCAGGGAACCTTAATCGGCTTGACATGGCCTCCAGGAAAGTTGTCCTGTTTACTGACATTTCTCAGGCAAACCAGGGCAGCAAGCCTGGGAAGGGACTGGGCTGCCTACTATAGCCAGCCAGCATGGACGCTTGTCCCCCAGGCCTGGACCTGGCTCTGCTGTCACTCACTCATATGACTTGGACAGTCCCTGGCCTTCTCTGAACCTCAGTTTTTCCACCTGTGAAATGGAGCTACTAGATTAGGCAACTTCTGCTGAAGCCTCTAGGGTGAATGGACAACCACCCACAGGCGCTGTCACTTGGCCACCAGGCCAAGACCTTCCCCAAATAAAGAAAAGGGGACATGTGGGGACTGGGAAGGAGCCAAGGGATGAATGAAGAATATCATCTCCTATCAGGAGGGGGCTTTTCCACTGTGGTCTCTAAAATCTCCTAAAATCTGATTTTGTAGGAAGTGGTTGGCCCATGGGAGGCCTGTTTCCTTGGCAACCATTTTCTCTCTCAGCCCCTCCATAACAAGCCCCTCTTTTAATCTCTGAAATCTCCATGGCAACAAGGACCTCCAGCCCCTACACCTGGGGCTCAGACTAGAGACAGGGTGAAGAGGGTCCCTGGGCAGGGGCAGAGACACAGCCCAAGAGGAACATCTGGAGACTGGCCCTTGTGGAGGGCCCATTCCCTGAAACCGAAAAGAGGCCCACACACCCTCCCCATGCTGCCAGGCTCAGGTCAGGGTGGGGTGAACACCAACTACTGCATCTGCCCAACTTGGCCTAGGAGTAAGGCTAGTGTCCTGCCCCCTGGTGAGGCTTGAGGGCCTGTGCAGCCATGTGGCTTTTGGTACCTGGCTTCCCCTCACTTTGTTTCCTTGTGAAATATGGACTCTAGATTTAGCAAGGCCTTGTGCTTGTTTGTGCCCAGACTAAAGCTGTCCCCCAGCAGCTGGGGACTGGACATCTCTTCTACATCCTAATTGGAGATCTCTGAGGGTAGAACACCTTCTGAGGTTGGTGGGTTCATGGAGCATGAACTCTAGAGGCTTTGCCCTGCAGTAAATATGGGAAAATTCTAGTCCATTCTCTTAGCTTCATCATCTGTAAAATAGGATAACACGCCTCCATGGGGTGTTGTGAGGGAGAAGTAAGGGGGATCCCTGCAAAGCACTGGACGTGGGGTACAGCATGTGGTAGGAAAGGGGCTGTGAGTAGGCAGAGAGGGAGAGTGGGATGCCCCCATCTGAGCTTTCTGGCCTCTCCTGAGGTCCTGGCTTCTGCAGCCACTACAACCCTGCAGCCCTGAACAGGGCCTATATTCATCCCTCTGTGTTCCTAGAGCCAGGAGAACAGCAACACCTGGACTACTATTGGTCCAGCGGTGTCCTGGAGTGTGCAGGTCTGCCTTTGATGATCCACCTGGGGCTGGGCCTGGAGGCAGAGAAACAGGACCTGTCCCTGGGAGGACTGAGACACCCTGTCTGACCCCTTGCCAGTCCCCTTACACTCCTTAATCCCCTAGTTCAGCTCTGAGAGTGTGATCAGCTAATCCCAGTTTGGCTAGCTGGCACAGGCAGGTTCCCTTCCAAGCCCTTTTGCTTACTATTAAGGTAAGGAGAAGACTTGGAAGCCCCAGAAAAGTTCTAATCATGGACCTCACACAACTGTAATGATAAAAGGGCTTTTCAAGTGCTACTTGAACCACTACTCTCAGAGGCATCTATGTCCCACTCATGGACCCTCTTAGAGTTGCAAGGGGACATAGTAGGTCGCCCTGACTCCCCCACCCCCAAAGAGATTGGGGTGATATGCAAGTGCCTCAGTTTCCCCTATTATGAAATACAGTTGTCAGGCCTCTCTGCGGGTGAGATGTGGCCATGAATGGGAAAGCAGATGTAGGTGTACAAGTAGCTTGGGACATGGCAGGGGTTTGGTTTATGGGCCAGGTGCCCTCAGAGGGAGCCTGGGCTGCCCACTCACTCAGCCTTTTCTCTGCATTTCAGGTCTCCCATGAGTTTGCCATCAACTTCAATCCCACCAACCCCTTCTGCTCTGGTGAGTGTCACTCACACCCGCATCTGCCCTGGGCAGAGGGAGGGTAGAGGACTGGTCCACTCCTTTCTCCTGTCTCCTCCCTGTCATACTTGCTCCTAATTAGAAATGAGGAAGCGTCGAAGTCAGACAGTCATGGATTCAAGGCCAGCCGCTGCCCTGTCTCTGCTGGAGACCTTGGAGAGGGCCACTGTACCTCTCTGGGCCTTTGCCTCCATATGCTACCTGCCTTGGCCACTTTGTGGGTGGTTAGATGAGAATTACAGGAAGCTGTTGATGGGGAGCCCTGTGTAAACCAGTTGGCACCATTACACATCTGCTCTCACCTCCTGCCCATCCTCCCTCCCTCCCTTGCTGGAAGGTCCAGCCCTGCTTTCCAGCTGAGGGTTGGGAGAGCAGGAGGAAGCGGAGGCTAAGAAGTGAGTGCAGTGACTGTGCTCACCCCTACTCCTGGGCCTAAGAGGTTTCTCAGTCTCCTAAGGCAGTTAAGAAACCATTAGAAGAGGAGGTGCAGGTGGGTGTGGAAGAGGGCGGTTCCTACCATCAGGAGACCTTTCAGCCCAGGGCTTAGCTTGGGCATAGCATCCACTGTCCCTCCCCAAGGCTGGACCAATTTAGGAACTTGGAAACCATTAGCATCTGCTGACTAGAATGTGGCCCTCCAATCCTGCTGTTTCTTTCTCTTTAGAGGTAAGTCTCCAGAGACTTTTTTCCAAGTGCAGGTTGGTAGACTTCATCTTTGGCCCAAGTTTTTCTAAACAGGACCACAGGACCATGGGATATTCATACGCTTATTACAGTAGCTATTTACAGAACACCTACTGTGTACAGGGGTTGTGCAAGCACCTTGATCCCTTAATCCTGAGCAAACACCACATAGTATGTCCAGAATGGACTGCCAGAGGGCTTCCAGTGGCCTCAGAGCATCACTGCAAGCTTTGCGAAGCCCTTTCTCTGGAAGGGTCTGCTTGGCACCCCGCCTGCCAACTGCCTAGAGTGTAGATTATCAGTCCCATTGACAGCCAAGGGAATAGGCCCAGAGAGATTAAACACCTTGCCCCTAGATCCCACAGCTAAGAGAGGCAAGATGCATACTCAGGTCTGACTCCACTTTAAGGCCACTTGGCTTTACACCACCCTGGCCCTGCCCTCTGGGAACTTCCAGCCTCACAGGGCCCACACTGGCCACAGCAGAGACAGTTTGGGTGAGCATGAAATAGATGCTTCATTAGCAGTGGGATGAAAGCCAGGGCAAGGTCAGGGGTGCGGGGCTGATCCAGACTCTCCTCTTGAGGCAGGTGTAGACGGCATCGCTCAGGCGTACTCAGCTTGCCTGCCCCACATCCGCTTCTATGGGCCCACCAATTTCTCCCCCATCGTCAACCACGTGGCCCGGTTTGCAGCACAGGCCACGCAGCAGCAGACAGCCACGGTGAGTAGGCAGCCCCTATGTGAGTGGGCCAGGAAATGGCTGGCACAGGCTGGGGTCTGCCCTTCCTACCCCGAGCACCCACCCATGGGGGTTGGCGAGCAGAATATTCTACTTCCCTTTGCTTTATATCCCAGTAGTGGCCCTGCTTCTCTCTGGACCTCAATTCACCAGCAAGTTTTGGGGGGTTCTTTTGAGACAGAGTCTCACTCTGTCACCTTGGATAGACCCCTGTGTCACAGCTCACAGCAACCTCAGACTCTTAGGTTCAAGCAATCCTTCTGTCTCAGCCTCCTGAATAGGCAGGACAATAGGTACCCACCACAACACCCTGCTAGCTTTTCTACTTTTTTCAGTAGAGTTGGGGCCTTGCTTTGCTCAGGCTAGTCTTGAACTCCTGAGCTCAGGAGATCCACCTGCCTTGGCTCCAGAGTGCTAGGATTATAGGCATGAACCACTGTGCGCCTTGCAAGTATTTTAAGGGGACTGGCCCAAGCTCAACTTAACTGGTCCTGGCTTCCTGGAGTGTAGACCTGAGGAGGCAGTTCAGTTCACGCTGAGCAGAAATAGGGTTGTGACCCTTTGGACATGTCCCCCTAGGGCCAGGGTACTTGTTGCTCTGAGGATGGATGGGAACCAGAAGACTGATCCCTAAGGCCCTAAAGCTGGCCCTTGTGAGCCACCTAGTTCCAATTAGAGCAGCCCCTGCCTCACACTGAAGTCTGCAGAAGTATCTGACCCTAGCTCTGAGCTCAGTAACAAGGTGAGAGCCTCAATAGCCTGGCCTGAGGCTGCTGAGGCTGTTGCATGGCATCTGGAACATACAGCCCATCCTGGGTGTCTGCAACCCTGGTCCCC
>NW_003852453.1:9401683-9402902 GCF_000181295.1 Otolemur garnettii
GGATATGAGTTTTATATTATTTTTGTTAATTTTATAATGTTAAACTGTAATAACAACAAATAATTGTTGCGAAGTGATTATCGAGAACTGCTTATCAAAGTTTGCATTGTTGTCAGGCCCTGCCCTGCCCCCCCAACCTCCGCCCCCCCATGTTGTCCCACTTTACAAATGTTAAAATCTGGTCACCCTAACCTAATTCCTTCCTGGCCACTAACCCCTGGGAGACCTCCACAGGCCTCTTCCCTTCTGTACATCTACCTCCACTGGAGGGAAAGCGTTGCTGAAGTCCCTTCTAGAATGTTCTTTTCACTCCTCTGTGAAATATCCCAATTCACCCTCTTGACATGGGTCTCTCCCTGGACACTGCAGCTTCCCCACATCACTTTTGCCCCCTACCATTCATTCTCCTGCCAGAAGGTCAGGTCCTGCCACTCCTCTGTGGAAAACACTCTGCAATCAGATTAAATCCAAGGCCAGCCTGTGCCTTCCTCGAGGATGATTCTGCCACCTGAATCCCTCTGTATTCCTCAGACACCCAAGCTGTGCCCCTGCACAGCTTCTGCCCAGAAGTCCTTCCCCAGACTCTGCGTGGCGGGTTCTGTCTCGTCCCCTAGTGTCCCTTCCACTGCTGCCTCCTCTGAGCAGCCTTTCTCAACCGCCTGTGTGAGTAGACCTCCCTCGCCTTCCCCCCGTCCCCATCTGAGTGCTGACTGCTCGCAGCGTCTAGTCTACATGCTCCTCATCTGCTTGTCACTGTGCATCTTCCGTAGACTCCCCCACACGGGGGGTGGGACCCCGTTCACTGCTGTCCCTCTGTGCCCAGCACTGTGCCTGGCCTGTGGCAGGTGCACGTCATGCTCCATGGTGGACAGATTTAAGTTGGTCCCGGCTGTGGGCCATGGTAGGCAAGGCTCAGTCAAGAAAAGGGAATTGTGCTCCTAACAGGCAATGTTTGTTAAAAAGAAAGAAAAAGGAACTGGTCCTATGAAGATGGGGACCATGCAGAGTGGAAGGCACCTGGTCACTAGACGGGTGGAGGCTGGCTTCCGGGGTAGATTATAAGAGAGAGGAGAAGATACAAGGGCCAGCCTTGGAAGGGCAAGGCCTGTTCTGATTGTTACAGAAGCAGTGGTGGATCATGGGGAATGGTATCCCTGGAGTCAGGTGCCAGGATTTGAATCCTGCCTCACCCCTTCCTCACCCTGTGACCTGGACAAAT
>NW_003852453.1:9403677-9408615 GCF_000181295.1 Otolemur garnettii
TTTTTTTCCTGAGGAACATTGCTGAGAGCCCCACTGGAGAAAAGAACATGGGCCTTTCTCTGAACAAAAGGAGATGTCAAAGTCAGGGGCAGCTAGTCCTTATCCTCTGGAGATCTCATTCACTCTGTCTTGACTTGGTCCTCCAGCCTGTGGGTAGGGGAAAGGCCTCTCCCTGCTTCTCTATGCTCAGAAAGCTCTAGGCTATGATCTCCAAGCATCTCTGACCTACAGGAGCAGGTGCACCCAGTCTCTACCCACTGCCTTACATTATCTCCCGGTCTCAGGGTGCACCCAAGGTGGATAGGGCTGCCTGATGGCTCAGCCTCTTGCTCTGAGGTTCAAATCCTAGCTACCCAACTTCTTAGCTGTGTGACCCAAGGTAGGTATCTTGAACTCTGAACTCGAGGTTCCTCACCTGTACAACAGGAATGATGAAAACAGTCCCTACCTTTCTAGAAGCGTTGTGATGATTCAAAAGGTTAGGCATATAAAATGTACAGCATGATGTCTGGCACAAATCTTTTCAGGACACCTCTTGGGCTAGCATTTGGTGATGCTGAGCACATTTGAGCTCAAAGCAAAAGGAAGTAATTTGTGGATTATCTGATGCTTTTATTCAGCTGTCTTTTGGTTTGGGGGGGAATATTTGGTGTGGCTTCACCCTTCCTGTCCCCAGACATATGTGCACTGATGCACACCCACATACAGGAAATGGAGAGCAGGTGGTGGAAGCATCTCTCCAGGCAGCCTGCACTCTCCCATTCATTCCCTTAGTACATCTGTACCGGGCACACTTCTGCACAGTGCCGGGGAGCCCAGGATGAACAAGATAGACTTAGCTTCTGCTCACCCAAAGCCAGGCCAGGAGGCAGCAGCTGTGATACAGTATGGTCAAACCTCTGGTGATGGGAGGACAGGATCACAAAGGGGGTACCCAACCCAGACAGGGCACTCCAGGAAGGCTTCTTGGGAAAGCAACATGGAGCTGAAACGTGGAGGATGTTTAAGAGTTAGCCTCATAAAAGGTGTGTGCGCATGGGCTGTCCCTAGGCAGAAGGAACAATACATGCAAAGGCCTACAGGCTTGGAGCGTGACTGCCATAGTTGAAGGGAGGAGTGTGGCATAAAAAAAGTGCAAGGGGGGTGTGAGGTCCCACTGGGGGCCTGAGATGCCATCAAGGGATCTGGCTTTTTTCTTGAGGGCAGTAGGGAGCCGCGGGGGGTTAGTGAGCAGGTTTGGGCAGGCCTGGGGGCCCTCCCGTTGTGGGCCTTCATCCTTTTTTCCAACCTGGCATGTAAGACTTAGGCTTTGCTGCCATGGCCCATTTCATTTTGGTTACCTAGGTGGTCTGGCATCCCAGTGGAGAGGGAGCTGGGAGGCAGCCAGTAGCCTAGGAATTTCCCCCACTTCCACCCCAAGGGCCCCTGGCAGCCACCTTCTCAGAAATAAGCTAGGGAGTGAGTACAGCGACTTCAGACTGCCTGGAACTGTTGTGGTCAAGTCAATTTCTTATAAATCAAATCACACATTAAATGCATTACGCAGCTATTTACAGCCCTAGAAACGTGAAGAACCTCTGGGTAGAGGCACGACATAGTTCATCCTCGAAATGTATTTAGAGTTTGGGTTTTAGGATTCGACCTATGCTTGGCTATTTCTGGAGGTGGAAACCCCAGGGGTACAGTGGACCAAGATCAACTGCAGGGACAGCAGGGCTGCAGAGCCCCTTCTCACCCAATTCTGCCTCTCATTCTCCCTACCTAGAGCACCCCCACCTCCATTTTGGGGCTAGAACCACAGACCCCTGGGGTTGCAAGGGAGCTTTGAAGCTCCTGGACAACTCTGGCTCCATAAAGGCTGGGCAAGTGTCAGCTGCACTTCCACTGCCAAGGCCCAGGCTGCCAGCCCTGAGGCATAGCTGGGCAACAGCTGAAGCCAGGTACATGGGTACAGGCATGTAGCTGGCTGCTGGCTGGGACAGAGTGAGGGTAGGGCACTATTCTGGACATCAGGCCCTCACACATCAGGGTGCTGGGTGGGTGAGAGGAGAGCTTCTCTCAGCCAGGCTCCACTGCTAGAGAAATGATAAGCCACTGGTGCCAGAGGATAGTAGAAGAGGACCCCATGGAAAGAGCCCCAACTTTATTTATTTATTTATTTATTTTGAGTCTCAACTTTGTCACTCTCAGTAGAGTGTTGTGGCATAATAGCTCACAGCAACCTCAAACTCTTGGGCTAACGTGATTCTCTTGCTTTAGCCTCCCAAGTAGCTGGGACTATAGGCACCTGCCACAATGCCCAACTATTTTTAGAGACAAGGTCTCGCTCTGGCTCAGGCTGCTCTGAAACCTGTGAACTCAGGCAATCCACCTGCTTTGGTCTCCTGGAGTGATAAAATTACAGGCGTGAGCCACTGTGCTGGCCTAAAAGAATCTCAACTTTAGCATCAGCCAGACTTGAGTTCGAATCTGGACTGTGCCAGTTCCCAACTCTCAGGCCTTTTAATAATTCACTTCATCTCTCTGAAACATCTTCTCATTTCTAAAATGGGATTCACAGTGTGAGGATTACAGGGAGTATCTGTGCACACACTGTCATTGTGTGTTACAGCCTCACTCTGTCCACTGGTACCTGAAGTCACATAGGAGCGGAGCCTGGGCCCTGTCTGCTCCATTTCTCTGGGGTGGCAGGCTGCAAGGCTTGAGCCCTGCAAGTCTCCTAGACATGTGGCTGATGGAAATGGGAAAGCCAATAGGGACGAGGAAGGGGACCACCTGTCTGAGCTGAAAGGAACATGCGGACGGGTGCCACCCACTGACTGATGGGGCCAACGTCAAGCATTCTTTGCTTTCCTCATTGCCAGATCTCTTAGTGTTGTCCCCCTGTCAGTTTAGGTGTCCTAGAAACATTGCCCTGGACCATTTCTGGTGGGACTGGGGTAGGGTTAGAGGCCACCTAAAGGAAGGAGCCCTGGAATAAGGGTGGGCTGTGGGAGGACAGGGTCTGGGTGGGCTTATGAGGTCCCTCATAGGGATGGGGGGCTGGCAGCAGCAGCCCTCCACTGTGGAATTCAGGCTGCCATCTCCATGGCAACAGGTTTTCCAGCCAAGGGATTGGTCTCTTAAAGGCGCCATGCAGGAGCTCAACTACTGCCTGGAGCTGGGGTGAGCACGGTGAGGTCCAGGTTTCCACGTGGCCCTTCCGCTCCTTCCCTCCGTGGTTTGCAGCTAGGGTAGGGGACACAGGGGAGCAAGGCACCCTGGGGACTGAGCTTGTGTGCTCCACATGTACCCAGGGCACAGGCAGCTTTCCTGGATGGGAAGGTGGGCCACATGCTATCCTGGGTTCTGGCATGACACCCTCCCTAGCTCCATGACCTTGAGTAGTCTGGGCTCCAATTTCTTTGTCTAAGAATCAGACTATAAGGCAGAAGCCTCAAACAGAATACTAGGACCATAGGGCTGACTGGTTTATTTAATGGATGGGCAAATCTGATTTTCCCCAAAGGGGACTCTAGAGTGCTAAGGACAGAACGTAGTTGAAAATGAGATCTCAGCCAGCATGGGGTCCTGGGCTCTACCTACAGGACCCTCCTGTGAGCTTTCTGGAGCATCATCCACTCACCTCCACCTTCATGGTTTGTACTTTGTCCACATATCCCCACACTAATTATTCAGTTTTTTTTTTACAATTATAATTTATAAAGAAACTTTATAGCCTACTGTAAATGAAAAAAAAAAAAGAAACAGTATCACTTGCTATCTGAATAGAGAGTCACAAAAATAAACACAACAAACTGTACAGTGGTACCAGAGTCCTGCTGGGCACTGTGGTCTCCTCAAGCTCTAGGCTCCCTGCCTTCTTTGTTGATAAGGAAGGTGAATGAATGTTAAACGAGTGTTATAGACACAGTAGTACCAAGCTAGGACTTTCTCCTGGGTACAGTTCATACAGTTGAAAGACCACTGCACTTTCTCCCCACTGTGACTCGATGGTGTTCAATGCTGTGTCTGGAATGTGACCCAAACCCACCTGTATGCCAGCAAAGTCCCACACTCCCAAAAGCACTGGCCCAGATGACCTGATCTTAGCTCCTGTGAGGTACCTCAGATGGGTTGAGTAGGGGACGGGGTGGGGGTGGGTTTGGTCACAGAGTCTGTCAGCCAGAGTCCTCCTGCACCAGCCATGGGCATGGCAGGAAAGCAGGTGACCGAGCCAGTGCCACGTGTCAGGCATGTTACCTGAGATAGGTGCAGCAGCTCCCACTTTGCAGATGAAGAAACTGAGGCATAGAATTGAGTCAGTTGCCCAAAGTCCCATTGCATAACAACTTGCAAAGCCAGGCATAGAGTTCAGCGCTCTCAAAGGCCACAAGAGGGGTGTCTCAGATGACACTCATGGCAGCAGAGAACAGCTTGCACTTCCTGATGTCTGCAGGGTGCTGAGAGCAGGATGCTTGGGAAGGTGACTAGGACTTGGCTACAGCGGGGTAGGTAGCAGAAGAGTTGGTGGGCTTGGGGGACTAAGGGAAAAAGGGAAGCAGGAGGGGTGCCAGGGGCCTGAGGGCCTTGCTGAGTGCTCGCTGACCCCTTCCCTGCAGCAGTACTTCATCCTCCTCATCATCACGGACGGCGTCATCAGCGACATGGAGGAGACAAGGCACGCCGTGGTGCAGGCTTCCAAGCTGCCCATGTCCATCATCATCGTGGGCGTGGGCAATGCTGACTTCACTGCCATGGAGTTCCTGGACGGGGACAGCCGCATGCTGCGCTCTCACACAGGGGAGGAGGCAGCCCGGGACATTGTGCAGTTCGTGCCCTTCCGAGAGTTCCGCAACGTGAGTGTGGGCCCAGGCTGGGGTGGGGGTGGTTCTGGGACCCCAACAGGCACAGTGCATAATCAAGGATGGGGTTGTTTGGCTACTCCTAGACTCGTCC
>NW_003852453.1:9408923-9419619 GCF_000181295.1 Otolemur garnettii
GCCCTTCCTTATCTTAGGTTAGCCTCTACCCCCTAAAGGCCTCTCAGGGGGACTGGTTTCACTGGCCTTATTCCTGGAGGTGGCTCTGGTCTTACTTGCAGGCGATCCCAGGTCTGACCACAGGGAGGAGGGGGTTGGCTTCCTGGCACTGCCCTGACAGCAGGGTATATGAGGAGTCCCAGAGGTGAGCAGAGTTTCAGATGCTACCCCTGTACTGCTGGCCTAGGCCTACCCCTCTTTTGATCAGAGGCTCACTGTGGGATCTTGGGCAAGCCCTGACCTCTCAGGGCCTCAGTTCCCTCAGCTATAAGGGCCTCTCAAGGGTGCTGTGGCTCAGCCCCTGAGAGCCAGGCTCAGTGAGATCTGACCACACTAGTCACTATACCCAGTGGTCCTCACATCTCTGCCCAATATCCCCTGGAGCATTAGCTTTCTAAGGACAAATGCTGTGCACAGGTCACCCATTCAAGCACAGGACAGTGACTGAGCACCCCTAGGTACCTGGCCCGTGGCTGGCTGTTCAGCAGACAGTCATGGCCCATTTATACCTGCCAAGGTGTTCAGGAAGTGTCTGCCGGATGAGCAGGCAGGCTGTGCAGCACGCCTCCACTGTCTCCTTCCCAAAAAGCCTCCCACAGACAAATTCATCCTCAAATGTTGCTCCCAGGCATCTCAAGTGCTAATGGCAAGAGTTAACACTTAACGTAAAGGAAGGCACCGGTTGGATTGTAGGCATGGGCTGGACGAGAGACACTAGTTTTAGACTGCCCCGGTCCTCCGTCCTAATCCTGTCCTCCATGGACACCCACTGTAGCAGCTCCCCGGGCATAGTGCCCCTTACAACATCCTTCCATTAATCCTTATTTTCTCCTCTCTTCACCCCACCTTCCACCCTACAGGCAGCAAAAGAGACTTTGGCCAAAGCTGTGCTGGCGGAGCTGCCCCAACAAGTTGTGCAGTATTTCAAGCATAAAAACCTGCCCCCCACCAACTCAGAACCCGCCTGAGTGCCCTGCCCAGCAGCAGCATGCCAGCTGGGCCCCCCTCCCCCAGCAACACGCATGCTCACCCTGCTTCCTTGTGGGTGGCCTTTTTTTTAACCAATCCACATTTTTTTTTTATTTTGTACAACTGGACCTCCAGACCAACTTCCCCCAGCCCAGCTGGGCTTCCTTTGTTGGAATCAGATTGATGATGCTTCCAGGCCTAACAGGCTTCTTCCCTTCCTCCCTCCCCACCCTTGCCACTCTTAAGTATTGAATGTACTTTGTATAATTTTAGTGGAATTACTATTGTTATTAAAGGAGAATAAAATTTTTACAATCATAACTGGCTTTTTCCAAGTTATCTAAACTAGCTGCAGACTCTAAAGGAACATGTTCTTGGCGCATACTTTGTGTTGTGGCCTGCACCTGATTCCTGCTGTTTTTCTATACTGTGACTATGTTCTATTTGTTATACTCAGGGTAATAAAGGAGTTTCAGACATCCCTGTGTCCACTCCTTCCTCAGCTAGGCCCTCATGGGCTCAGTGATCTGGGAAAGAAAATGCAACACAAGAGTCACTTCACCTACCCACCAAGCTTGGGAAGTCGGTGTCGTCACTTCTACAATAAGGACACATATTCCTCATCAACAGTGACAACCTCTGTTAAACTGGCACAGAACTTGGTACACTGTGGGTATCTATGGAACAGAATGTACAGGCCCACACCAGTGTCTGGGACTCCCCCATTCAGGACTTGACAACACCATGTGTCTACCTCTCAACTGGACAGCAGTCCCAGCCACCCATCTGCTCCTCCTCTGGGACTCCTAGGGATTGTGGTCTACAAGAGGTGTATGAAAGCCTCTTGGCCTCCAGGCCCTCAGTAGGGCTGCTGCTATTTCTACCACTTCTCCATTTCTGTGCTTAGATTCAATTTTATGAAGCCAGCCTCAGGGCCACCCTCTGAAACCCCAGCCCACCTTGCAGGTCCTCCTTTTACCTTCCCACCCCCAGTTTAGCATTCTAGTCAACACACAGTGACACGTAACCAGTGACAACTAACCCTTCCAGTAAGCACTAAGATTCTTACAGCTCCTTATTAAATACTTTCTAGCACTGTCTTAATGAACCCTTCTAGTAGGCCCATTTCAGAGATTAGGAAGCAGGCAGAAGCTCTTCAAGTCTCCCAGAGGAAGAGCAAGAAGTTCTATCCAAGGGCAGTGCCTGTAGCTCAGTGGGTAGGGCGCCAGCCCCATATACCAAGGGTGGCAGGTTCAAACCCAGCCCCAGCCAAATTGCAACAACAAAATAGCCAGGCATTATGGCAGGTGCCTGTAATCCCAGCTACTTGGGAGGCTGAGGCAAGAGAATTGCCTAAGCCCAGGAGTTGGAGGTTGCTGTGAACTATGACACCACAGCACTCTACTGAGGGTGCTAAAGTAAGACTCTGTCTCTAAATAAATAAATAAAGACGTTCTATCCGAGTCCAGCGACTCCACACCCATCCTTGTTCTACTGCATTGAATGCCTTCCCTTGGCTCTGCCAGGGCTGCTTCTGCTAAGGCTGCTAACTAACAAGTCTGTCACTCCGTGCCACTGAAATGGGCACGGTTCTCCCCACCTATTCTCCCAGTCAATAATTCTTACTGGGGCCTGCTAGGATGAGGCAGTATCTCAGGCAGGCTCCCACCTCCAAGTAGCCAGTGAGCTCAAGCCATAATCTATCTATCTGGGGGAGCAAGGGAGGGATACTTTGAACCTATGCTTCCGAAGCTTCTGCTGATTCTATGGCTGCCAAGAATCACCTTCATTCTCTCAGGAGGGCCATGGGACTGCACAGAGCCCTGATTTTGTAGACTGTCCTTTAGGAGAGCACAGTTTGCCGGCACCCAGGCCCACAGCACAGATGGAGCCCAGCAACTAGCACAGCTGGCTGCTCTGTTCAGGACAGCTGCAAGACTGGGTGCTACTAGGAACATCAGACCAAGTGCTTGTTTACTGTCTTATTCAGAAGTTGAAGTGAGTCTCATGGATGGCACATCTAGGAAGTCTATACACATTCTAGCCTCGGATAATCTGCTAAGCCCAACAGACCAGAGGCATAGATAGGGAGCAGCATCCCCCCAGGTCCATGTTCCCAGAAACAGGCCTCTCCACCTCTCCCTTAAAACTCTCCATGGGTCCCGGGCACAGTGGCTCACACCTATAATCCCAGCACTCTAGGAGGCCAAGGCGGGCGGATTGCTTGAGCTCAGGAGTTTGAGACCAGCTGAGCAAGAGCGAAATCCCATCTCTAAAAAATAGCCGGGCGTTGTGGCAGACACCTGTAATCCCAGCTACTCGGGAGACTGAGGCAAGAGAATCACTTGAACCCAAGAGTTTGAGGTTGCTGTGAGCTATGACGCCATAGCACTCTACCAGGGGCAACTGAGTGAGACTCTGTCTCCAAAAAAAAGAAAAAGCAAACAAAAAACTCCCCATGGGAGTGACTTACCAGACGGTAAAACTGGGGAGACAGCTGTCCACTGGGCCATTTAAGGGAGAGCTTCTGCCTTGCACTGGGCGTCTATTCCAAATGCTCCCACCCTCACAGATCACGTGCCTCAGGTGTGGCAGCTTCACATGCTGAGACCGGGTGGGTAGGCCAGCAGACCCTTCACCTGGCTGGCTTCAGTTCACGAGGGAAAGGAGTGTGCCTAAACTCTTGACAAGGTCAGGTCACTTTTTAAAAAAAATCCAAACCTTGGTGCTGCTATTTGGATCCAGCCTAATTGGAAATCTGCCCCAAAAGCCACCATCAGCCTTCAATTTCCCTCTCCTGTGGATTGGGCACTGATGTTTATTTAAAAGTTTCACTGAAACCACAGAAAAACAGACTTAAGAGTTAAAAGCTCAAATGAAAATTCTGGCTCTGTCACCTAAAGATGCAACTTCAAGCAAGTCATTGAGCCGCTATGAATTTAGAGTCCCTCTATAAAACATAGAGAAGGGCCACTTTGGGGGACCATCCTTAAATGGATAAGACATTCCAGGCCACAAATATAGTGAGCAAATGCCCCATACTGCCTGGCACGTATGTATGTAGCAAGCTTTCAGTATATATTGAATGAACAAAGTCAATAGAAGGGATAGTGATGTGTGCGACTATTACCAAAGTAGTAAGGGAAACCAGCCTACAGTATAAAGCTGTGGTGAAGTGTTGTCTCTCTGAGTTTTTCTGCAAAACTTTGATGCTGGGGCTACATTCTGCCTGTTATTGCTCTGGGACTCGTTCTCTCCCTGAGTCACACTGCTCCAGCAGGTAAGGGAGCATCACTCAAGCATGAACGTGCAACCAGCTTCTTGTGTTCAACCTGTGACTACAAAAGCATTGCCAAGATCCTAGCTTCCCACTGAGGAGAACTTGCATTCCACCCTGTTAAGCCTAAGTGGGCTGGGTATGCCAACCAAGAAATCAAAAAAATACCCAAGGCCAAGTAATTGTGCACTGCCTCGGAGCTCTCCTTTTTTTTTCTGGAGGGGCCTAAGATGACAGCTGAGCCATATACCCACGGTTAGGACATCTGAGCCAAGGAACCGGGTGTGCCCAAGCAATTAACATTTAGCTAAGAGGGAAGTGTACAGCAGAAGCTGGTGGTGGGAGCTTTGACAACCATTTCTGACCCTTCGTCATGCCAGTGTTCTAGCTGCAACAGAGGAATGCAGCGGAATGGATAAGCCTGCTCAAATCACCAGTGATGGAAGCTCTGCACATGTCACCCAGAAACAAGGGAAGGCCAGTCACTGAAGACAGCTACCAGTTACTGAGCACAGTGTGCCACATACACCTACTACCTAATCTAGATTATCTCCCAAGGGATTTGGTGATATTATTCCAAAGAGAAAAGTGAGGCCCAAAGAGACTACCCTAACCTCACCCGGGTAATATAGCAAGTCAAGGAGGAGGCGAAGCAGTGGGAAAGGTCCTAGCAAATGAAGCTTCTCTCTTGGGGTGGGGACAAAGTAGCCAGAGGAGTGAATGAGGATTCAAAGAACTATCCCAAGTCACCCCTAATTAAAGGCTCCTGACTCCATTATAGAAAGCTCCTGATAAAAGCGGAAGCCCCTTCTCTGGATATGGGGAGCAATCCCTCCCTCCTCCTGGGTCCTGGGACCCAAGGAAAGCACACGAAAGCCAGGTAACCAGCCACCTTTCTGGGTTTGGTCACATCAGCCTCCCTGCTTTCTATGGATGGAAAAATGGATGCTTTGCACTTCATGCCCCTTTTCCCCACCCAAGCAGTGACACAAACTAGATAATCCTTGCCAAATAGAGCTGGCAACAGTATTCCTGTAGCTTTCTCCCTCACATGGTCGGAGAGCTATGAGAAGACAACCACTCGGGACAACATACACAAGCTTAAAAGAAACTCACCCCAAATTTTGCTCTTACCTCTCAATTATTAAGGCAGGAGGAAGGATTGGTTTAAAGCAGAGTTTCCTTCCATTCCTGTTTATTCTATTTAGCTTGAATCGCTGCTTCCTCTGTTGGTCAGACCACGCCCTGTTTTGCTAGCAATAGTTTCTGCAGAGGCTGTGTTTCAGTTCCAGGGCTCTATGCTATTGGGAACAATAGAATGTGATGAAAGAATCACCAGTGATTCTGTCTCTCCTGAGACAACAAGAGGAGCAATCTCAGTCTGAAGTCTCAGCCTTCTCGACACCATCTAGCTGTGACAGATGGGGAGAGTTGGAAGCACAAGATTCAGTATGGAGAAAACAAGATCTTATTCTGGCGGGTTTATTAGCCTTCATGATAATCTGGTTGTTTTGTTTTGAGACAGTGTCTTACTCTGTTGCCCTGGGTAGAGTGCTGTGGCATCATCATAGCTCACAGCAACCTTAAACTCTTGGGCTTGAGCAATCCTCTTGCCTCAGCCTCCTCAGTAGCTGGGACTACCAATGCCCACCACAATGCCTGGCTAGTTTTGTTTCCTCTGTTTTTTTTTGATGGACAGAGTCTCACTTTGTCACCCTCAGTAGAGTGCTGTGGTGTCACAGCTCACAGCAACCTCTAGCTCTTGGGCTTAGGTTCTCTTGCCTCAGCCTCCTTAGTAGCTGGGACTACAGGTGCCCACTATAACGCCCCGCTATTTTTTTGTTGCAGTTTGACCGGGTCCCGCACCCTATTCACTGAGCCACAGCGCCGCCCTGTTTGGATTCTTCTATTTTTAGTAGAGACAGCATCTCACTCTTGCTCAGGCTGGTCTGAAACTCCTTAGTTCAAGCAATCCACCTGCCTCAGCCTCCCAGAGTGCTGGGATTACAGGTGTGAGCCATCCACCTGGCTAAACTTTGTAATCCTTTGTCAATTTCTTCCACCTTCAACAGAAGCCACAAAGTATAGTAATGGCCTCTTAAAAGTCAGGCCACATAGGCAGGGCCCATATCTCAGTGAGCAGGGCGCTGGCCACATACATTGAGGCTGAAAGGTTCGAGCCCAGCCCCAGCCTATAAACAATGACAACTACAACCAAAAAATAGCTGGGCGTTGTGGTGGGCACCTGTAGTGCCAGCTACTCAGGAGGCTGAGGCAAGAGAATTGCTTAAGCCCAAGAGTTTGAGGGTGCTGTGAGCTGTGATGCAATAGCACACTCTACCAAGGGCGACATAGTAACACTGTCCCCCCCCCCAAAAAAAAAGTCAGGCCACATAAAGATGGTGACTTTGGTTCCCTGGTCTGCCGCCTGAAAGGATGTGAGGTTACTTTGGGTATATGCTATAATAATGACAACACAACTATAGGAACAGTGAGGCAGAGAAGCAGAAAGTGCCTACACAGTTTTACCTAAATGTCTTCTTAGGATGGGGCTGACACGCCCATACCGACAGTCAAGAACAATTAGCTCAGAGTAGTTCTGAAAAGGAAGAATTCACCAGGCATCAGTTATGGGTGAAAGGAAGTCACCATCTGCCAACGGGCACCAGAGTGTCACTGCATTGAAAGGGGAAAGGAGTGGGTTGGATGAGATCCAGGGGCCTCTCTGCCCACGTTAAAACTGAGTAGCTTCTCTGCCTGCTGGCATCAGTGTCAACACGTTCTATGTGTGTCTCACTCAGTCTCACACCCAGGAAAGCAGAAACAATAGACATAGGAACTGAGGGGAAGAAGGAGCTGTACAGGCTGGTCCTCTCGAAGCAGTGGGTGTGGGGGGCTGCAGACTTTTATTAAAGCTGTGCCTCCCTTTGCCCTTAACATCTCTCCATACCCTCTCTCCCTGCCTCCTTCACAATCCCAGGGATAAGCCTGTGTCCTTCTGCGAGAAACTGAGGTGAAACCTCTAGTAGTTCTTGGCTGCTTACGGCCTTGGAGCTGCTATTTCTGAAGGGAAAGAACAGTAGTGACAGCAGATAAAAAGGGAGAAGAGCTTGAGGGCAGCACCTTTAGGGTTAGAAATAGCTTTCATAGTTAAAAGCTGCAACTATGTTATGCATCAGAGAAGGGCCTCAATAGACTACAGTATGCAGATTATGTCCCACTGGTTTGCAATATTAGGGTTCCAGGAGTTGCCAGAAGTCAGTCATCTCATTAACATACTACCAGCAGTTCCAGTTTCTCCGCATGATTAAATAAGGCCTATGTTTGAGGTTTAGAATCTTACAATGAAATCCTTTATTTCAAAACAAAAAATAGGCCGGACACGGTGGCTCACATCTGTTATCCCAGCACTCTGGGAAGCCAAGGTGGGTGGATGGCCTGAGTTCACCAGCTTGAGACCAGCCTGAGCAGCTGGGTTTTGTGGCAGGCACCTGTAGTCCCAGTTACTTGGGAGGCTGAGACAAGAGAATCACCTGAGCCCAAGAATTTGAGGTTGCTGTGAGCTATGATGCCACAGCACTCTGCTGAGGGCGACAAAATGAGACTGTCTCAAAAAATAATAATAATTTTCCAGGCTGAAAATAGGTCTGGGGAGAAGATGAAAGCTTTCTTGTTTCTAGTCCTCTCCTACACAAATGCTTTTGGATGAAGGGAAGAAAGAATGGCCAAGGGTAAGGAAAAACTTCACAATGAATGCTAAGTGTTGACACCCCCTGCAGATAAAATTTATCATCTTTACTTAGTCATACAACATCAAGGACTGGTTAGTTCAGAGAAGGGCTGCATTTCATTACGTGGATCAGTTCCCTTCCCCCACATGCTCCACAATGCAACAGAACCAAACAACATGTTCATCTACAGGAGACTGTTTAAATACTACCGGTCCAATAACTGCCCTTGCTTCTTTGTTGGGAAAGGAACAAAAGACAAATGCAGAAAGCAATAAAAACCAAACCCGTCTACAAAGCCAACTGGGCCCTATCCTCCCAGGGCATTTTTAGTGGAATTTCTGCTGGGCCTTGCCACTCACTCTATCACATCAGTGAGGAAAAGAGGCAGAGGGGCAGTTCTGGTCATCTGCACTGCAGTAGAAAGAAACCAAACACAATTTGGGCCACAGGTAGATTCTGGCACATTTTTAGATTAGGTTAAAAATGTCATGGTGTACACAGGAAGCAGGCAAAGTTTTTTCTGACAGATGTGATGCCTGTAGGCAGAAAGAATGGTCCGATCTACCCTGGGGGAGGAGCTCCCTCAGTAAGGACAGAGGAGCTAGGGGGCCTCAAGGAAGGTATTGGTTCGGAAGATGGAGGAGACAATCTTCCCAGTGGCGTTGATGGTGCCTTCACTGTCTGAGCTGGACTCAGAGTCGCTGCTCCCAGAGTAGGCGCCCAAGCCTGGGAGGATGCCAATACAGACTGCGGCCGAGGGGCAGTGGATAGAGGGGCCACTCAGGGAAGTGTTTCCAAGAGACTTGCAGGACGAGGCCTCTGTAAAAAAGGAGGAAGGATTGTTACTTCATCACTGTTTTCCAAAATTGAAGGTGTATTTATTGTGCCAGGCATGGTAACCAAGGGTTTTAGCCACAGAAACCCACAAATCCCTCAAAACAAACCACGCAGCCAGTACTATTGTTACCCTCATTTTATAGATGGGAAAAGAAGAAAGAAGTGAGGCTGTAGGAGGCAACATGATTTCTCAAGGTATAGGGGCAAACTTGGGACTTGAACCAAGGTGTTTCTATTTTTTAAATTTATTTTTTGGCTTTTATCATCATTTATTTTAAAAGGACTAAATTTCAACATCTACCTTAAAATATATATTTTTAACATATACCTCCAAATCATTTGTAGGTTACCTCAAAAGTAACACAGATGAAATGTCTTGGGTATTATAAGATATGGATCATAAAACCATACAATTTAAAAGCTAGAAGGGAACTTAAAAATTCAAATAGTCAGCTGGGCGTGGTGGCTCACGCCTGTTGTCCCAGCACTGTGGGAGGCCGAGGCGGGTGGATTGCCTGAGCTCAGCCGAGACCAGTGGAAGGCCAGCATGAGGCAGAGTGAGCCAGAGTGAGACCCCCTTCTCTACCAAAACAAAAAACAAAAAAACAGCAGGATGTTGTGGCAAGCGTCTGTAATCTCAGCTACATGGGGGGCAAGAGGGCAAGAGAATCGCTAAAGGAGGAAGAAGTATAAAAAAAAAAAAATTAAAAAAAAAAACCTTCAAACTAAGATAAAGTGAAAGCCAGCAGAAATTGAAAGCAAAAATTAAAAAAAAAAAATTCAAATAGTCTTTGAGCTAAAAGCTTCTTTAAAAACCTAAATTAACTCTTCATTAAATACAGCAAACGCAGAATCTCTGAAAGAGAGGAAAAATATCCAAGTTCCCTTTAACCCCAGAGCCTGACCAGACTCTCTTGTCCCCCATCAGTTCCCCATATACAGACAGTTTCTGGGGTATAAACAAGGTAGATTTTGTAGGTTTGTTCTTGAGTCTGTATATAAGTTAGAACAGGTACATTTATCTATTACCTGTAGTCGCCTACTTTTGTAAGTGCCAATTGTACATCAGTCAGATGTTTGTAACTCGAGACTTACTGTAATATAGCCTCTGTTCGTAAGTGTGAGCTGTATGTCAAGTTGGATGTTTATAACTCAGAGACTGCCTGATTCTTGGAATGTAGCTCATCCTGGTTTGATTTCCTTGGACTCAACAGTCACGGTATAACAGCAAGTGAGAGTCACATCTAATATAATATCATTCCTTACTCACTCTCAGGGCAGGAAATGGACAAGGGGAGATAAAAGACTTCCACATGCTCCCAACAGTCGGGATGAAGAAAGATGAAGAGAGACACTGTGAGCAACACTAACAATTCCATTCAATTCTCAGCATATCACCATTGCATACTTACTGACCAACATGTCAGCTAACATAGATACATTTTCAAGGCCTAACATCAGCTGCAAGAAGGGCTGCTTTTCGCTCAGGGGGGAAATAAGCAATTTAGAAACTGATTTAATATGACCTTTGCTTTCCAATTGTGTTCCTCTTTTACAACTGAGGAAACTGAAGCCTTCTGGGTAACATTTTGAGACTATGCAGAATGTCACTCAGGAGCTGGGACTCTTTTCTTCCCAGGAAATGCAGTTAATCTGCCACCCCAATGACGGAGGTCTCAACCTAGAAAATGCAGGACTTGAAGGTTAAAGCAAAAGTTAAGAACTCCTTTCTTTCCTCTAAATGTTTCTGGCCTCATTTAATTACTTTAACAATGTGGGCTCAGTGCCTGTGGCTCAAGCGGCTAAGGCACCAGCCACATACACCTAAGGTGGCGGGTTCGAA
>NW_003852453.1:9419820-9420840 GCF_000181295.1 Otolemur garnettii
AAAAAAAAAAAAAAAAATGTGATATGTAGGTATTATCCCCATTTTACTGATGATGAAAGTCAAATGATTTGGCAAAGTTATAGGGCCACTTAACAACAGAAAATGTTAAACCTGAATCCAAAAATAATGCACTAAAATGATACCTGAGCTCACCATGGATTAAGGGTTCAGATTTATACTTCATTGCCTCAGACTGACAAGCATACCACCCTTCTAGGGTTTTGCCTTAGATACACTAACACCTCACTTATCCAGACAACTCAGGTAAATGTGAAAAGGATACAGGGTTCCACCAAGTATATGAAACAGAAGTAAACAAAAAATACCATTAAGAAGCTAAAAGAGGCTTGGTGCCTATGGCTCAGGTGGCTAAGGCGCCAGCCACATACACCTAAGGTGGCCGGTTCGAATCCAGCCCGGGGCCCACCAAACAACAATGATGGCTGCAACCAAAAAATAGCCAGGCGTTGTGGCGGGCGCCTGTGCCTCAGTGGATAGGGCACCAGCCCCATATACCGAGGTGGTGGGTTCAAACCCGACCCCAGCCAAACTGCAACAAAAAAATAGCCAGGTGTTGTGGCAGATGCCTGTAGTCCCAGCTACTTGGGAGGCTGAGGCAAGAGAATCGCCTAGGCTCAAGAGCTGGGTATTGCTGCAAGCTGTGATGCCATGGCACTCTACCGAGGATGACAAAATGAGACTTTGTCTCTTAAAAAAAAAAAGATATAAAGTATTCTTCCAAATCTGTTAAAAAAAATCAACAACTAAACAAAAAATGGACAGAAAGGCTGGGAGTGGTGGCTCATGCCTGTAATCCTAGCACTTTGGGAGGCTAAGGTGGGCAGATTGCCTGAGCTCATGGGTTCTAGACCAGCTCAAGCAAGAGCGAGACCTTGTCTCTATAAAATAAATAAATAAATAATAGCTGGGTGTTGTGGCAGAAGACCGTAGTCCCAGCTACTTGGGAGACTAAGGCAAGAGAATCACTTGAGCCCAAAAGTTCGAGGTTGCTGTGAGGTA
>NW_003852453.1:9420905-9430080 GCF_000181295.1 Otolemur garnettii
GTCACAGATAAAGAACAGATGAATTTTAATTGTAAGAAGATAAATAATATACTAGGCGGGAACCAACTTTCTCTGTTGCTGAGGGGATACAGAGAAATTTGGCAATGTCCTTCAAACTTAAATAGCATTTGGAAGAGAACATTCACTTCAGCATTCTATACAACAGCCAGAGACTAGAGATAACCAAAAGATCCATTAACAGGCGACTGGTTAAGTAATGGACTACTATTCAATCATTAAGAAAAAAGCATCTCTGTGTACTGATGTTGAATGAGCTCCACACTAAATGTGCTAACTGAAAAAGATAAGGAGAACTGTATGCAAAAGCCATAACTGGGGAGTGGAGGGACAAGCTCATGTATATACATGACAGTGTCTGAAAAAAAAGACATAAAAATGGGGTGGCGCTGTGGCTCAAAGGAGTAGAGTGCTGGCCCCATATGCCGGAGGCGGTGGGTTCAAACCTAGCTCTGGCCAAAAAAAGAAAAAAAAAATACATAAAAACAGTAGCAGTGGCTGATCTGAGAAAAGAAATTGGGTGGTTGGGGAAGAAAGAAAACCTAATTTTTACTTTACACTCCTTTGTCCCTTTTGAATTTTTTATTATATATACATAGTACTGATTAAGACAATTTTTTTAAAAAGGTAAATGAGAAAATTCAATGAGCATCCTGGGCCATTTAAATTAGGGAGAATAGCCTTACATGTCTCTGTAACTGTGAAGGCACCCCAGCATTTAAGCTAAGAAGGCTGTGGAAGACTAGACAAGAGATGCTAGTCTGTATTCTCTAACTGTAAGCTCCTTGAAGCTCCCCTTTTCACCATTCCACCTCCAGCACAGAACAGCACAGGCCCAGGCACAGAGCAGGCCAGCATGTACAATGTGTAAGAATGCAGGAAACGTGGTAAAGACATTTCAGAGTTATATTGCTGATGGATTATCATGATCTGGTGCTCTTTACTACTGGGGACACAACATCAAACTGTATCATTCATTACTTAAATACTCATTGCATGATTATGTGTAACATATAGAAAAGTGTGGTTGTTTATAAAAACATATAAGAAGATGTACATTAGTTACTTAGAACACTAATTTATATGAAGCTGTTCAATGAGGTAAATCATTTTATTAAGTATAGACACCCTCGCTTAACAACAGAGATAAGACCAGAGAGGTACATCATTAGTCAACTTTGTCATTAGGTGACCACCATGTACCTACACAACCTAGATGGCACAGCCTATTATTCCAAGGCTACACATCTGTACAGCAAGTTATTGTACTGAATACTGTTGGCAACTGTAACACAATGGTTAAGGATTTGTGTATCTAAACATAGAAAAGGAATAGTAAAAATACAGTATTGTCATCTTATGAGATCACCATTTATATGCTGCCTTCATTGACACTCTATTTTAGACAAAAAAGAAGAATCAAATTCAGAGTACCTATGGAGATCGAGAAATGGCCTAATGGGAAGACTGGCCTAACGGAAGGACGAAAGCCAGCTATAGAAATACAACTGAGAAATCTGGACCATTGCGGCATCAGAAGAGTGTAAGTGAAAAGACCCAACCTCCCCATTATCTAGGAGGTTTCAAGAAAGAAAAGAGACTGCAACTGTGACAAATTTCATTCCAAAAGCAGTTAACTGTCCAAAAAGAACAAAATGGTGCCCTCTGATCTCACCCATTTGGTGAAGTTCCCTGCCAACTTCTGCATTTGCAGGGCTACATTGTCATATCAAATTAACACTGAAAATTACTATTAGAGAATGTTCTTGGGATTCAGACAGATGCGTGACTCGGGAGTAGATGGGGCTGACTTGTGCATTCACTGGCTTCACTCAGAGTTTAAGTTCAGAGTCTTCAGTGGGGAAAGCCTGAATCTCCAATAGGACCACAGAGTTATCTTCCGGGGTTCAAGGGTTAAATTCTCCTACTGCCCTAATTCTTTATACTCTCAACAAATCCCAAACAATTAAAAAAGAAAATTCTCCCACTGCTGAGGGCAAGACCGTGAAGTAAGATTCAAGGAGCATTCTTTTTGTGAGGCTTTAACTGCCGGCAAAGGAAGCTATTTCTTGCGTAGCTTCTGCTACAAGAATGCAGGGGTAGGAAGAAGAGTTTTGGTGTCACAAAAAAGACAAAAAGAGACAGCTTTAAAAAAAAGTGTCTGCCTGGCTTGGCACCTGTAGCTCAGAGGCTAAGGTGCCAACCACATACACCAGAGTTGGCAGGTTCGAATCCAGCCCGGGCCTGCCAAACAGCAATGACAACTACAACCAAAAAATAGCTGGGCATTGTGGTGGGCACCTGTAGTCCCAGCTACTTGGGAGGCTGAGCCCAAGAATTAGAGGTTGCCATGAACTATGATTCCACAGAACTCTACCTAGGGCGACAGCTTAAGACTCAAAAAAAGTGTCTGCCTGAGATAGGTAGTTCAAAGAAACCACACAAATTTTCCTTTCTGTTGATTCATTCAAACAGTTCCTACCAGAGAATAAGGACCAGATACAGGGCAATTAGTTTAAATTTAAGATTCCTATGCCAGCCACAGTGGCACAAGCCTATAGTCCCAGCTACTCAGAAGGCTGAAGTGGAGGATCGTTTGAGCCCAGGAGTTGGAGGCCACAGTGCATCATGATTATGCCCATGAACAGCCACTGTACTCCAGCCTGGGCCACACAGTGAGACTCCATCTCTGGAAAAAAATAGATTCCTATCAAAGTTTTAGTTTCTTATACATTAAAAAGATGTAAGTGAACAGAACTCCTACATTGCTGATGGGAATATAAACTGGAATATCTCATCTGAAGAGCAATTTGGCAGTATTTACCTAAATTACGGTTGTATATCCTCTTTGACTCATCAATTCAAAGTATTTAACCATCTGATATATTTGTACATGTGAACAATTATGCATGTGCAGGGTTATTACTGAAGCACTAGAATAGGAGAAGAATGAAAACAATCTAAATGGTCATCAACAGAAAGTGGGATAAATATACTATGATGAAACCATACTCTGGAACACTACCCAGCCTTAGCAAGGAACAAGGATACTCGTTATGTCCAGTTATGCAATGATTCCAAGGCACAAGAACAAATGAATTAAGCCATGAACAAAAAAGTAGGTTAGATTAAAATACTGCTACTAATGATAGAAAGTATAAAAATAATGTAAGAAGAATTCTTGCCAAAAAAATCAACTTGAATTGATCAAGCCTCTAGCTCTAACTACCATTTTACAGGAAACGCAGGGTATAAGGATGATGATACACAATCGGCAAAATTGAGAATGTAGGAAACTCTACAGCACAAAGATCAATTTCTCCATCAATAAAATATAAAGGAAACAAAAAATAAATTCAGAAAGGAGGAAGAACCTCCAGGTTAAATTCAACTTAAAAGACATATTAGCCTATGGTTAAGAAAGCATACTGGGCGGCGCCTGTGGCTCAAAGGGGAAGGGCACCAGTCCCATATACTGGAGGTGGCAGATTCAAACCCAGCCCCAGCCAAAGAATAAAAATAAAAAATGAAAGCATAAAATGGCATTTCCAAATTAATCTACAGAGCTCAATAATCCCTATATCAAAATCTTAGCTGTCTCTCTTTTTTTTTTTTTTGCAGTTTTTGGCTAGGTTTGAATCCGCCACCTCTGGTATATGGGGCTGGTGCCCTACTCCTTTTAGCCACAGGCACCACCCAATCTTAGCTGTCTTTTTGCAAAAACTGACAAGCTGGTCCCAAAACAATCTTGAAAAATAAGAATACAGCTAGAAGACTCACACTTCCCAATTTCAAAACTTACACAAGACCGAGTGGTAATGACATAGGGAGATGTGAATATATATACATATGCATGTGTATACATACACACACACAAATATCTCAATGGAAGAAAAATGAGTAATTAGTGGTCAGATGATTTTTAACAAGGGTGCCATAATTCTGTAGAGGAAAGAAGATTCTTTTTAACAAATAATAAGAGGAGAATTGGCTATCCATGCAGAATGAAAGTGGATCCCTACTTCATGCCGTATATAAAAGCTAACTCAAAATGAATCAGACTAAAATGTAAGAGCTAAAACTATAAAACTGGTTCAAGAAAACAAAGGTATAAAATAAATCTTCATGACCATGGATAGTTTCTTAGATATGACACCGAAAGCATAAGCAACCAAAGAAAGACTAGATAAACTGGATGTTATCAAAATTAAAACCTTTTGTGCTCCAAAGGACACTATCGAGAAAAGGAAAAATAACCTACAGAAGGCGAGAAAATATGTGCAAATCATACATCTGGTAAGTTTCTAGTATCTAGAATACATAAAGAACTCTTACAACTTAACAATAAAAAGATAAATAACTCAATTTAAAAATAGGCTAAGAATTTGAATAAATACTTCTCCAAAGAAGATACACAAATGGCCAATAAGAACATGATGTTCAATATCATTAGTCATTAGGGAAATGTGAATCAAAACCACAATGAGATCCCATTTCACACCCACAAGGATGGATGCAATAAAAGACAGTAACAAGGATGTGAAAAAACTGGAATCCTCATACACTAGAATGTAAAAATAGGACAGCTTTATGATATGACCCAGCAATTCCACTCCTAGGTATATATGAGTTGTTTACTCAAAAACTTGTACATGAGTTATATTAGGCAAACAGTAGGTGCCTGTGGTAGGTACCTGCATGCACTCCCAGCTATTGAGAGGCTGAGGCAAGAGAATCGCTGAGCCCAAGAATCTGAGGTTGCTGTGAGCAATGACAGTAGGTATAATACAAATGTCCTTTAATGTGGTATATCTTACAATGGATACTATTTCACCATTAACAAAAGTACACACTACAACATGTATGAACTTTGAAAACATTACAGTAAGTGAAAAAAAGCCAGACACAAAAGGCGACGAATTGCACGATTCTATTTACATGAAATGGTGCAAAAAGGCAAATCCACAGAGACAGAAAGTCGATTAGTGGTTATCAGTGGCTGAGGTAGACGATGGAATGGAGAATAACTGCTAATAGCACAGGGTTTCTTTTGAGTATTGAAATATTTTAGATGGGCAGGCGTGTTGGCTCACACCTGTAATCCTAGCACTCTGGGAGGCCAAGGTGGGAGTATCCCTTGAGCTCAGGAGTTCAAGACCAGCCTGAACAAGAGTGAGACTCCTCCCACAGTCTCTACTAAAAGCAGAAAAAATTAGCTGGGCATTGTGGTGGGGGTGCCTATAGTCCCAGCTACTCAGGAGCCTGAGACAGGAAGATCCTTGAACCCAGGAGTTTGAGGTTGCCGAGAGCTAGGCTGACCCCAGGGCACTCTAACCTGGGCATCAAGTCTCAAAAACACACCAAAAAAATTGGAATTACATAGTGGTGATGGTTGTAGAACCTTGTCAACATACTACAAACCACTAATTTGTATCTTTTTAGAGGTTAAATTTTATGGTATGTGAATTATACCTCAATAAAAAGGCATACTAGCCAAACACAGTATCCTGTCATCCTTGCTTAGATCCTGATTTTTAAAAACTGCCAAAAAAAATTTTTTGAGACAATTGGGGGAAATGAATACTAACCTAATATTGATAATATTTGGTAACTGCTATGATTATTATACATATGATAATGGTATTACAATTGTTATAACAAACAAAAAAAGACCCTTTATTTTTTAGAGATGTATATTGAAGAATTATAAATAAAAGATATGATGCTCGGAATTGTCTCAAAATACTATAGTTGGGCAGATATAAATGAAATAAGATCAGCTATGTGTTAAAAATTATTAAAGCTAGGTGACACGGCTTCATTATACTATTATCCCAATGTTTGACTATGTTTTAAATTACTCATAATAAAGCACTGAAATATGTAGGGTAGACATAAAGTTTGTGTACGATTTAAATTAGTTCATGACTTAAATGACACATGAACTTTATGTCCGCCCTGAATGAATATACATATAGATATATATGTAACGTATGTATATCTACATATGGAGAATAGCTCTGGACAGCAAAATAAGAAATGTATAAATGCTGTTTCCCACTGAGTGTTGTGGTAAGTGCCTATATGTAGTCCCAGCTACTTGGGAGGCTGAGGCAAGAGGACTGCTGAGCCCAAGAATCTAAAATCTGAGGTTGCTGTGAGCTATGATGCTGCAGCACTCTACCCAGGATGACAGAGTGAGACTCTGTCTCAAAAAAAAATGCTGTTTCCCTCTAAGGAGCATTGGATGGAAGTAGATAGAGAGAGAAGGGAGTCTCTTTACTGTCCCTTTTGAAAGTAAGTTCTAGGCCAGGTATGGTGGCTCACATCTATAATCCTAGTACTCTGGAGGCCAAGATGGGAAGACTGCTTGAGTTCAAGAGTTTGAGACTAGCCTGAGCAACAGTAGACCCCACCTCTACTAAAAATAGAAAAGTTAGTCAGGAATCATGTCACATGCCTATAGTTCCAGCTATGGAGTTTAGTTCAGAATATTAATCCATAGGGAGTTGGGGGTGGAACTAAAAACTGACTTTTGAATTTCTCATCCCTAATCCAGCCACCAGGAACATTCACCTTCACTTACAACTTCTTGGAACTTACTATAGAGGCAGATTTCATCACACGAATGGTAAGAAAGTGTATTTCCAGAGACTATATTAACCTTCTAGGCTCAAACCAATCCAGCCATCAGCAGGAGCCTGCATTTTACCTCCCACCAGTAGCAACCCAGGTGAAATAAAGAAACTTGACATTTGAGAGAGAAGCCAAAAAAAAAAAAAAAAAAAAACCTCTGTGAGAAGTGATATGACCAGGGCTTTGTAAGCATTCCTAGGAGAGCACAATGGTCATTTATCAGCACCCCTGGTTCTAACATATTACTTTTGCAAAGCAACTGACAAAAGTCTTAGGTATAAATCCTGCCAAGTATGGAACGGTCTGTAAATTAAAGTCTAGATAAGCTTGCTTGAAAAGAGATAACTGCACTCATCTGCAGATGCAAAGCATTCCAGCCCTGTGGTTCATGTGCATTATAATGACTAAAAGAAAGAAATGAAGGCTGCCACCCACCTTGATTTTTGTCATCTGGGCCAGGCTCTGGTTTCAGTCTTTTCACACTGTTGCCACTCTCTGAGCTGTAACAAAAAAACACAGTGATTTGAGCTGCCCCTAGTCTTGGAGATCAAAGCTTAAGGAATCTGGAGCTCCAAAAACAGTTTACATGAGGCTTAGGCAGCCTCAAGAGCTGAGATGATATACAATGAAAGTCTTCATTTCAGGTTCTTAATCTCCTTTCAATTATACCATTAGTCATAAAGACAAACTCCTAACAAATCCCAGGAGTGAATGTTATGTCTTCAGGCATCACTTAAACTTGTTTGTCCTTATCATTCAACTTGGTTAGAACCAAAGATGGATTTCCAGAATATGTAAACATGTTCAAAAATGACAAAAATTTTGGCTCGGAGCCTGCGGCTCAAGCAGCTAAGGCTCCAGTCACATACACCTGAGCTGGTGGGTTAGAATCCAGCCTGGACCCGCCAAACAACAATGATGGCTGCAACCAAAAAAAAAAAAAAAAAAAAAAAAAATTGCCGGGCATAGTGGTGTGCGCCTGTAAACCCAGCTACTTGGGAGGCAGAGGCAGGAGACTCGCTTGAGCCCAGGAGTTGGAGGTTGCTGTGAGCTGTGATGCCTTGGCACTCTACCCAGGGGGACAGCTTAAGGCTCTGTCTCAAAAAAAAAAAACAAAAAAACCCAGACTTTAGACCAAAAGAATTATAAAAGATGGAGAAGGTTACTTCATGATGAAACAAAGTTTAATTGATTATGAAAAAAGAGCAATTCTGAACACGCATGCATCTAATTAAGGAATTTAAAAATACACTCCTATGAAGAGAAAAATACCAACTATGAAGAGAAATCAAGATATGACTATTACAGTGGAAAATTTCAAAATATTTCTCCCAAGAACTGATAGGGCAAGCAAATACATAAAGATACAGAAGATTGAACAATACAATTAACAAGCTTGATTTGCTGCATTTACTTAAAATCCAAAACCAATAATCACAAACACAAATTCCCTCAGATATATCTGAAACATTCACAAAAATTAACCTCAGGAATAGGTAACAAAGCAAGTCTAAAGTAACCATAGAACAATCAGTATAGACAAACCACAATGCAATTAAGTTAGATGTCAACACGAAAGATAAGTATATTTTATAGATTTTTCTTTGTTTTTTTTTTTTTTAGAAATAGTCTCACTTTATCACCCTCGGTGGAGTGCCGTTGCATCACAGCTCACAGCAACCTCCAACACCTGCCTTAGCCTCCCAAGTAGCTGGGACTATAGGCACCCACACAATGCCTGGTTTTTTTTTGTTGTAGTTTGGCTGGGGCCGGGTTCAAACCTGCCACCCTTGGTATATGGGGCTGGCACCCTACCCACTGAGCCACAGGCGGTGCCCTATTTTATAGATCTTAAGACACCATTGATTATAAGGTTTTGATCAAACACAGCAAGGAAGAGGAAGATTTCTCGACAGAAAGGAAGGTTTATCTTAGAACCAATGAAATATGATTACCTCGGGCCGCGCCTGTGGCTCAGTGGGCAGGGTGCCAGCCCCATACACTGAGGGTGGTGGGTTCAAACCCAGCCCTGGCCAAACTCCAACAAAAAAATAGCTGGGTGTTGTGGCAGGCGCCTGTAGTCCCAGCTACTCAGGAGGCTGAGGCAAGAGGAGTTCCACATTAGCCCAGGAGTGAGAGGTTGCTGTGAGCTATCCCGCCACAGCACTCTACCAAGGACGATAAAGTGAGACTCTGTCTCTACAGAAAAAAAAAGAAAGAAATATGATGACCTCAATATGGAGACTTTAAAAATATACTTCTAGGCTTGGGGCTTGTACCTCAGTGAATAGGGTGCCGCCACATACACCGAGGCTGACAAGTTCGAGCCTGGCCTGGGCTGCTAAACAACAACAACTGCAACCAAAACTAGATGGGCAATGTGGTGGGCACCTATAGTCACAGCTACTCTGGAGGCTGAGGCAAGAGAATTGTTTGAGCCCAAGAGTTTGGGGTTGCTGTGAGCTGTGACACCAGGGCATTCTACTAAGGGCAACATAGTGAGACTGTCTCCAAAAAAAAA
>NW_003852453.1:9430581-9433324 GCF_000181295.1 Otolemur garnettii
AAAAAAAAAAAAAAAAAAGACTATTCCTTTAAAGAAGGTAAGAAATAGGTGCTTGTGTTGTGTTAATGCTCCATAACACATACACATCACTGGCTTCAAGACTTCACCAGACTTCAGAATCATCCAAGAAACATTTTAAAAATTATAACTCCCAGAACCGACTCCAAACTTACTGAACCAGAATTAGCGTAAGGTCTAGAAATACACATTAGTAACAAACTTCCAGATGATTCTAATAAACCTTCCTGCCCCAGAAGACTATTTCATCACCTTGCTACACAAATCAACACTAACTGATGTATTTCCAGAAGCCTAAAGTGCTTATGTGCAAGTCATCAACTAGGCTAATACAGAGCCCACTCTGAGATCTAAAGACTAAGGGACATAGTTACAATACCCATTCTGCTACCATCAAGACCACTCCCAAGAGGTAACTGATCATCTACCTGGACAGCCCTTCCCTGGCACAGTCCAGTACAAGTGACTCAGGTTCAAATCCTGAAATACCCTGGGCCCCCAGGAAAGCTTATGTGAGAACTTGAAAGGAACATTTCATAGCTTGGATAACGAGCCCTTTTAATGCTGCGGATATTCCTCCCTGCTGCTGCTGTACCATGATGACATTTTCACATGTAGGCAATGTTCCTAGGAACATCTGCAGCACATGGATGGTGGGCCTAACCACAAGACTGCATCAATACACTCCCTTCAAAACATATGGCTACCTGCCAAAATACTCTAGTGATTTTCCTAATAGATTGTATTTAAACTTAACATCATTTTGCCTACCGACTACTTCAGGCATCCTCAAACTACAGCCGCGGGCCACATGCATAGGGTGACCAGACGTCCCGCTTTTCCCGGGACAGTCCCACTTTTCCCAGGACAGTCCCGCTTTTCAACAATTTGTCCCGCGTCCCCTGGCGTTTTAAAAAAGTCCCGATTTTTGGAAAGAATGCACGAACAGGCGGGAGAACAAGAAAGGAATATACAGTTTTCGGCTGCCATGTGGCTATTTCACAAGGATATGAGTTTTATATTATTTTTGTTAATTTTATAATGTTAAACTGTAATAATAACAAATAATTGCTGAGAAGTGATTATCGAGAACTGCTTATCAAAGTTTGCATTGTTGTCAGGCCCTGCCCTGCCCTGTCCCCTGCCCTACCCCCCCCCCCCCATGTTGTCCCACCTTACTGATGGTAAAATCTGGTCACCCTACACATGCGGCCCATCTAGGACATTTATCCAGCCAGCCGAGTGTTTTTGCCTCTGCTGCCTGTCCTGCTTAGCAGCCAACTCTCCCGGGGCCCACAGTCCGGTCCTCCACTGTCTGAGGGACAGTGAACTGGCCTCCTGTTTAAAAAGTTTGAGGACCCTTGGACTAGTTTGTCAAATTGAAACGACCAGACTCAATCACTCTGGTGCCATGTCAGGATTAGTGAGAGAGGAGCAGATATAACAAAGAAATTACCCTGGTAGTGCTACCACCCTGTCAATCAAACACAGCCACAAATAGATCTGTAACCCTGTCATGGCTGCCATGTTCTTTCAGGTCACAATGCCTTTGCAGTAACTATTCTCTCTGCCTGGTCTGTTGTCTCTTTGTCTCTTCTGTCAAAGTCCCAGTTGTCTGGATCAATCTCTTCCTAATGATGTCCCAAACTTCTGCCTGAGCACCCACACCCTCCCCACCAGGCAGAGTTATGTTCCTACTCCTTGCTCTCATTGCACCCCACACCAATCCCTTCACAGGACCTGCTATCTCACTTGCCTACAAACACCAATGCCTACATCTTGAGCTCTAGCTCTCCTATTACTATGTGACCTCAGACAAAGAAAGCTCTCAAATTCTGTGTTCTCATCTATAAAATAGGGATTGTAATAATTTGTACTTCATAACTGCTTTCACAGGCACCTATGGAATAAATGGTACCACATACAGGAGGCATTTAACACAATGCCTGGCACATGATGGTACCCAATAAAGAGTAGCTATTAAAAAAAATCTGAGGCGGCGCTTGTGGCTCAGTGAGTAGGGCGATGGCTCCGTATACCAAGGGTGGCGGGTTCCCATCCCCAGCCAAACTGCGACAAAAAATAGCCAGGTGTTGTGGTGGGCGCCTCTAGTCCTAGCTACGCAGGAGGGTGAGGCAAGAGAATCGCCTAAGCCCAAGAGCTGGAGGTTGCTGTGAGCGGTGATGCCATAGCACTCTACCAAGGGTAACAAAGTGAGACTCTGTCTCTAAAAAAAAAAAAAAAAGTCGGTACAATGAATGATCAGAGAGAAAGGGTGAAAGAATAGAGAAGACACCAAAGGTGGAAGGGGAGAGAGAGTAGAGCCCACCAAAGGAGTTTCACCAAGACTTGTGCGAGGTAACCTTTTGCTCTGGCCACCATTACAAGCAGCATTTCAGAGTACACAGCCAGAGGGAAATCTAAGCTGATTGAGTGCTGGCTGACCTCTTATGCTTCACAGCTCCTGCCAACAGCTTTGCCTGGGAGAACTTGTTCTTGTTTTCTATGGGTTTCACAGCCACTTTCTTTTCTACTTCCTTCTTGTTTTCTGAAGAAATTCCAACCTTCTTGAGATTATTGTGAGTTACAGGTTAAGGATCAAACTTAATGACAGAGCAATCACAGGGCAATAATAACTCGAGAGAGGGACAACAAACATACATATAACCCACTAGCCCTTCAGCTAATGCCAGGTAATGCCTGGCCTCTTTATTAAAAAAAAAAA
>NW_003852453.1:9433386-9436429 GCF_000181295.1 Otolemur garnettii
ATCAAGCCCAAAATAACACAGAGAAGGCAACTTTTCTTTGGATGCTCATTGAAAATCTGAGCACAGCCAGAAAACCAGCTATTACCAAAGACAATGTCATGTGTGATGTGTGAAAGGATTATAAAGAAATCAGAAAAAAGAATGGCTTCCCCGAGAATGTGTACTTTCCCTCCATCCCAAGGGTAGCAGAACGTCTTCATGACTATTAGTGTCACTTAATTTTAGACATGAAGGCTAATTCCTGCTCTCCTCTAGTACAAGAGACTATCAGAATCACCTTAAGCCTCATTAAAAATGTTGAATCGCCCTAAACCTACAGAAGGAGGATCAGTAGAAGCCTTAGAGTCTATTGTAAACATTCTTTCAGTCAGGCATGGTGGCTCATACCTCTCATCTCAGTACTTTGAGAGGCTGAAGCCAGCCTAGGCAATATAGTAAGGGCCTATCTCCGCCAAAAAAAAAAAAAAAAAAAAGCCAGGCATGGGTGCTGTCCTAGCTACTTGGGAGGCTGAGGCAGAGCAATCACTTCAGCCAGGTGTTCAAGGCTGCAGTGAGCTATAATCAAGCCACTGCATTCCAGCCAGGGCAATATAGCAAGACCTTATCTCTAAAAAATAAATTAATTAAGGGCGGTGCCTATGGCTCAAAGGACTAGGGTGCTAGCCCCATATACCGGAGGTGGTGGGTTCAAGCCTGGCCCTGGCCAAAAACTGCAAAAAAATAATAATAATAATTAATTAATTAAACAAACACATTCTCAAGGTGATTTTAATGAGAAACTTTGTGTATATATACCATAAGAACTGAAAAGGTATTTTTTTAAAGCATAAGTAGTTCCCTTGGACCATCGCTTTTTCATGTTTGACGTCAACAGCTGGCTCTCGAGGTCTGTCACTTTTGCTTACTCTCTCCACCAGCCCATCCCTCCCTCCCTTTTATGCTCTCTCTTATAATTTAGTAAACACGTTAAGTATTCTGACATGGTACAAGTACTTATCTAAGATGCAGTAGTGCCTTACTGGAACAAGAGTGACATCTAGTGCCCAAGAAATCTGTGAAACATTATTAGCACAGAAGGCAGGGGATAACGTCTAGGTTATTTGTCGATGTCTTTGGACAATGGAGAAAACTGGGTACCAGAAATAAGAAAATTATAACTCTAATCACTCTATAGGCACTACTTATGTGCTTTAAGTTACCTTAAAATTTTTCAGTATTCAATGGGGATTATGTATCATGCTTAGTACTATTCTGAGTTTCACCAATTTAATGATTTTAAGGAAATCAGAGAAGCTAATAATATATTAATACTAAATATTCCTTTTTATAAAAACAATGAAAGAGGGTTCATTTACCTAGATGTCAAAAGCCATCAGCATGTTGTGATATTTACTGCAACTCCATCATCAATTCTCAAAGAAAACTCTCAATGTTAAATTTTGGAAAATAAAACAAAAATGGGGGAAAAAAAAAGCACACATGTATTTATAACACCAGGACACAGACAAGACCCAACATTTAACTTTTTATTTTTTCAAAGTGAAGAGATACCAAACTTTTCTGGAGGATAAAGGGAGTGGTGGCAATAATCTTACTTTTGATTTACATCCAAAGCATAAGTGATTTTTTTCCACTTAAGCCCCTCCCCCCAAAATGCTTTAAAAATACAAAACACACCTTAAAAATCTCAAGAAATTCATTAAATGAGGCATCTTCTTTAAAATCTCATATTTTAAACATACAAAATATTGCTGAATACTGGCTTAACCTGAGAGGAAATAACAAGAGTTCTGTTGTTTACATGGCGCAAACCACAGCTTATTTATGTTGAGAAGTAGCACGTTATAAAATGTATCATATAATAATAAAGCAAAGCCAAGAACCGGCTTCTAATTTAGAGTTTCAATAAACAAATGTCTGTCTTTCAAATCCTATCTCAACATGTTTCTGGCTACTTGCCTGCTTGGGATTAGTGCACTTTACATTAGTAGGCTGGAAGGCCTGCTTTTCCTCACTATTTCTAAACAGACAGAACTTTCCAAGTTTCTAATTAAAGCCTATATCCCTAGAGCCTCTTCAGTGTTGTACTGTAATGTTACCAGGCCAGGACGATTTCCTTTCTCCATTGCCGCCCTGTTCATTCTTTCCTTTTAAATGAAAACCAAAGGGCATCTCACACTCATAGCACTACTCTCCAGAACACTGTTTTTGGAGACATTCTATGTCTTATTTGCTAGTCTACCAACATAAAATAAGACATAATTCAAGTGAAAGTGTGTAATGAATGTTATTGCCTTAGAGGAAAAAGCTTGGTGTGTGAAAACAATGCAACATATGTTATCTGCCCATTTCTACAAATATAAACATATAATACCAATCTGGGGTCATTAAGATAGGGGAAGGGGAAAGTTCAGAACCATCAGTCTGAATCCTAGGTGTAACTGCCCACCAACTCCTATCACCATGTTGTGCCTAAACACTACTAACAGAACTGGAACTGGAAGCTGGGTCTTTTGCTACGAGTTCTGATCTAAACAAAATCCCAGGGAATCTTTCAACATTTACTTCCACATAACTCTTTAATGGAACCTACTGCTCACTCGAGACAAGAAAATACCAACTAACACATATACAGTCATATCACCAATCACACTGAGTTTACTAAACATACAAATTCGAAATTTCCAAATACGCTTCCTCACAGGAGGAAACAAGTTAGCCCTTATTAACATCTCCTATGAATCATTCATTAATTTATTCACATATTTACTGAGAACCTAATAGATGACAGGCACTAGGGGAATCAGAGGCAACCAAGTCAGATAAAGTCTTTGTTGTTATGAAGCTTGCTTATTTTACATTCTAGCAACAAAGAGATAATCAAACCAGTAAGCAAATAAAGGTAATTTTCAGATAGTGACAAATGCTATTCAAAAAACAGAGACTTGAGGCAGGAGAATCGCTTGAGCTCAGGAGTTGGAGGTTGCTGTGAGCTGTGATGCCACAGCACTCTACCCAGGGGGACAGCTTGAGGTGCTTGTCT
>NW_003852453.1:9437097-9442547 GCF_000181295.1 Otolemur garnettii
TGCCTAAGCCCAGGAGTTGGAGGTTGCTGTGAGCTGTGATGAAGTGAGCACTCTACCAAGGGTGATAAAGTGAGCTGGTCTCATCTTTATTGCTGGGATGTAAAGTGATTTCTCTCAAGGGACAAAGGATATTCTGTATTCTGTCAGTTCTTTCAGTTCTTCTTCTCTTCGCTGCTTTTCTATTAGTTCCTGCTGCTGAGAAACCTCATCAAGGAAGTTGGTCTCATCTTTATTGCTGGGATGTAAAGTAAGCAAATTTCATAACAATAAAGACTTTATCTGACTTGGTTGCCTCTGATTCCCCTAGTGCCTGTCATCTATTAGGTCTCAGTAAATATGTGAACAAATTAATGAATTTTTTTCTTTCTTTTTTTTTTTGCAGTTTTTTGGCTGGGGCCAGGTTTGAACTCACTACCTCTGGTACATGGGGCCATCGCCCTACTCCTTGAGCTACACTCCTTGAGCTACAGGTGCCACCCTTAATGAATTTTTTTTTAAAGAGTCTGTCTCTTTAAGGAAAAAAAAAAGAATCTAGACTTTAGGCTGGGTGCCCATAGCTCAATGGTTAAAGCGCTGGTCCCATGCACTGGAGATGGTGGGTTTGAACCCAGCCAGGGCAAAATAAAACAAAAGAATCTAGACTTTAGTCTAAATAAATGTACTGAGAAGGCACTAGAGCATTTCAAATAGAAAAGTAACAAGATGCCATCTATGTTTTTAAAAGTTTCTTTTGTTGTCTGAAGAACAGATTATTGAGGATGAGTAGAAACAGAAACCAATTAGATGGTCAAACAGTCGAGAGGAAAATCTACAACTACTACAGTTGCAGTAGAGACATGTGGAGTACATTTTAGAAGCAGTTTGTGGCCCAGGCACCTGGAGGCATAGCACCATCAGTTACTAGAACTGGAAAGACAAAAAAAAAAAAAAAATCAGACTTTGGGGGAAGGTGGTGTGATGCGAATGGGAGGGATGTGGCACGGAATTGAGAATTCTGAATCAGCCAAGTTACATTCATGACGTCACTATTAAGACATTCAAGCAGATGCCAAAAGGCAACACTGAACCAAGCAAAGTCACCTTTGTTGCCTTCTCGGCCCCTCTGTGGGGAAAGGACATATTGTACCAGTGGACAAGATCTTACTAAGGACAAAGGAAAGTTGTTAAACATATCCTGTTAAAACTGAGAAGCCAATTTCTCCCCTAGTGAGGTGGGTATGCGTTGTCTACCTGTCTCAGAGCCTAATCCCACAGGCGAGTACTGGCTATTAGGATTTATGCCTTTAGTTAATCCTAAAGGAGGTGGACCTTTAACTGCAGTAAACTCTTGCACACAATACAAACTCCCCAAGTCTAGCTAGCTTTTCAGAATCATAGAAAACCAGTGCTGAAAGAGACTTTAGAGAACACCAGGTAGAAAGCCCTCTTTTCACTAATGAGGAAATGGAAATCCAGATATCGATGAGGAAATAGACACCTCACTGATTTCTCTCAAAGTACAAAGGATATTCTGTATTCTGTCAGTTCTTTCAGCTCTTCTTCTCTTCGTTGCTTTTCTATTAGTTCCTGCTGCCGAGAAACCTCATCAAGGAAGTTGGTCTCATCTTCATCTAAGCCTCTCACCATGTTTTCTGAGGAAATAATTAAACAAGGAACACTTAGTAGGCTAAAGGGAAAAATAAGATTTTTCCTTTTCCTGTTTTTAATAAACAGCAGATTCTTCAGGGAATAAAAAGAAAGAACTGGTAAACACCATGGCTTTAGGATAGATAACATGGCATAAAAAAAATCACAGCATTTTACCCATTACTAGAAATTAGCACAGAATTAAAATGGGTATCTTGAGCCTTAAACAAAAATGTTCAATGTGGTCTAGAAGGCAGGAGGTTTCTTTCTTCTACCAAATGAGCACCTGGAGAACGGGCAATCAAGACAATAAGGTGGCAAGTAGGAAAAGCGTTGCACGAGGCAAAAGTGCATCAGAAAGACCCCGTGGAGTCCCTTTCACTGTATTTTCTGAAGCTTACTGAATTTGAACTGCTCCTCGTACTCCTGCTGCTTCCTGTCTTTCTGTTCCTGCAGCCTTTCATATAGAGACCGAGGGTCATAAACCTCCTCTGGACATTCTGAAAAAAAATGGGGGGGGAGAAAGAATTTTTTAAATATTATTTTGGAATCAAAAAGCATTTTGAAGGTAAAGTCTCTGCATGATCTGAATGTGAGGATAACACAAAAATAGTACAAAGTCCACAGCTGTCTTTGGACCTCAGAGAGGGGCCAGCAGTTCTTAAAGCCAATTATCAATGTCAAAGGGCCAATGGCCTGAGACAGGTAACTGATTAAGAGGCCAGCTCAAACCCTCCACTGCAGCAGTGTTCTGACCATGGGTCCACCGTGTAGATGGAGAAGACTAGCAGAATCTCCTGGAAGGCAGAGTGGTAGATAGGAAAGGGCAAGGTTATGAGTATCCTGGTTCTGCTCCTAGCTATGGAGGGCCTTGCATAGGTTACTTCACCCCTCTGAGTCTCAGTTCCTCAACTCTAAAGTGAGGACAATTTATATCTACTTTGCAGGGCTGTTGTAAGGCAAGGACAGGCATACTGAATATCAAACTATAAGCCTATATACCTTCCGGATCTTCAGGTTTTCGAACTTTCTCCCATTCTTCTTGCCTCTTTTTGCGCCGTTCATCTAGTTCTGCCTGAGACACAAACCTCTTTTTGATAACAAGGTTACCGTCATCCCCTCCATCCATAATGGAACAATCAACCTATAAAACAAAAATGCATTTCAAGTAAGAACTTCAATTAAAATTCAAAAGAGAAATAGGGAGAATTACTTGTCTTACCCAGCAACAGGCTAAAAATTCTCTTCCAACTTTGAACTGAAAAAAAATCCTCAAATAGCTAAATTTATAGATTACTGACGAAAACATTCAATTAAGGAATTTTCACACATCGGGTGGTCTTTATGTACATCAATGTTATCTACAAAGTCAGCGAGAAGACCTGGAATAATCCTCATTACCAGGTGTTTCACAGTCAAACTCATATTGCAGGTATTTCTCTGTCCCACTGATCCAGACAAACTGGCCACCTGGGCACCCTATCCTTTACCCAGTTCTCATCCTCCTTTCTCTTTTCTTTTCTTTTCTTTTCTTTTTCTTTTGGAGACCAGAGTCTCAAGCTGTTGCCCTGGGTAGAATGCCATGGCGTCACATCTCATGGCAACCTCCACCTCTTGGGCTCAAGTGATCCTCTTGCCTCACTTTTTCCATTTTTAGTAGAGATGGAGGTCTTGCTTTTGCTCAGGCTGGTCTTGAACTCTTGAGCTCAAGCAATCCATCCACCTTGGCCTCCCAGAGTATTAGGATTACAGGCGTGAGCCACCGCACATGGCTTCATCCTCCTTTTTCTGTAACATCTGACATTGTTCCTTCTTGAAATTCATGTTTCTAGGACACTACACTATCTTGATTCACCGGCTCTTGCTTCTAAGTAGCCTCAGATGGAGTATCTCATGAATTAAAAGAGCCTTAGTGATTGAGTCCAGTTTGGCCAGCAGGGAAGGTGTACAAACCAAGGGTGAAGGTGAGACTGGAGGAACCCAGATCTCCCAACTTTCAATTCAACATACTTTCTTGTATACCAAGCTGATGCCTCCTTTATATCTTTCCTGTCCTTCCTCCCTATAAAAACTCCTTGTCTGTGCCACTTGAGAGTCTACAATCTTTCTCTTTTCTCACTCCCACAGTAATTTCAACCACTTTATGCATATTTTGATGCAGAAGATTCCCAAATCTATTATTTCTACCTGAACCTCTCTTCAGAGAAAAGGGGAGAAAGAAATACAGAAGAGAGTGTATTACTCCTTTCAAAATACATCTTTCTGCTTTTCTTTACTTGTTTCTTTCTGTTTGAAGAACTGCAGGATTAGGTTATATTATTCACAGCATTATGTGCCAACAAGTAGCCACCTATTCAACCCAATGTCCATTCCAAAGTGACCTTTAACACCAAAATAATAAATTTCTATTGCTACTACAAAAATAAAATTCTTACCAGGCACCAAATACTTTTAATGCTCATTACCTCATTTATATGCACACTAACCCTATGGGAAGTATTATCTGTTTACAGATGAAGGTAGGTCACTTGTCCAGGGTGATAAAGGTGGTGAATGGTACAGCTGAGACTCAAATCCAGGCCTGACATCAAAAGTTCATATTCTTACTTCACCAGACTTCCCCACGCCCCACCCAGAAACCACCAAATCTTAGTTGAAAACAAGGACATGTCAATCTCAGCTTTCTTCCTACTTCCAACTTCTAGTGCTAAATGTTCATGCAGTGTTTTTACTCAGTAAAGATGGAAGCTGAGGGACAAAACCCCAACATTCAGAACAAGAGAAGAATAGTCTCAGCCTGAGTATTACTGTTGCTGAAGTTTAGGTCAATGTAACAATAATAAGAAATAATTTTAAACATAACTAGAAAGAAAACCATAGCAACTGATAGCAGCTATTGCTCCCACCTAAAGCCCACAACCTGGACACTCCTGATGCAGCATCACTCAAGTCTCCAGCTAGACGCTTATTACAGAAGCAGAATTATTCAGTCTCTGTGATCATGCCAAAAATTCCTCAAGTTCTAAAGAACAACCTTAGCCAATAATTTCTTAAATGTCTCTGGCAGAAAAACTGAATTTCATAGGACTCTAATGGATGGGAAAAACACAGTGATCCTAAATTTTCCCCTTTCTTATCCTCTAACAGCTACAGCTCTCCCTTCTTAACCTACATTTGCTATCTGGTTTCTTTCCCTCCCCCCTATTTCCTGGTACATAATTCAGAGCAGGCAGGTCCTTTTAGCCCACCTAATATGATACTCTACCCAACTGAAATAAAAACAATTTTTTATTTTTGGAGACAGTCTCACTTTGTTGCCCAGACTGGTGTGCTATGGCATTAGTCTACCACACATATCCAGGAGACTGTCATCCAACTCATATACTAAAACTTCAAAATGGATCACTGTACCCTCTTCATGGGCAGGCAACTCCCTCTCTGAGTAAACCTGTGAGGACAGTTGCTGTTTAAAGTGAACTGAGCCAGACACAGTGGCTCACACCTGTAACCCTAGCACTCTGGGAGGCTGAGGCAGGTGTAGTGCCTGAGCTCAGAAGTTTGAGACCAGCCTGAGCTAGAGGGAAACTCCATCTCTAAAAATAGCCCAGCAGCCTAGTGCCTACAGCTCAAGCGGCTAAGGCACCAGCCATATACACCTAAGCTGGTGGGTTCGAATCCAGCCTGGGCCCATCAAACAACAGTGACAGCTGCACCCAAAAAATAGCTGGGAGTTGTGGCAGGTGCCTATAGTCCCAGCTACTTGGGAGGCGGAGGCAGGAGAATTGCTTGAGCCCAGGAGTTAGAGGTTGCTGTGAGCTGTGATG
>NW_003852453.1:9443183-9446989 GCF_000181295.1 Otolemur garnettii
AAAAAAAAAAAAAAAAAAAAATCACAAAAATTAGCGGCTCATGATGTCACATGCCTATGCTACTTGGGAGGCTAACTGAGCCAGGAGGACTGCTTGAGCCCAGAAGCTTGAAGTTGTAGCAAGCTATGATGAAGCCACTGCACTCAAGCCTGAGTAACAGAGTAAGATGAGAGGAACAAAGGAAGGGAGGAGGGAAGGAAGGAAGGAAAGGAGGAAGGGAGGGAGAGAAGGAAGGAGAAAAGGAAGGAGAGGAAGGAAAGGAGAGAAGGAAGGAGGAAGGGAAGGAGAGGAAGGAAGGGAAGGACAGGAAGGACAGAAAGAAAATAATATCAATAAAAAAATTTTTTCAATATGTCAGAATAAAAACCTTTTATATTTCTACCTAAATAAGAATTCAAGAGGGACTTTAAGGTTATTCTTTACTTGAAAATTAAGAAATTAAAATCATTTATTTAATTTTCATGGCCTGTTGAGTTTTTAGAAAAAAAGAACCTTAAAAAGATACCTGAAGCTCAAAGGACTTTCTTTTACAAAAGTTCTCGGATACACATAAATAAGAGATTGAATTTGAGGCTTGGCACCTGTAGCTTAAGTGGCCCAGGCACCAGCCACATACACCAGAGCTGGCGGGTTCAAATCCAGCCTGGGCTTGCCAAGCGACAAAGACAAGTACAACCAAAAAAAAAAATAGCCTGGCGTTGTGGTGGGCGCCTGCAGTCCTAACTAGTTGGGAGGCTTAGGCAAGAGAATTGCTTAAGCCCAGGAGTTGGAGGTTGCTGTGAGCTGTGATGCCATAGCACTCTACCCAGGACGACAGCTTGAGGCTCTATCTCAAAAAAAAAAAAAAGACATTGAATTTGAAATAGAAACTCTAAAGAATTAAGAATCTCCCCAGCATTATAAATCACTTTTGGAAAAAGACTAATTTATGGGATTCCAAGAATTTCTTATGCTTTTTTGTCACTCTTTTCTATTAAGTTTAGAATTCAACTTGTACATAAATGCGTTTAATCTACACTATTATTACCATCTTTCACACAAGGACAAAACCACGAATCACAGTTGGTTAATGAAACTCAAGAAATAAAAACAATTTTTTATTTTTGGAGATAGTCTCAGTTTGTTGCCCAGGCTGGAGTGCTGTGGCATTAGTCTAGCTCACAGCAACCTCAAGCTCATGGGGTCAAGTGATCCTCCTGCCTCAGCCTCCTGAGTAGCTGGAACTACAGGTGCCTGCTATAATGCCCAGTTAGTTTTTCTATTTTTAGTAGAGATGGGGGTCTCATTCTTGCTCAGGCTGATCTCAGACTCCTGCTTCAGCCTCTTGAGTAGCTCAGACTATAGGCTCCTGCCACAATGCTATTTTGAGGCAGGGTCTCAACTCTAGTTCAGGCTGGTCTCAAACTCGTTAGCTCAGGCGATCCGCCTCCCAGAGTGCTGGGATTGCAGGTGTGAGCCACCCTGCCAGGCCCTTTCATCTCTTTTTTCAATTTGCATTTTCTTCTAGATCCTCACTCTCTTGCACTTCAACTGCTACTGTGTTTCTCCAAAAATAAGACACTGTCTTTTATTTATTTTTTCTCAAGCACACACACTAGGGCTTATTTTCAGGGGATGTCTTATTTGTATTAAGTATAATACAACAATCTACATTTATTTAAATACAGTTAAGTCATCTTTCTTCTGGAATCTCACAAGGGGAGCCAATCTTGTTGGTGGGGCTGGTGTTAGTGATTCGTGAACTCCTTTCCCCTAGCCAGTTCGCACGTGTGCAATAGGATGCCTGCAACTGCAGGTACACCTGCGCAAGTTCGAACGCTCGGAGAAAGGTGCTGTGGCAGATAAAAGGTATTCCAGTCTTTCTTACCACTCCATGCCAAAATGCATGGCGTGGCTATGCAGCGTATCTGCATCACTAGGTGTTATTATCGGGGTAGGGCTTATATTTAACAAATGCATAGAAATTCTGCTAGGGCTTATTTTTTGGGTAGGTCTTATCTTTGGGGAAACACGGTACTATTCCCTCCTTGCCTCCAATCAATGCTGCCAGGGATACACTGGCTAATTAATATGCAGGTCTTTTCAGTAGTACAGGTAATAATAAATACTACAGACTCTGAAATTCAGACACCTTAGTTCAACACTTGGTTTCACCACATATCAGTTTTATGACACTGGACTTAACTTCTCTGAGTCATGGTTTCCTCATTCACAGATTACACTCACCAATGGGATTCAAAATAGCACTGTACAACATAAAGCTGTCGTGGGGGTAAACAAGATAATTCATGCAAAACACTTAGTACAGCGTTTGGCACATGATTAAAAACGCTTTGCTAGATTTACTGTTACTACAAAGAACTATGCTGAGTTCTGGACACACTATAGGAGAGAAATGCCTGCATGCAAGGGGAGCGGGGGAATAAATCAATGATATAAATAACCAACCTAAATATTTTAAGTACAAACTGTGAGAAAGTAGAAAACACATACATACCACACACATTTAACTTTAAACAAAGATAATTCTCGGCCAGGCACGGTGGCTCACACCTGTAATTTTAGCACTCTGGGAGGCTGAGGTGGGTGGATTGCCTGAGTTCAGGAGTTTGAGACCAGCCTGAGCCACAGGGAGACTCCATCTCTAAAAATAGTCGAGTGATGTGGCGAGCACCTGTAGTCCCAGCTGCTTAGGAGGCTGAGGCAAGAGAATCACTTGAGCCCAAGAGTTTGAGGTTGCAAATTGTGATGCCACAGCACTCTACCCAGGGTGACAAAGTAAAACTCTGTCTCAAAACAAAACAAACAAACAAACAAACAGAAAAGATAATTCTCAAATTTACACATATACATTTTCCTTTTAGTGTTCTTTATTTTACCGTATTGCTTTGAAAACAGTTCAATTAAAATTAACTCAGAAGCTCAGTGCCTGTAGCACAGTGGTTACAGCGCCAGCCACATACAACGAGGTTGGCAGGTTCAAACCCGGCCCAGGCCAGCTAAACAACAACAACTGCACCAAAAAAAAAAAAATAGCCAGGCATTGCGCTAGGCACCTGTAGTCCCAGCTGCTTGGGAGGCTGAGGCAGGAGATTCACTTAAGCCCAAGAGTTTGAGGTTGCTGTGAGCTGTGATGCCACAGCACTCTACTAAGGGCAATGTAGTGAGACTCTGTCTCAAAATAAGTTAATTAATTAATTTAGTTAAATTAACTCAGAACTGTGAACTCCATGTGTCCAACACTGTGCTTGCTATAGTCTATGAGGGCATAAGAGATACAAATTTTAAGACTTAGTACCTTGGACTAGTTACACCAGATAAGAATGGACAAGATAAGTTACCAAAGTGAATAAACAAGTAAGAGGCAATACTGAAGGGCACAAACACAGATCAATCGAGTTTCTAGGCTAAAAACCTAGACATGTACCTAGATACTTTTTTTGAAAGCATAATCTTGCATTTTATTTTTTAAATTTGTATTTATTGTTTGGGACTCATTGAAGGTACAAAGAATTAGGTTACACTGATTGCCTAGATACCCTTCTCTTCTTCATTTCCTTACAACCCACCAAGTTCTGTTGCTTCTACCTCATATTGACCTCTTTTTAATCTATCTTCTCTCCTCTTTTTTGAGGGAAATAACCCATCCTTTCTACTACAATCGTATTCCATTAGACTCCCTGTTTCTGTTCTAGCCCCCATTCCATCCATTCTCCCCAGTGTCAGCTGAATTATCTTTCTTTTTTTTTTTTTTTTTTAAAACGGAGCCTCAAGCTATCCCCCTGGGTAGAGTGCCATGGCATCAC
>NW_003852453.1:9447760-9450210 GCF_000181295.1 Otolemur garnettii
AGGAGTTGGAGGTTGCTGTGAGTGTGATGCCATGGCACTCTACCCAGGGGGATAGCTTGAGGCTCCGTCTCAAAAAAAAAAAAAAAAAAAAGTTCCCTAAGGACAAAACCCTAGAGGAATGTCCATTTCCACAATTCTCCTCTATCTCTCTCAACTGCCTAGGCACACTACTAGAAAGCCATAATAAACCATACACAGTACATTTTGTCACCTCTTTATGTGACTGTTCCCCTGCCAGGAATGCCCTCCCTTCCTCATCACTCCAAGGAAATGCCTGCTCCACCTGCCCAGAATCAGACTGAAGATGACCTCCTTTATGAAGTTTTGTAAGACCAGAGCGGTTAATAGGCACTCATTCTGCTGTGTTCCTGCTACAGCTATTCATAACTCTACTACTGCTCTTATCCATTCTGTTTTTTCATTTGATGACTCTTCCAACAGTTCTTTGTCTTCACACTGCTTATTAGGACAAGGTCTAACACATACTAAGTGTATACTTACTGAATAAACAAATAAGAGAATTCAAAGACTCTAAGCAGGGAAGAGCACCCTCACATGATTATTCCTAGTTATTGTCCAATGTCTGTTATAGAGAATGGGAGTCATTTAACAATTATTTGCTGAAGATTCAATGTCTCACACACATAAGGAAACCAAGTACCCAACATTAAATCATTTCACTATGTAACTGGTATCTTTCAAGAGTAACTCTTGCTACTTTCCATTAATTTCAACAGATTAAAAATGCTCACTTATACTGAGAAATCAGTATGTGCTGTCTGAAGAGTCAAATATTCATTGGCTGTTTATCCTGCAACAGAGAAGTGGTAAGAGCCTCCAAGTTATTGAGCTGGAAGTGGAGAATTTAGGAAATGAAACTGTGTTAACTTCTAATTTCTACAGCCTAGGTAAATTTTCACAAGTCTCTTCTTCTCCCCTTTTGTTTGCTAGAATAATTAGAAACAAAACAAAAGACAAACAGCCCAGAGTTATGAAGATCTCACTGTCAAGATCCATATAGGAATGCAGAGGATTTATATTAGGAATGCTTATTTTGTCCTCACTGTGTTCAATTTTAGAAAAACTAAATGCTATCAATTTATCTTTAAGCTATTCCTATGTGAATTGGTTGTATTCAAGGTGATTCAAGTTCAGTTATCAAACTAAATAATATATATATTTTTTTATTTGGCCGGAGCTGGGTTTGAACCCACCACCTCCAGCATATGGAGCCAGGGCCCTACTCCTTTGAGCCACAGGCGCCGCCCCAAACTAAATAATATATATATATTTGTTTTTTTGAGACAGAGCTTCAAGCTGTCACCCTGGGTAGAGTACTGTGGCATCACAGTTCACAGCAACCTCTAACTCCTGGGCTCAAGCAATTCTCCTGCCTCCACCTCCCAAGTAGCTTATACTATAGGCGTCTACCACAACGCCTGGCTATTTTTTGGTTGCAGCCGTCATTGTTGTTTGGCGGGCCTGGACTGGATTCGAACCCGCCAGCTGAGGTGTATGTGGCTGGCACCTTAGCGGCTTTGAGCCACAGGCGCCAAGCCTAAATAATATTTTATAAAGGATTATTTTCCTCAAATAGGGGATTCATGAAAAACCGAAACCATACCAAAATCACTTTGTCCCAACTTAAAAGTTTCAAACTGAGAGAAATAAAGAACATGGTTTTCAAATTTGCTTGACAGCCAAGTAAAGTTCTTATATGTCAAGCCAAAGTAACTGTTAAACACCACACTACTGTGTTCACGCTTCAAACTGTGGTATTTAATTTCTGAGGTGATGGAACAAAATGGGCTCTTGTCTTAGCACACTATACAATTTTTAAAATGCAAAACTTACATTGCTAACCCCCAAATAAATGATATCCTTGACTTGAAAAATGACTCCTACTAAGCTAATGGCATGACACCAGTTAATGAAATCTGGTTTCCTACAGAATTATATTTTGTGATGGCAAACTACTTAAGTGTTTACATCGCTGGCCACTAAACTCTCCTAATTCTAAAATTAGATAGATTGCTCATGTAAAAATACACCAGGGGAAGTCAGATTTCTGTGTTACAGTGTTTAAAGGCTTCACTTTAGGTACCAAAAACAATAGGGCAATCTATTTTCTTTGGTTAGTAAATATAGATTACACTTTCCAACATTTTTACCCTGATATTCATTCAAGTCACATTGTACTTCAAAATGAAGCACAGCAAGTTAAGAGGGATTTGCCATCTGGTGAACTCAACTATATTCCACATAAAGACTGCTATTTGGCTGGAAGGCACTTCTAACAAGATACAGTAACTTAGATCAAGCTACATATTCCTACATTTAAACTTTAGAGTATTACAACTACTAACAGATAGCACTGTTAGTACTAATTACTAGACAAAGTAATCACTAGACAAAAGAGTAAATCTCCTTTTTTTTTTTTTTTTTTTTTT
>NW_003852453.1:9450508-9462050 GCF_000181295.1 Otolemur garnettii
TCACAGCTCACAGCAACCTCCAACTCCTGGGCTCAAGCGAGTCTGCTGCCTCAGCCTCCCAAGTAGCTGGGACCACAGGCACCTGCCACAAAGCCTAGCTATTTTATTTTTGGTTGCAGCCATCATTGTTGTTTGGTGGGCCTGGGCTAGATTCAAACCTGCCACCTTAGGTGTATGTGGCTGGCGCCTTAGCCACTTGAGCCACAGGCGCCGAGCCTCAAGAGTCAATCTTCTAATGCTAGACATATATAACATACTCTAATAACAAAGGAGACTGAAAGAATAAAAAAGTGAGACCATATGATAGCATAAGCAATCTAATCCACATATATATTTTTAGAACAGGTCCTTACTCTGTTGTCCAGGTACAAAAGAGTGATCATAGCTCAGAGTGAACTTTAACTTCTAGGATCAATTGTTAATACTCAATATATTAACAAACAATGAATACAAGTCACCTTGAGCACCTCCTATAATTGTAGAAGTCAAACACGACTTCAATATTACAAATTTAATACCGTTTTTTCCTTTCTTAAAATGTATATGCATATATTTTCAGTGCCCTCAGTATATATTTCTTAGTATCACACTGGCCATTTTATTAATTTTGCAATGCCCATATTCCTACATCCAAAATGGTACTTACTAAGGGATTTTCAAGCGTAGCTTTGATTATACACTATTTTCCCCTCTGGACTGGCTTTAGAACCTAAATCATACTCCATCCTCCCTCTCCCTACCCTTATGTAACTCTATTCTAAAACAAAATTTAAAAATAAGATATGAGCCTTAACATTCAGCTGTGAAATTAAAAAAAAGAAAAGGAAAAACAGGCAGCTGATGTGCTGGTTGGCACCTCTAATCCCAACTACTTGGGAGGGTGAGATGGAGAATTGCTTGAGCCTGGGAATTCAAGGCAGGCCTGGGCAACATAGCAAGACTCCAATCTCTTTAAAAAAAGGTTTTGCATTACACTAATATAAGCCCAACTAATTCTATATTTTTTTAAAACAAATCTTTACAGAGAACCTTTATGTGCAAGGTACAATGCTAAGTACAAAACAGGTACATGAGGAACTTGCATTCACTCAGTAAAAGACTTATGGTTGGCACATGAGTAATTTAAGGAAAAATAGAATGTTGAAGGCCACAAGAGTACATGCTAAGGACTACTAAGAAGTTGAGAAAAGGAAGACTAGAATAAAGCATTAGGGAGACTATTTTTTTTTTTTTTTTGACAGAGCCTCAAGCTATCCCCCTGGGTAGAGTGCTGTGGCTTCACAGCTTACAGCAACCTCCATCTCCTGGGCTCAAACGAGTCTCCTGCCTCAGCTTCCCAAGTAGCTGGGACCACAGGCGCCCGCCACAACGCCTGGCTATTTTTTGGTTGCAGCCATTATTGTTGTTTGGCAGGTCCGGGCTGGATTCGAACCCACCACCTTAGGTGTATGTGGCTGGTGCCTTAGCCACTTAAGCCACAGGTGCCGAGCCAGGGAGACTACTTTTGATAGCTGCTGTGAGAAGTGGTGGAAATTTTAGTTATATGAAGATTAATTATCTTTAAGAGTGCCAGAAGTCACACAAATTTCACATTCCAAAATCAAAATAAAGGGAGCCTTTCATTAGTGGAAATAGTGAGCTAGGTAAATGAGCCCATATACCCCATGCTAAAAAAGTTGAAAATTAAAAAAAACAAATTCTTCAAAAAAAAAAAAAAAGGTAACAAGATAGTAAAGAATTTTGACAAATCTAGAAAGTAAAAACCAGAAATTAAGCCCAATATTCAAAATGGATTTCATAATGAAGATTTCTGTAACCTAAAAGCCACAGTTTTAGTGTCTTTGTGAGGCCAAAGAAACCAGTCAAGCCAGGAGCCCACCCACAGTGTAAGTCTGATAACTACCTTCTTTTCCCTCTCCATCTTAATCTGGCACCCCAAAGAACAGCCTTAAGGTAAGGTGAACTGGGAATTAAAACAGCAGGAATCATGAATAGAAACAGACTCAAAAGGAATTCAGAAAGTGGAATTAAACATAGAAATTATAAAACAACTATGCTTACCACGTTTAAGGAAATAAAAATCAAGCCTCAAAAATTAATAGCAGGGAATACTGTTAAAAAATAGCACAAAACCAAACAGAACTTCAGGAATGGTCTCAGTGCCTGTAGCTCAGAGGCTAGGGCATGAGCCACATACACCAAAGCTGGCGGGTTCGAATCCAGCCTGGGCTTGCAAACAACAATGACAACTACAACCAAAAAATAGCCAGGCGTTGTGGCAAGCACTTGTAGCCCCAGCTACTTGGGAGGCTGAGGCAAGAGAATCGCTTAAGGCCAACAGTTAGAGGTTGCTATGAGCTGTGATGTCAAGGCATCTGAGGGCAACATAAAGAGACACTCTCTCTCTCTCAAAAAAAAAAAAAAAAAAGAACTTCAGGAACAAAGAAAAGCAGAAACTAAATTTAAGTTTTAAGATTTCAGGGGACAAGTTTAATAACAGATTAGAAATAATCAACAATTAATGAATAAATGATCCAAAATATAGTATACAAAAAGAGAGTAAGAGACACAGAGAATAGAGTGACAAGGTTTATGCTAATCAGTCAAGAGAAAATAGCACAGAAGCAATATATGAATACAAAATGGCTAGATATTTTACAGAACTAAGTAAAGACACTTCTCCACAGATTCAAGAAGTCTAGTAAATACCCCTCAAATTGCATACAATATAGTGAAATTACAGAAAACCAAACACAAAGGCAAAACAATCTTTAAAACATGTTCTAAGGTCGGGCGAGGTGGCTCACAGGTATAATCTTAACACCTGGGAGGCCGAGGCAGGTGGCTTGCCTGAGCTCACAAGTTCAAGACCAGCTTGAAGAGATCTCGTCTCTAAAAACACAGTGGGGCATTGTGGTGGGCACTTATAGTCCCAGATACTTGGGAGGCTGAAGCAAGAGAATCACTTGAGCCCAAGAGTTTGAGGTGGCTGTTAGCGTTGATGCCACAGCACCCTACTAGGGTGACAAAGTGAGACTGTCTCCAAAAAAAAAAAAAAATGTTCTATATAAAGAGTGAAACAGATCACATTTATAATGAAGATAAAGTATGTTCAAAAGGTGACTAATAGTGAACACATTGGCACTGCTTAATTTAGCTACCACAAAGCCATAATACACTATGATTGAGCCTATGGTTGAAACATACATTTAAACCATACACTTAAAATTACTTCAATGTGGTTTTCAATTTCTGAAGCAGCAACTTGATTCTTCACTCAGTGGTTCTCAACCTTCTTAATGCCGCGACCCCTTAATACAGTTCCTGTGGGTTGCGACCCACAGGTTGAGAACTGCTACTCTAACTGAACATCAAGATTCTTGGAAGGTGAATGTGGAAGACTGATAATCTGGTAAATGTGAAGACTGACAATTCTTTCTTTCTTTGAACCATGAAGAATTTCCCCACTGGGCAAAGGCATTAAGACTTCAGTTCAAAAAAAAAAAATAATTGGGCAGCCTCTACTTTCAGATTATTAAAAATTGTTCAGTTCATCCCAGATTCTTAGAGACTGTAAAAGCTGTTTTTACCTCTGCTCAATTCATTACATCAAAAAGGAGATTCCTTTCAAGGATTTCAGAAGGGTGCCCTCCTAAACCCTTTTATGGTATCCCTATGGAAACATAAATATACCAAACTGAAGAATCGACAAATCGTATCTGACACCTGCCCACAAGAGATCTTTCGGAATTCTGATCACCAAGTTAGCACTTGGCTTTCTGAGTCCACTCGTGACCTACCCAGTTGGACTACCTGAGGATGGTGGTCCCAGAATCTGCATTTTAAAAAGGCCTCAGGAGATCTGGTTTTCCGCTACCGTTTGAGAACTACTGCTATGAACGAGTAGACCTCCCCTTTCCTGTGGGTGGACTAATATTCACAAGGACTACCAACTCTCAAACAAGACCCATCAAGTCTTAGTTTCTTAACTTTTCTGCAAAATGGGCCAGCTGGCTTGTTTTCTATTAGAAGAAAACGCGCTTGGCACAGCCAATGGGACATAAAAAATTTGTTTTCTCTCCTGCACTTACGTTGTAGGATTCAACCATTTCCAACCAGGCGTCCCCACATCTCCTGAGTAGCCTGAGCTGTTCCAAAACCTCTGGAACAGAGCCTCCTCACTTGAGGTTTGCGTGGCACCACCTAACAGAAAAGTGGAGAAAATGGGCAGACGCCTGGCAGTCCTGGGCCCACCTGAACGGGTCGGGGAGCCTCTTCCCATGACCAAGATGATTTCCCGCCGGTTCCCTCGGCTCCCTTTAGGCTGAGCCCCGCAAGCCGCTAGCTCTGGCAACTCAGGACACTGGGCAAATACAAAAACCGAGAACAGGCCTGTTCCTAATCCTAACATCAGCCACAGTTCTCCATATCTTCGGCGAAGAAGCTGAAGCCCAGGTTTCGCCACCAGGCCAGGACCCGGGCCACACTCACCTACCAGCGCGCGAGAGGCGAGACTCCCTCACCTCGGCGGCACCCGCCCCAAAGCGCCAGCGCAAAGTCGTTGCCTCGTTAGTAAAAAAAAAGAAAAGAAAGAAAAAGAAAAAAGAGGGGAAAAAAAGAAGGTTAAAAAAAAGAAAGAAAGAAAGAAAATAGCCTTTGCTTTTGTATTCCTTTTGACCCTTCAGGGCTTCCTGTTCCTCACCGCCACAACAAAGTTCCGCCCCGCTTCCGGCGGCGTAACCCAATCCGCAGGTCTCCCTCCCCAGGAGCCCGATGGAAATCCGGTGCCCGGAAAGGAAACCGGGGTGACTTGATTGGGCCATTCACACCTCTGCGTGACGATTGGCCAGCTCATGCCTGGGGGGCGGGGCAATTAATTGAGTCACGTGACACCATCTCAGAGCACCGATTGGCTGCTCTTGGGAGGGCTTGCCACCGAGGAAGGGGCGTTTCCTAGGGGACTGAGGGAGGGCCAGGGCGGTACGAAGCAGGGGAGGGCCCTGCGCGTAATGGCAGCGCTGTGGCCTCGCGTCCATCTTTACCGCTCTCTCGGACCTGTCACAAAGGAGTCGTGCCGCCGCCGCTGCCCCCTCCCTCCGTGGGCCCGGGAGCTAGAGAAAGTCAGTGCCGCAGCCCAGCCACACTGCTCTGGGAAGTCCCCTTGGGCACGCGGAGCGGGAGGGAGGGAGTCCGAGGGCTAGAGACGACTGTGAAGGAGGGAAACAGCCGCTTGAGCCTCGGGCGGGCAGACCGGACTGGGGCCGGGGCCGGCTTGGAGAGAGGGCCCGGGAGAGGGGTGGCGTTGGGCAAAGCCTGGGAAACAGCCAGCAGGTTCTCCGCCGAGGCCCGCGGTTCGGGCGTCTGAAAGAGGTTCCGGGAAGAGGGTGTTTCCCCCTTTCGAGGAAGGAGGTCTTCCCAAGAGAAGGTGCTTGGGGGTTGCCCGCCTGAGGAGGCTGCGGCTAACGGGGCCCAGGTGAGGAGCATATACCTCCTGTGGAGGCTCCTAGTGTTAAGGGGTGCTCCTCTCGGGCGGCCGGGGCAGAAAGGGTAGACGAGGAAACGCTTTGGGAGGGTTCCTTTTGTGGAGTTTGCGGTTTAGGTGGCAAGGGTGGGAGGCAGATTTCCCGTAGTGAGATTTAGAAACGCCCTGTGGTTGAGAGATACGGGGCGAGGGGCTGGAGGTGGGAGCCAGACCTAGCGGATTCTCCTACTACGGAGGCCGGAGCTGAAAATTGGGTAAGGATCTTGGGGAGAGAGGGTTTCTGGGTGGTTATGGGAAGACTTCCCCATTCATAGCAAAGCCCGAGTGGGGACTAATGAGAGGGAGACGGGAATGGCAAGAGTTGTTCTTCTCTCTTGAACCCAACCAGGTGTCCCAGACGCAGGATTCAGCTGCTTCTGGGCTTAGTGCCCTGGCAAGGTGAAGGGAGGAGTCCATCCCACAACTCTCCCTGCGTGACTCCAAATTGGGCATTTGCCTGCTGCCTCACTTTCCTTGTCTCTAAGGAGGGAAACCAACGCAGAGATGGTCAGCTGAGACTCGGGGGTTCTATCTTGTATAGTTCTCCCAGGGAGGTTGCTCTTCCGGGAGAATTTGTTGTACTTTGAACTTTTAAGGGTTGGAAATGTCTATGATTGACTGAGTCCTGCAGTTTTCCAGGGCCCTCACCTATCATCTGTTTGTGCTTAGTGAAGTAACTTAACCTTCTTAAGTCTCTTCTGTAAAATAACCAACGCAGAGTGTGAAAGAACAAACTACAAGCTGTGTGACAGTAAGGTGCTATGATGCTACAACCAAATGGGTTGCTCTTGGATAAAAGTGGACTGTAAAGTGGTGTGTAAGACATAAGGGATTAGCATTAATACACTTACTGTCTGTCACCTATGAAGTGCTGGGAGCCATATTGTACTGAAAGCTTCAAGGTTCACAGCTTCTTAGGTCGTATTATACCGAAATCCCATAATTTCAAACCCGGCTTAGATGAGGGAGGAGGGGTCTTCAGTTTGGGGCCCTAGCATTTGTTTTAATTTACTTTGAACTTCAGATGGTGCTGGCAGGAGTTGGCACTATAATATCATCTTTTCCTTTCCCAAGATTTTTTCCCCTGACAGCTGAAATTTCCCTCCAAGCAGTTTGATCTCAGTATTGTAAACCTCTTCACCCTTCCCAGAACGTATGCATGCGTGGCTTTTAGATGTCTTCAGATAGTGAATATCATCCTTCTTCCCTCTGCTTTGATTTTTGTCTTTTTTCTTCCATTGCCTTGTAGTGGTAGCCCCAGACAATTGATTGGGGCACATTGGAGATTGCTTTTAAATTTCTCTTCCACAGTGGTTCTTTTTTTTTTTTTTTTTTTTGAGACAATATTACTCTGTCACCCTGAGTAGATTGCCATCATAACTCACAGTAACCACATAGAGTGCGTCATAACTCACGGTAACCTCAAACTCTTGGGCTAAAGTGATTCTATTGTCTCAGCCTCCCAAGTAGCTGGGACTATAGGCACCCGCCACAACACCTGTCTCAAACTCCTGAGCTCAAGCAATCCACCTGCCTTGACCTCCCAGACTGCTAGTACTACAGGAGTGGGCCACTGCACCTGGCCTGTTCTATTTTTGTCCTTATGTAGAGTTTGCATCTTCTGGGATGACATCTTGCTTTGTAGATCCCTCTAGGAGAATAAGGTACTTGTTTTCATGTGTGACATTTCACTAATATATGGTTATTGGTGTTTATTAGAGCTGGTTTTCTAAATATTAGGTAATTTGTGATTTTTGAAGTAGTTTTTTTTTTTTTGTTAAACTGATCTAAACTTCCTATTTTTCTAATCTTATAATCTGTAAGTCTTTTCTAAAAAATCACTATGGTGATTTTTGCGAGCTCTTGGATTTCCCAGGATACTTGTCCTGACCTACTGCTTAATATCTGTGTCCTGCTTTTTACTTTTATTTTTTAACAAGCCTTTCATTATTTCTGTACTCCATAATTATTTTTGTTATTGATTTTAGAAAGCATTCCATCATACTCTATGTGGACTTTTGGTTTGTCAGCAAAATTACTTTTTGTTTAGCAGTATCAAGGAGAAATAAACACTTAGCATTTGGCTCGGCGCCTGTGGCTCAAGTGGCTAAGGCGCCAGCCACATACACCTGAGCTGGTGGGTTCGAATCCAGCCCGGGCCCGCCAAACAACGATGATGGCTGCAACCAAAAAATAGTTGGGCGTTGTGGTGGGCGTCTGTGGTCCCAGCTACTTGGGAGGCAGAGGCAAAAGACTCACTTGAGTCCAGGAGTTGGAGGTTGCTATGAGCTGTGATGCCACAGCACTCTACCCAGGGCGACGCTTGAGGCTCTGTCTCAAAAAAACCTCAACATTTTATATGATAAGTGTGTTTTTCTATAGTGAATAGGAAGAAAAATCTACAAATCTGTCGTATGTTTTGGTATACTTCATAACAAAAAATTTCTGTGTTCCTGAAGTGTATTTTCAACAGTCTATTTCAACTCATGAGCTGAATTCAGTCTATCAAAAATTATACTTACTTCCCCTAATAATGAAATAATTTGTTATAATGAAGTGGGAATCCCTTTGCATCCTTAAAATACAGCTTTCTTTGTTACTCTAATAATCTATATAATTTGGAGAAAATATTGGGAATTCTTGAAGAGGGTAATTAGTACTACACTGCTTTAAATTGGAAATCTGTGATTTGTAATGGAAGCGTTGTAGAGTAGGATGTGATTGTCACAGTACTGCAAAAGTAAGTGGAAAGTCAGTGCACCACAAATAGGAAATAATGGAACCAGTAATCTATTTCAGAAGTTATTTGGGGGCAGTAAACCGTGGATTTAGCTTCTCTTCAAGCTTTTGGCATTTTTAAGGCATTTATTGTTGAATTTGAGTAGTTCTCCCCTAGGATTTAAATTAGAATATTGAAAAACAGAATGTCAGGAAGTAGTAAATGCCAAAACTTGGGTCATAACTTTTAGGAGGAGACTTTTATAACTTAGAAGTGCAAATGAATATTTTTCCCTTTGGATTATTTATTCCATAGGACAGAGTGTCACTCTGTCACTCGGGTTAGAGTGCCAAGGCCTCAATCTAGCTCATAGCAACCTCAAACTCGTGGGTTCGAGCAGACCTCCTGCCTCAGCCTTCCAAGTAGCTGAGACTACAGGCACCCGCCATCATGCCTCAGCCAATTTTTCTGTTTTTAGTAGAGATGAGGGCTGTCTTTGCTCAGACTGGTCTCCAACTCCTGAGCTCAAGAAATCCTCCTGCCTCAGCCTCCTGGAGTACTAGGCATGAGCCCCTGCACCCAGCCTTAATAAGTCAGCTTTTGAAATAGTTTTATTGCCAACCTCTGTGAGTAGAAAAACATACAAATTTATTGTGTTTTACTCTCTATTCTTTCCAAAAGGGAATGGTTGCTTGTTGAATATGTAAAAGCAGTAGATAAATGTATAATAAATATACAAGGTTAAATCAAATATATAGTGGTGGGCTCTTAGGAAACAAATTTCCCTTTGTTTCTGAGCTTCTGAAACATTTGAAATAGCAAGAGATTGATGTACTCCTTAAGTTTGTTAAGGAATGAACTTTGCATGTAGTTTTGCACGTAGCTTTCTTATTGCTTGAAATTACAGTTTCTAGGATAATTTCATGGGTGCTGTATATCTCAAATAGAAGGTTTGAAATACCTTATTCAGCTAGTATATTATTACCTCAGAGTTTAACGTATGAGCGTAAGTTTTTTCTTATCCCTCTGCCTCCTGAAAAATTGTTTCCTTTCCTATGTTCCCTTAATACAGTGATTCTCAAAATATGGTTCCTACCCCATCCCTCCTCATGGGAAGTTTAAAAAAAAAGTTCCTTTTTTTTAGTTCTTATTGCTTCACACTTGTTCATGCTTAAATAAACCTAGGGCTGCTTATTATTCACGTACCAAGTGCATTACTAAGGATTACTAAAATGTATTCATAGCCTCAAACTAGAACCATATTAGATTTTATTGTGATCTCTGATACGTTTTTTCCCGCAGGAATTCTGTCCTGGAAAACCTGGGTCCAGTGCAAAGCTTCTGACATGCTATATGCAGAATAAGGATTCCTAAAGTGGAAGGGTGCTTGGTTTGGGGTGTATTTTCTTTTGAGACGTTCAGGCCGGGTTCATTTATTATTTTTGTTGTTGTTCTTACAGTTTGGCTAAGGCTGGGTTTGAACCTGCCACCCTCGGTATGTGGGGCCAACGCCCTACTTGCTGAGCTACAGGCGCGGCCCCTGGGGTGTATTTTCACTGTTGTCTCAAATGATCTTGAGTTTTCATTGTCATTCATTTAATTTTTTAATTAAATTTACTATTTAGCTTCATCTATATCATTTTAATTTATGAGCTTTTGATTAACCTTTCACCATGTGGGCAGGGCTATCAGCACCTCTATTTTAGTTTGTAATTTAAGACATGAATATATCACAAATATAAGTCCTTTGTTCCCCTTTTGCTATTACTAATTTATAAAGTTACCTAAAAACTTGCTCGTACAGAGATACTTCATTGTGATTGAGTTCCTTTTCCATTGGAAAACTGATAAGGAGGCCTTCTTTTGGTATACCTGATGCTTTATACATAGGCTTGGAGTAGGACGCTAAGTTCTTTCCTAGCTCAGGCTTTCTTTGCCAAGAGCATAGGAACCTTTTTTCATCTTTCTTCACTGCCTGGCAAATAAACATTGGGTATATGTTATTGAATGGTATCATCTTCATTTTCCAAATTTTTGGAAATGCTATTTTTTCAGACCTTAGAATAAATTCACGTACAGTTTTTACTGAGTGCCTTTTAGGTTCTAATAGGTATCAAAGTTAAGTGTGTGAGTGTTTTTAGACACCATTTTAAGTAGATATTATTAAGGAAAGTGTTAGTATCCACGGTGTTTACACATTGCATTTGTTTTTCTTATTAGCAATGAGTTTTCTTTCATAGAAAATATTTTCCAGCGGCACCTGCAGCTCAGTGGGTAGGGCGCCATCCACATACACTGAGGCTGGTGGGTTTGTAGCTGGGCATTGTGGCGGGCACATGTAGACCCAGCTACTTAGGAGGCTGAGGCAAGAGAATCTCTTAAGCACAAGACTTTGCGGTTGCTGTGAGCTGTGATGCCACAGTGCTCTACCCAGGGCAATAGCTTGAGACTCTGTCTCCAAAAAAAATAAAAAAAGACAAGAAAAGAAAAAATCCTTTTCCCTCAGATTTGTGTATATTTGAATAACTTGGCTATATGAGCTCCTGTTATTTGGCTTCCTTGTGGGGGAAAAATCTCAAATAGTATGAAATGTTTTTCTTCCTGTAGCTGTCTTTTAGCACTTACCTCAATTTTTCCCTAGTATTTCATTTTGGGGCATATTTTTCAATCATTGCATCTTAAGGTAGAAATTGTTTTCTTCTCTTTTTTTTTACTGTGGCTTCTGAAAATTCCTTGTTCTATCCTAGGCCTAACTTTTATTTTTTTAATACATTCTTTGAATGCTAAAGGGATTTATCCTCTCTCCTTTGTACAATTTCAGGTCAGGACTGTATTCTGTAATTCTTTCTGGGATGTGGCTTACCCTACCACGGATGCCATAGCTAGTGAGTTAAAAAGTGCTCAGCATTTTAGGGGAAGTTTTAGCCAGATGTTCTTTTCCTAACAGTTGAATCAGGAAAATCATCTACTTTCAAAGGTGTCCTTCTTAAAGATCCTCAGAGGGGACAGAATTATCCAGTGCTTTTCCCAGAATACTTAATTAAAGGTTACAATCCAGAAAATAATAGCACTGCATGGACTTACACCCAAGTGCCCACTGCTGCTGCACCTAGATAGTTTTGGACACTTGGGTGTCATCTAAAAACACTTTATCAAGGTTACTTTTCCTTTGGGGGAAAAGTGAAAGTCTAACCAAACATTTTATAATCTTCTGTCTTCTCTCCTTCCTCCAACAAAATACCAGATGCTTTAGAGTTAGAGACAGAAACACTCTTGCTAAAATATCTCCAGGTAGGCTCAGC
>NW_003852453.1:9462811-9466848 GCF_000181295.1 Otolemur garnettii
AAAAAAAAAAAAAAAAAAAAAGATTTGGACATTTGATTATATGTAAGTTTAACTTCTAAAATCATTGAAGTCTAGTGGTACACATACTGAATTATTCTGAGAACAGAATACTAATACTTGGCGATTTACTTTGAAATACATTTTAAAAATTAGATGGATTGATGGTAGCTATAGAGAGGGATAGATGGGTGATTTAACTATTACAGTAAAATGTAGAATCTAGGTTATGAATATATAGTATTCACTGTTTATAGTGAATTTTAATTCAATTTTGCTCTGTGTTTGAAATTTTTCATAATAAAGTATTGGGAGAGGGGAGTAAGTTTCACACTTGAAGCTATGGCTTTATATATTCACTGTTTTAGAAAAAAAACAATATTTTCTAATGAAAGAAAATCATTAAAATTTCCATGTGTGTTGTACATTGTTGCTATTCATGCTATTCAGTGATCTTTGGTGGGGAAGGCTGGAAAAAATGCTGCATCCTCTAACACTGTTTTAGAATGATGAGGTGAACATTACAGCAGTAGTAATTTCATGCCCAAAGTCTGGTTTTTCTTCTGTAACCAGCTTTTTCTTTCTTGGCAGCATAATCCTGAAGTCTTATTTTCAGGGAAAAAAATGTTACTGATCTGTATTATGACTGAAAGCAAGCAAATATTTAAAGAGATGAATCATTGATTCCTGGACCATTTGTTGGAGAGAGTTAGACTGTTTGGCCAGATGTCTTTGTGGTGATCTGTATGTGAGGGTAGAGGTCTGTGTTTTGTACTTACAGACACTAACAGAACCTTACTGTTTTGGTTTTTTTGTTTGTTTGTCTGTTTGTGAGACAGTCTCACTATGTTGCCATCAGTAGACTACCATGGCGTCACAGCTCACTCTAACCTTAAACTTGGGCCCAGGAGATTCTCTTGCCTTAGCCTTCCAAGTAGCTGGGACTATGGGCACCCGCCACAAAACCTGGCTATTTTTTGGTTGCAGTTGTCGTTGTTTAGCAGGCCCAGGCTGGGTTCAAACCCACCAGTCTGGATTGGGTGTCTATGGCCAGCGCTCTACCCACTGAGCTACGGGCACCTCCCAGAACCTTACTGCTTTAAAACTAAATTTGTCAAGACCCCCAATTGTGATTACTTTTCATCTCAGAGGAGATTTTAAAAATATAAAATATAAAAATCTAATCACATGTGATCTAGAAATAGTTCTTGTGTGTCTTTCTTTCTTTTTTGGAAAAGCCAAGGATGAAAATTAATAATACCACACTTCAGAGAAATAGATTTGCAAGGGAGATGTTTGATTATGTATAATTATGCTCTTGAAGCAAAATGGTTCTTAAGACTAATGATTTCAAAAGCATTGCCATTTAGATGGTAAGAAAAGTCTTTCTAGTAAGCAGTGGCATCCGGTGATAAAAATTATCATTAAATCAGTTGATGATTACCACTGACACAGATGTAATATTCATGTGTAATATTATGTGACTAGTTTTTTTTTTAATCTCAAAGGTGATTCACCAGCTAATGTTGAGTAGTCTTCAAAGATGAAAAATTTAAGTATTTTTCATTATATCTATATATACTATACATATCACTAGTGGATATAACTGTATTCTGATAGTTATTTTGGCTGAGCTCTCCAAAAGACTACATTCAGACATCATACCATGTTTCCCCAAAAATAAGACCTACCCAAAAAATAAGCCCTAGCAGGATATTTGTTAAATATAAGCCCTACTCCATAATAAGACCATGCATTTCAGTGCATAGAGGAAGACATCCCCTGAAAATAAGCCCTAGTGTGTCTTCCTGAGAAAAAAATAAAACAGTGTCTTATTTTTGGGAAAACATGGTATCAGTTCATTTTTCTGGAAAATGGTATCAGTTTTCATTTTTCTCATTTTGACCTGAGAAGAATCACTCTTTAGTATTTTAGATTGCCTGTTTAATTAAGTCAGTAGGTTCTCCCTGCCATGCCAGGTTCTGTGTTAGGTTCTACACACAATGATTCTAGACATGACTGCCATCAGAATTACACAAATCCTAGAAAGTCTAATTCTGGCTATTTGGAATGGGACCAGGGATTTACATCTTAGTAAGTACCCTAAATGATTCTAATGCAACTGATGGGATGATTGAACTACAATACTTCCCCTTGTTCTTTGTCTAAAAGTGTAGATATGTATAAATTATAGATAAGTAAAAATTATTTTTGTTCAGGGTCAGTGAACTCTATAAAAGATAAATTCTTTAGTTTTCTTTGTATTCTTAAGTCTTATACTCCAAAGTCATCCTCCCAGGTTATTTAATTATTTCTAATTTGATACATGCTGATTTTATAATATCTTGCATTTTTGGATCCAGTTAAAGTGTTAGGCACTGTGCCATATGTATTACATGCACTACTTCATTTAATTTAGTACTATGAGGTAAGAACTATTACTATCTCCATTTTTTTAAGTGTATCAACAGTCAGGTTAATTAGGATGCATAGCCGTAAATAGTGCAGGGCTGGGCCTTGGCACTCAGGCCTGTCTGACTGAAGAGCCCCTGTACTATACTGTATGTGGCCTAGCAGTCTATATAAAATCTGTAAGCTGAGTGTTACTATTCAAACAGTAGTCTTTGGGTCACATAATGCTTTGTTCTTTTAATAAGATGAAACAAAATCGTCTAAAGTGCAGTTGTTTAGCTTTTGTGTACAGTAGTCTCTGTAAAAGGTATCGTGAGTGACAGCCATTTCCAAATGAAAAGCTGTGCATTTTTAGTGCTAAATAAATCTGAAAGATTGTATACAGTTCTTGGTTCATTAATGTACCCTTTCTGCAGCTGTAACCCTCTAACATACTCTGGCATTTCAGACATTCTTTAAAGACAGTAGCTGTTGGCCTGGTGGTTCACGCCTGTAATCCTAGCCCTCTGGGAAGCTGAGGCCGGTGGATCCCTTGAACTCAGGAGTTTAAGACCAGCCTGAGCAAGACCCCATCTCTACTAAAAATAGAAAAACTAGCTGGGTGTAGTGGCACACTCCCATAGTTCCAGTCTTCCATAGGAGGCTGAGGCAAGAGGATTGCCTAAGCCCAAGAGTTTAAGGTTGCTGTAAGTTATGATATTGCGGCACTCTACCCAGGGTGACAGAGTGAGACTCTTATCTCCAAACAATAAAGGTGGTAGCTCCTGTTTTTCCCCTGTGTGTTTCATGGGCTTTCCTTTGTGGAATGCCTTGGCTTCTTCCACCTAATTAACTAACCTCTTCGTTACACCTGGTTTTTGCAGCTGGGTTTTTATTTTTTATTTTTATGTCTTTGGTTTTAATGTATTTGAAAACTTTGTTTTTTTAAACTTCATTTTCTTCTCTGACAAATTTTTGTAGTTGACATCATTTTCTAGGTCAAATAAGGAAATTTTCTTCCAATTTCTTGAAAGAAATTGACTTGAAATACACTTCAGTGTGGAAACAGAAGAAGAAACTTAATTTTTGTTGTCTCTAAACTTAGGTTTTTTTTGTTTGTTTGGTTTTTTGACACAGTGCCTCAAGCTATCACCCTAGGTAGGGTGTCGTGGTGTGATAGCTCACAGCAACCACTAACTCCTGGACTTCAGCGATTCTCTTGCCTCAGTCTCTCAAGTAGTTGGGACTACAGTTGCCTACCACAATGCCTGGCTTTTTTTTTTTTTTGGTTGTAGTTGTCATTGTTTGGCAGGCCTGGGTCATATTCAAACCACCACCTCTGGTGTATATGGCTAGCGCCTTAGCTACTTGAGCTACAGGCACCACTCCAAACTTAGATTCTTAAAAATACTTACATGTGTTGGCTATCTCCCAGTTATTTTTGTACTAAATTGAAATCTGCATAGATTAATTATTCTATATTCAGTTTACATAATTCTTAGGGAAAAATTTGGATAGAAGATAAAGTTTGGCTCGGCGCCTATGGCTCAGCCGGCTAGGGCGCCAGCCACGTACACCTAAGGTGGCGGGTTCGAATCCCCAGCCTGGACCCGCCAAACAACAATGACGGCTGCAACCAAAAGATGGCC
>NW_003852453.1:9467002-9470297 GCF_000181295.1 Otolemur garnettii
AAAAAAAAAAAAAAAAAAGAAGATAAAGTTTAAGAATTTGTGGCTCAATCAGCTAAGGCGCCAGCCACATACACCTGAGCTGGCGGGTCCGAATCCAGCCCAGGCCTACCAAACTACAGTGACAGCTGCAACCAAAAAAATAGCTGGGCATTGTGGCAAGCTCCTGTAGTCCCAACTACTTGGGAGGTGGAGGCAGGAGAATTGCTTGAGCCCAGGAGTTGGAGGTTGCTGTGAGCTGTGATGCCATAGCACTCTACTCAGGGCAACAGCTTGAGGCTCTGTCTCAAAAAAAAAGAAAAAAGAATTTGAGATCAAGATCTCTAACCAAGCTGGCGAACAGGAAGTACAGGCAGGACCGAGGCCCTTTTCAAGTACTCAAACCCAGCCAGCAGTGAGAACTCAAAATGGGGTATCTGAAAGAGAACAGAACAGCTTCCATGTCAGATCCTCCCTGAAGCCCTCCCAAAGGACTGTCTGTACCAAATGGTGTAAAGCAGGACTTGGTAAGCTCTGGCCAGTCCTAATCACATGACTCAACATCCATGATCCCACCTCCACAAACTACCAAACCGGGAAGAGGCAGGACTGCTAAGTCTTCAGCCAATGACTTGCTTCCATCAGACTTCTTTACTCCTCCCATCTCAGAACTTCCAGGTCAGATATCACCTACAGGACAGTCTGCAAAGACCAATCCTCTGGATCTCTTCAAAACAAGTGCTCCTGCCCCAGTGAGGCCCCTTGTGGGCCGGGCCTACGTGGTGGACCAGCCACCCTCAGCCAGGACCATGGAGCACAACACCTCTGGTCTTCAATCACTCCACTTCTGTGGTCAGCGGAGCCATGATGGGTGGTCAACCTTCAGGCTTTGGTCAGCCTATCATTTTTGGTACAAGCCCAACTGTTCCAGGATGGAACCAACCTTCATCCTTGCAGCTTCAGCTTCCCTTCCGGCACCTGCCATTTGGGGCCCTTCTGTATCTGCGGCACCCAATACTTCACAGTTAACAACTCCTTTGGGGAATACTTTTCAGAGCAATATTTTTCCATCTCCTGCTATGTCCACTCAGCCCCCTTCTATGCTGTCCATTCTTCTGGTGACCCCTCCTCAGCTGCCTCCCAGAACTGGCCCTCCAAAGGACATCTCCAGTGATGCCTTCACTGCCTTGGACCCACTTGGGGATAAAGATGTCAAGGAAGTGAAAGAAATGTATAAGGACTTCCAACTGCAGCAGCCACCTGCTGTGCCTGCACGGAAGGGAGACCAGACTCCCTCTGGGACTTCCCGTGCCTTCTCCAGTTATTTCAACAACAAAGTTGGCATTCCTCAGGGTAATGCAGACCATGATGACTTTGATGCTAATCAACTGTTGAATAAAATCAATGAATCACTAAAGCCAGCTCCCAGACAAGGTGCCCTGCCAGTTACCAAATTGTTGACAATGCATTTGAGCACCCTTTCTCTAAAGATTCTTTCAGTTCTTCCCAAGCCCCTGTGGCTTCTCAATCTGCATCTCCTAATACGTATAGGGATCCTCTTGGAAATCCTTTTGCCTAACTTCTGGTCTTGGTATGCTGACTATCCAGAGGAACAAAAGGTTGGCCTCAGCAGTAAAGGACAAAGCTAATAACAAATACATCCTGATGTGTGTCTGGCTTTGACATATTATCTGTTGCCCAATTTCTTGCCTCCTCCACTTGTAAAGTGCCTTTTACTTTATGTCTAGGTTAAAGCTAAACTAAATCTATGGTTTTAAATAAATTAAGAACCTAAAAACAAAAAATTTTAGATTCAAAAACCTCATTTTAACTTACTGCTTTCCTCATAAGCAGCCCCCAGAATTATTTTTCTTTTTAATTATTCTAAATAATGCCTTTGTAAAGTGTTGGCATTAAATTTTACCTTTACAAGCTCCCCAGTTCTCTCTCCTTCAAGGCTTTATTTCAGTTACTTGACATTCTCAAATTGTTGCCAGTTATTTTTAGCACCTGATCGGTCTCCCTTAGGTATGTTTTCCCCAATTTAACATGTCTGAATTGCGTCTACTATTTACATCCTTTGTCCTATCCCACCTTCCATACTGCTTGTGTGGAAAAACCTCTGGAGCATTAAAGAAGCCAGTGGAATTCCCTTCTGCTCTGGCAAGGTTGATACCATCGAGCACAGTCCTCGGCCCCTTACTCTGTGGGAAAGCAGTTTAGAGTCAGAGAACGGTTCCCCAAGGGATTCATTCCCAGCAGAGGCTCCTTTTATGTACTCCTGGACAACTCCCTTCTACCATGCATAAAGTGCTAGTTGGTCTAGTGCAGGTTTTTATAATAGTGGTTAAGAAACTATGATAATCCAGAGGGTGCATTTCTATACTGCCTTTAAACACATGAGGTAGTTCTCTGTATACTCATATAGTAAGTTGTGGTATTAAGTAAAGAGAGCAAATCACAAAACAGTATTTATGGCATCATCCTGGTTAGGGTTAAAGAAAAAACTAATTTGTAAGAGGATAATAATAGCTGTGGAAGGAGACACATGAAGCTTTTAACAGGTTACTTCTGTGAAAGGCCTGAGCCTCAGGGAGAGCAGAAGGCTTTCACCTTCTGTAAACTTGTATAGCACTTAGGTTTTAAAAATGAACATGTATTGGCTCGGCACCTGTAGCTCAAGCAGCTGAGGCACCAGCCACATACACCAGAGCTGGCGGGTTCAAATCCAGCCCAGGCCTGCCAACTACAACCAAAAAATAGCCGGGCGCTGTGGCAGGCACCTGTAGTCCCAGCTACTTGGGAAGCTGAGGCAAGAGACTCACTTAAGCCTAGGAGTTGGAGGTTGCTATGAGCTGTGATGCCATGGCACTCTACCCAGGGTGACAGCTTGAGGCTCTGTCTCAACAACAAAAAAAGAATGTGTATTAATTTTTTTTAGACCACATGCAGTGGTTCACACCTATAATCTCAGCACTTTGGGAGGCTAAAATGAGAGGATTGCTTGAGGCCAGAAGATCAAGGCTGTAGTGAGCCATGATTGCATCTCTGCCCTCCAGCCTCAGCAAAGAAAACAATTTTTTTTAAAAAAAGTATTAAAAATAGAGATGGGGCTCGGCGCCTATAGCTCAACCGGCTAAGGTGCCAGCCACGTACACCTAAGGTAGAGGGTTCGAATCCCCAGCCTGGACCCACCAAAACAACAATGACGGCTGCAACCAAAAATAAGCCGGGCGTTGTGGTCCCAGCTACTTGGGAGGCGGAGGCAGGAGACTCGCTTGAGCCCAGGAGTTGGAGGTTGCTGTGAGCTGTAATGCCA
>NW_003852453.1:9471021-9482389 GCF_000181295.1 Otolemur garnettii
TTTTTTTAGACAGTCTCAAGCTGTCACTCTTGGTAGAGTGCTATGGCGTCACAGCTCACAGCACCCTCAGACTCTTGGGCTTAAGCTATTCTCTTGCCTCAGCCTCCCAAGTAGCTGGGACTATAGGTGTCCACCACAGTGCCTGGCTGTTTTTTGGTTGTAGTTGTCATTGTTGTTTGATAAGCCCAGACTAGATTTGAACCTGCCATCTCTGGTGTATGTGGCTGGTGCCCTGGCCACTTGAGCTATAGGCACCAAGCCTAGAGTGTGTTGCCTTTTAAAAAACTATTTCTAGTTAAGTCTATGCATCATAACTCCTACCTATCTACTTCAGTCACATCCTTTTAAGTACCGTCTTCTTGACTGGTCTTGGGGAACAAAGAACATTTGTGGTATTACTTGACTCAGCTATTGCTGTCTTGGTAGTCTGAAGGAGGTAATCTATCAATCTCTCTTTCTCTCTCCAGGGTTGTGCTCTGTTGCCAGGGCTAGAGTACAGTGACATTACCATAATCTCTGCAACCTCAAGTGACCCATCTACCTCAGCCTCCTGAGTAGCTAGGACTACACACAGGCTACTATGCCTGGCTAATTTTTTTTTTTTTAATAAGAGATAGTCTCACTTTATCACCCACTGTAGGGTGCTATAGCATCACAGCTCACAGCAACCTCCAATTCCTGGGCTTAGGTGATTCTCTTGCCTCAGCCTCCTGATTAGCTGGGACTACCACCGCAACACCCAGCTATTTTTGTTGTTGTTGTTGTTGTTGCAGTTTGGCCAGGGCTGGGTTCAAACCTGCCACCCTTGGTATATGGGGCCGGTGCCCTACCCACTGAGCCACAGTCAACACCCTGCCTAGGTAATTTTTAAATTTTTCGCAAAGATGGGTTGGTCTTGAACTCTTGACCTCAAGCAGTCCTCCCACCTTGGCCTGCCAAACTGCTAGGATTATAGCCATGAGCTGCTTCACCTGGCCTCTCCTCTCTTGTTCCATCACATGCTATTCCTTTATTTCTCGAACCCTCTTCAGTGTATTTATTATAACAGATTATGTATCTTATATATGTAAAGACTTTCTATGTTCATAAACCTCTTTTTCATCTGTTTTCCTCCCATGAGCAGTAATTAAACTTGGATGCTTTTAAAAAGAATTTGCTGTGAATCTGTCCAGAATAATGGAAATAATTTTCATCTTTTCTGAGCCAATGCTTAGGATATACAAAATTAATTATAAAAAGCCAAACATTGTGTAGAGATTACACACCAGCATGGTCTATACCTTATGTGTCTAGTCACATGTGTCGGCAAGATTCTTTACTTTTTCTAGCAGTCCATGTCAGGCTCCTGCTTCCAAATCTTTACTTCTTTCTAGAATCTAACCAGATTTTTTCAGCTTGATGAAGAGCTATTCTTTCATTAGGTTTTTTGGTGATAAATATACTGTGTGATGATAGTGGCTGTTGATAAATTCCTGGGGGGCAGAGACTGTCCTTTGTTTTTATAATCCTAGTCTCAGTTTGGTGCCTGGCACAAGGTGCTAAGTCAGTGTTTTCAGGCAGAGATAATTGGTGCATCTTATTCTGAACTTTGTAGCAGACATATTGTGCAACAAATTATTGTGAAAATGTAACTTTGTTATATCAATTTGCCTTTCCCAAAACAAGAATCTTGCTTACATAAGAGAAAAGCTTTGTAACAACTGTATGGTTTCTCTACGGTCTTAAGTGAGCCTCCAGTTGGGAAATCTATGTGGTTTCAGCAATTTAAGTAGAACATTCTATCCTTTTATTCTTCTTGATATCAAACGGTGCTATCACATTTGTATCATAACTTTTTTTTTTTTTTTTGCAGTTTTTGGCCATGGCTGGGTTTGAACCCGCCACCTCTGGCATATGGGGCCAGCGCCCTACTCCTTTGAGTCATAGGCACTGCCATGTATCATAACTTTTTTAACAACTGTCACAGGGTTTGTTTTTTTTTTTAAACATACTAAACTGCCCCGCATCTATAAAAAAAGAAGTCATTTTTGTGTGTATGTTTCTATTTGGTTAGACAATTCATTTTTTATCATAAAGGGACCCCTTGAAAAAGTTGCACACATTCTTCTAACATATTTCTTTATAGATAGAGAAAATTATACATGTGTTTTTTAAAAAATCAATTTTGCAAAAAAGCTAAAAATTATTACAACTCCAATGGTTTACAAGGATATGGTTTAGCAATCAACTTAATATAATGATTGAAAAGGAATTATTGTTAATTCTGTTATCCAAAATTCCTCTTTGTGGGTGGCACCTGTGGCTCAAAGGAGTTAGGTGCCAGCCCCATAAACCAGAGGTAGTAGGTTCAAACCTGGCCCCTGTCAAAAAAAAAACCCAAAAAACTGCAAAATTCCTCTTTGTGTTGGAATCCTATAAAAATAACCAAAGATGATTGATTTTTCATTGGAATCCTAATGTCTATAAAATCAAACTAGGAAAATGTGAGTAATTGAGTGGCCAAAAATCCTTTTATTCATTTTCCTTTTCCTTGTTTTGTTTTAGAACTGCCATTGGATGACCAGGATTCCCTGTAGTTGATAATGTTGGAGATAAACTCTGCAACTTTCTTCAGCATTCAGTTGTTAAAAACAAATAGGATGCAAGTTCTTCAACCCCAGATTATGAAAACAGTACTTGGAAAACTCAAAACTATCTAAATGATTGTCTTTGGTTGGGCCGTGTTCTTAGCAAGCAGAAGCCTTGGCCAGGGTCTGCTATTGACTCTCGGGGAGCACATAGCCCACTTCCTGGGGACTAGAGGTGCCACTACTATCATGGGTAATTCGTGTATCTGCCGAGATGACAGTGGAGCAGAAGACAGTGTTGACACCCAGCAGCAACAGGCTGAGAACAGTGCACTACCCGCTGCTGACACAAGAAGCCAACCCCGGGACCCTGTTCGGCCACCAAGGAGGGGCCGAGGACCACATGAGCCAAGAAGAAAGAAACAAAATGTGGATGGGCTAGTGCTGGACACACTGGCAGTAATACGAACTCTTGTAGATAAGTAAGTATCTGAGTCACGGTCATCTCCAATGTGATGAAGTGTTCTGCTCGGAACCATGACTTTTGGACTCCTTCAGTTCATTTAGGACATACTCGCCAAGCCTTATATTCATAGAGCAAGGGAAAATATTATATTTCTCCTCTGATGGCAGAGTAATTATAAGGTTTGATGTTTTTACTTGCTATCATCTACTCATATCTGGAAGTGTCTAAACATTTCTGTAGCAGAAAACACTAATTAAAGCTGTGATCTTTATTAAGGAATAGAGTAAATATGGACTGTGTTTGTGTTGCTAGCTACAGTAGGAAGTGGTTCCATGAAGACTCACTGTTTTCCTACTTGCCTATTTCACTGACTAGAGATTCAAGATAAGTCGTTTTACCAAGAACATGGCTGCATGTGACTACTTGGTAATGTAAAGACAAAGGTCAAGGAGAATTTTTTATCTCCCTCCTTTTTGTATGTCCCTATCTGGCTCTCTCTGATGCATTTGGGAAGCATGTCAGTTTAAACTACAAGACACATCTGTACCTGCTTTGTGATTTCCCCTGCTTTGTCTGACTCTAAGTATAAAATCCAAGAATGAATAACAGGGGAATTAAAGGGCATTGTTCAAGATGAAAAACATTTAACTCAAGGTTGTATAGTTCAGTACTTATGAGCACAAATTTTAGAACCATGATGGACCCATGTTCAAATTCTGGCCCAGCCCTTTACTAGCTGCGTGACGGTGGGTAAGTTAGTTTGAACCTCAGACTCCTTCTGTAAGGGAGTACTTTAATACTTTTCTTATGAAGATTATCATGAAATATCTGTAAAACTTCTAACATAGATCTTTGTGCATAACAATTGCTCAATAGATGGTAGTATTTTTTAAAAGTTATTTCTGGGTTATTTTTGCTTTGGGCCCTGCTAGTAAATCTATGTATATAAATATTTGGTAGTCACATTTTAAAACCCCACTTTGGTTGAGTTCCTCAAAAATTATAGCACAGGGTATACCTCCACATACAAATTCTCAGAGCTATATTAAACTCTTCTGTGAAATACTGGAACATTTTTTGGTCTTAAGAGTAAATTTTTTTAAATCCCTCATACTGTAAAATTGGAATGAAAAGTTGTCCTTCACGAATAAGGAAGTTAAGTGCATACAATGTTAATTTAATCCCATTGGAAAAACAGGTGCAAAATAGACTTTGCTGTATTTTAAATGTGAGTGACTAAGGGAATATGAGAGCAAGGTAGGAGCTTTATTTCCAAGTTCTGGAAAATATTACAAATTAGAAGTGGCATTGTTGATAAATTCACTTATGAGAGGCAAGTGGTATTCATTTGAATAACAAGATAACTTTTACCTTAGACCTCTGTTTACTACATTGTAGGCATAACTCTTCTGAGAATGGAAAAATAAGGTTAAGATATGAATCAAATTTGGAAGGAACTTGTGGAGAAGATAATGGCAAAACAATTCAGTTTATAAACATGGATATAGAGCTTGTTTTTTAGAAGGAATTAGAGAAGAATTTTATAACCTATACAGTTTATAGGTCTATTAAAACCAACATGAATGATACATATAACAGGTGGACCTGGTAAACAGATATATGCAGATATCACAATTATAAAATGATCTGAATTTTTTTTTTTTTTTTTTTTTGCAGTTTTTGGCTGGGGCTGGGTTTAAACCCGCCACCTCCAGCATATGGAGCTGGTGCCCTCCTTTGAGTCACAGGCACCGCCCCATGATCTGAATTTATTATCTTTTTCTTTCTACTTGTTTAACTTAGGAAAGGATGACACTGATCTGAGAGGACAGCACTGTTCCTAAACTCCATGGTGAGAGAGTTGCTGTAGGAAAGGGTTTCATGGTGGTGGTTTCTACTTACAACTTTATTTTGTAATAAATTGCCAATTTGCAGCATGCTGCCTCTGTATCCAGCTTTTTTTCCTCTTCGTCTAAACAGAGGTTTTTTTCTTACTTTTTGTTGTCTAATTTTAATCCTACATACTTTCAGTCTAAAGCAGTGGTTCTCAACCTTCCTAATGCCACGACTCTTTAATATAGTTCCTGTGGGCTGCGACCTACAAGTTGAAAACCGCTGGTCTAAAGTAATATGCTTTAGTTCTGGATATTTCTCAGCCATTATTTCTTTGAATATTGCTTCTACTGTGATCTAAGTGAATTCCTCAATACTGACTTCCAGTTCATGAATTTTCTCTTTATCTATGGCACACCTTCAGTTATGCCATCTATAGAGATTTTTATTTCAGTAACTATTTCATTTCTAGGATTTTTTTCTTTTTTTGGAGACAGAGTCTCACTTTATCACCCTCAGTAGAGTGCTGTGGCATCACAGCTCACAGCAACCTCCAGCTCTTGGGGTTAGGCGATTCTCTTGCCTAAGCCTCCCGAGTAGCTGGGACCACAGGCACCTGCCACAATGCCTGGCTATTTTTTTGTTACAGTTTGGCCAGGGCCAGGTTTGAACCTGCCACCCTCAGTATATGGGGCCCGTGCGCTACTTACGGAGCCACAGGCACCACCTATTTCTAGGATTTTTCATTTTTCTTTTTGTCTTGATTCATATCTTTTTTCATTTTTTTAAAATTTCCTATAATTTCTTATAGTTCCTTTAATTACACTTATTAAAAAATCATCTTGAAGTTCTATTTTTTGCATATTTTTGGCAGTGACTTTATCCTCAGAGTGACATTGTTAATGGTATTAATGTTAATTATTCTCATGTGCTTTGGGATTTAATTTGCAGGCTCCTCCTGATGGAAGTTTTGTCTCCACTTATATGCGTATGTTCTTCCCTCCACCCCATCCCTTTCTCCCTCGTTGTTTTGTCTGTTTCCAGGGATCCTCTTTTTGTGACTACACTTAAAATTGGAACTGATGATTCTGAGTTCCCTTCCCACTATAAGACACCCCATACTTGCTGCATAACTTTCTTTTCCTTTTTCTCACTGAAGACTTGGAGCTTTATACCAGTTGTAGCTCAGATTGTCATTCCTAACTTTATTTAGCTCCTTTCATTGGGAGAACAACTATGGCCCAGGTGCATTTAGAGAATCTGCTCCATCCTTTGCACAGATGAAGTTTTGGTCCCCATTACCCTATAAGCCTGGAACTCCTAGTCACCTCTGTCCAGTTCCTGACCCACAGCCCACTAGTTCCTTGGCTTTAGCTGCTACCTCCCACCAGAAACTTCTTCATTTCTGTTCCACAAAGGAGTTTATCTTGTTCTTTATTGTAGGTATGTGTGTATCCATTAATTACCTTGAATATAGATTCTAGATGCTCTAACTCCTTACTGGTTGCTGACTCTTTGCTCTATTTTATTATTTTTCTTTGATTCTTTAATCCCTGTCTCCACCACCCACCTCCAAACGTCAGTAGGTAATCATTCTAGTGAATTTAGGGCAGGTTCTTCCAAGTTACCAGCTATATGGGGAGAATATTTATATAGAGAGTTTTGTGTATGATTTTAAAACTTTACTGATTTAGTTCAAACTTGTTTGTCTTTAATTTCTCTCCACATTGTTTGAGACCTGTGTTGCTGCTATAAGTCTGCAACTGCTTCTGGTTGCTACAGAGCATTCCTCTGTATAGCTTGATGTATTTTGTTAGTTTTCATGTGGTGATGGTCACTTAAATTACTACCCCATTTTTGTCCTGCGAATAATGCTGCTGTGAACAGCACAAATATGCTTCAATTTATGGACTTCTATAAAAGTTTCTCTAGAATTGTTGGTTTTGTGCACACTTAATTTTATTATTAATTTTTTTATTGTCAGATCATTCTTCAGAAATGTTTGTATTAGTTGTATTATTTTTTAAAAACTTTAATAAGTTTCCCTTATCATGAAAGGCCACTGGATATATCAGACAGCAAGCACCTGATGAGTATCTGAAATGAACATAGTATTTTCTATATCATCAAAGTTATTCCAAGGGTTAAATGACTTAAGGTAATAGTTTTTATGAGGTTTTTATCACAATAAAACAAAGACCCACAATACATAAACACATTTTGAGTTCTTAAGCATTTAAAATGATCATTATTTCAATAACGTGTTGATCAAATATTTTATTATTGAACTTCCCTGAAGCACTTCCTTAGGATTTCCAGGATCACAGTTTGAAAACTCATTGAATTAAGGTATATAATGCCACTTTAGAGCAAGGTCTAGAATTTATACAGATCCTTAATTAATTTTGGTTTTGTTTCATTTTAATACCATTTTATGAACTGTAGGCATGTAGTTGATACTTCCCTGAAGAAAACTTTAAAATAAAGATGTTTATATAGGCCCTTGCTTCCATAAATCATCAGTTGAGATTGTTGTCTCCCTTCCTGGTATTTCTTTGAAATCTAAGGAAGATGATGTTGACCTTCTTGGCCTGTCTCAGGTGGCTTTGGACCTTTGGAAGTAAAATTTAGAACAGACTCTGGTCTCCCGTTTTAGTCCTGTGTTTTTACCTCGGCCACGTAGTGGTCATTGCTTGTACCTTTCTGCTGCCCATTGTGTTTGTGGGTCATTATTAACAGTGACCATGGACGTGAGCACACGGGGTATATGTATTGGTCTTTACAGGTTGTATCTCGGCTTGCCTCTTCATCCCTTTCCTTATACTCATTTATCTTCCTTTTTTCTTTCTCTTTGTACTCCCATACTTCCAGTAATTTTTATTTGGAATTGTCATTTATTATTTTCTCAAGTTTAACATCTTAAATGTTTTTTTTCAGTGATCAGGAACCTCCCTATTCAATGATTACATTACACGAAATGGCAGAAACAGGTATTTTTAAAACTGTTTTTAATACTTTCTAATGAATCGATAGTAATAATAAAAAATGTGACCACCTTTTTTTGTTGTTCTTAAGATAAAAGATTCCAATAATAGCACACAAAACAAAGAAAATACCCTTAGTGTATGAAGATTTCCCTGGAGAAGTATAATAGGCAATGTATATTGTATCTTGAATATATATAGCTGCACTTCTGACTAATGGTTTTATCTTACATGAAATTAGGAAAAGAAAATATTTTTGGTATTGACAGATCTTTGGCCATACTATTCTAGAATGGGGAGAATAATTTTTTTGTTCCTTAGTTTCCTAAGTATTATTCTGAAAATAGAGCCAACTGCTGAGTATACTTAGTTTTCTCAGGTAACTCCTATTAGTAAGTAAGATGCTTAAAACTATTTTAATCATAATTTGAGAACCCAAGATCATAGCTTAAATTTTTTCTAATAAATGTGCCCCCCAAATCACCAGACTTCCTTAGGATTTTTTCACTCTACCATATTGACTAGCAACTGATGATTATGTCCATGCCAAATATTAACTGCTTAAAAGCTGCAGAATGCCTGCTAGGTTTACATAGCTAACACCTGTAATCCCAGCAGTTTGAGAATCCAAGGAGGACCACTTCAAGCTAGGAATTCAAGACCAGCTTGGGCAATGTAGTGAGATCCCCATCTCTACACAAAATAAAAATTAACTGAGAGTATATTGGTCCCAGCTACCTTGAGAGGCCGAGGCAGGAGCATCGCTTGAGCTCAGAAGTTTAAGGTTTCAGTGAGCTGTGATCACACCACTGTACTGTAGCCTGGGCAAGAGAGAAAGACCCTATTTCTAAATAAATAAAAGCTACAGAATGAAGAACAAAAGTATTTATTTTAAAATGAAGTCATTTTGTATGACTTTATAAGTTATATATTTCCACATTTTTAAAACAGTGACTCCATCATGTGATCTTCTTCATTTGCTCTTAGATGAAGGATGGTTGGATGTTGTCCAGTCTTTAATTAGAGTTATTCCATTGGAAGATCCATTGGGACCAGCTGTTATAACCTTGTTACTAGATGAATGTCCATTGCCCACTAAAGTAAGTTACTATTTATCTTTTATGAAACTCATCTGCTTAAGCACAGGATAAATGGCCACAATGAACATTTGATATAATGCATTTCTTCCTTGTATGTTTGGGGTCTGTTTTATTCAGTTTTGATTTCATTATGTAAATTTGTATTTTATTGCTAATGAACTGTTATATTCTTTATTAATAAACTTACTATGAGGGCTCGGTGCCTGTGGCTCAAGCGGCTAGGGCGCCAGCCACATACACCTAAGGTGGCGGGTTCAAATCCAGCCTGGGCCCGTCAAACAACAATAATGGCTGCAACCAAAAAATAGCCAGGCGTTGTGGCGGGCACCTGTGGTCCCAGCTACTTGGGAGGCTGAGGCAGGAGACTCACTTGAGCCTAGGAGTTGGAGGTTGCTGTGAGCAGTGAAGCCATGGCACTCTACCCAGGGGCTCAGCTTGAGGCTCTGTCTCAAAAAAATAAAAATAAAAAAATTACTTACTATGAGGCTTTAATTAAAATTTTTTAATGTTAAAAATAGAAGCATTTATATCTGAAGTGGCAGTCTTTGCTGATTTTCTTTCTCAAAGTAATTTTCTCGTAACTAACATTTTTAGAATGTTTTCTATTCCTATTAAGAGGAAAAATCGAAAGTACTTTTGGTTCTTAAACATATTGAAGATCAGTATGACCGTGATTATCCCTTACATGGAACATAGGTATCAAACTTCCATTGCCTTAGTCCAGAGTCCTTTTTTTGTTTGTTTGTTTGTTTCAAGACAGAGCCTTAAGCTGTCACCCTGGGTAGAGTGCGGTGGCATCACAGCTCACAGCAAACTCCAACTCCTGGGCTCAAGTGATTCTCTTGCCTTCACCTCCCAAGTAGCTGGGACCATAGGCACCGCCACAACACCTGGCTATTTTTTGGTTGCAGTCGTCATTGTTGTTTGGCATCCTGGACTGGATTTAAACCCGCCAACTCAGTTCAGGTATATGTGGCTGGCGCCTTAGCTGCTTGAGCCACAGGCAATAAGACAGAATCCTTTTTTTTTTTAAATATGGATCTGACATCTTTTTTTTTTTTTTTTGAGACAGGAGCCTCCAGCTGTCCCCCTGGGTAGAGTCATGTGGCATCATAGCTCACAGCAACTTCCAACTCCTGGGCTCAAGCGAGTCTCCTGCCTCAGCCTCCCAAGTAGCTGGGACCACAGGCGCCTACCACAACATCGGGCTATTTTTTGCTTGCATCCAGCTGTCATTGTTGTTTGGCGAACCTAGACTGGATTTGGACCTGCTTACCTTAGGTGTACGTGGCTGGCGCCTTAGCCACTTGAGCCACAGGCGCCAAGCCTCTGACATTTTTCATTTGAGTGTTTTAAGCCTCAGATATTTGGGCCCAGTACAGAAAAACATTGTGGACAGAAAAGAAAACTTAGTCACAAATGAATTGACCTTTGCCTAAGTTTATATAAGAACTGTTTTACTTTGCCTCGAAAACTGTTAGGATTTGTCATTGCTTTGTAAAACGTACTAAAAAGTAATGTTTTGCTTCAAGGTCACTAATCCCTAATGTTATCAATCATATGGCATTAGAGTGGGGTTTAATCAGTTCAGTGATTCATGAATATTATATACAGAGGAGCCCAAAAATGTTATATACATTTTCAAACAGAAACTATTATTAAAATTATAATAATATATACCTATAACATTTGTAATCTTGTACATTCTATCTTATATCTCTGTAATTGCAGAAGTCAAATGTGACTTGAGTATTACAATTTTATTTTATTTATTTCATTTTTTTTTGAGACAGAGCCTCAAGCTGTCACCCTGGGTAGAGTGCCATGGCATCACAGCTCACAGCAACCTCCAATTCCTGAGCTCAATTGAGTCTCCTACTTCCACCTCCCAAGTAGCTGGGATTACGGGTGCCTGTCACAACACCTGGCTACTTTTTGGTTGCAGCCATCATTGTTTGACAGCCCAGGCTAGATTAGAACCTGCCAGCTCAGGTGTACGTGGCTGTCGCCTTACCTGCTTGAGCCACAGGCGCCGAGCTGAGTATTACAATTTTAAAACAGATTTTTCCATTCTGAAAATACGTATACATTTTTGGCACCATCTGTATTTGATACAACTAGTATATTTTGAATAAAATGGAATTTAGTCATTCAGAGAAAACTTTCAGATTGATCAAATAATACTTTTCATGAAAAATGGTATCATGGCTCGGCACCTGTGGCTCAAGTGGCTAAGGCACTAGCCACATACACCTGAGCTGGTGGGTTCGAATCCAGCCCAGGCCACCAAACAATGACAGCTGCGACCAAAAAATAGCTGGTGGTTGTGGCAGGTGCCTGTAGTCCCAGCTACTTGGGAGGCTGAGGCAGGAGAATCACTTGAGCCCAGGAGTTGGAGGTTACTGTGAGCTGTGATGC
>NW_003852453.1:9484256-9489500 GCF_000181295.1 Otolemur garnettii
GCACTCTACCCAGGGGGATAGCTCGAGGCTCTGTCCCAAAAAAAGAAGAAATCAGAACCCATGGATACTGATTCCGATTCTGCCTGTGTTGCCTGAGTGCCCCAGAGTTAGTCACTTCACTCTGTGGGCTCAGGTGCTCCCCTGTGAAATGGGGATGATGCTATTCCCTACTTAAGAGCAGGAGGCTTAAAAAAGATAGTGTGCATCAGAGTACTTTGTAGAAGGTAAAGAGTTCTGTCAAATCAATTTGATTATTAGTGATTAAAAATAATATGGCAAAAAAGAAAATAACATGGCACTTTTAATTACATCAAGTGTTTGTTGTATTTGTCTAGGTCCTGCAAGCATAGGTTTACTTAGCCCAGGAATACTGGAATATTTGCTACAATGTCTGGTAAGTGAGACATCAAAGCTGGTTATTTTTATATAGAATTGGGCATTTTTCTCAAAATGGCAACTTCACTGGCACAGAGAATGAAATCAGCTGTAAATTTTATTTGCATGTGTTTCCTGAGTATTTATTTATTTCCTCCTATATTTAAAGAAAAGAGAGAGTAGAATAGGAACTTATAAGCAAAACCGCTGAATTGGTCTGGTTTTAAATTTTAGTCTTAACATAGTTGCTATGATTGGCTTTTTTGTGTGTCCTTAAAGTCTGCCAAATAATAATAGGGACATCTACAGTGGAAACAAAATTATGTGTTATTAAAAGCCAGGAGACCATCAAGTTAGATTCCCAGTGTATATAAATCTCTGATCCTCCCCACCCACCCTCTCTCTGCTACTGCTCTTAAGACTGTTGTCTCTGGAGTGCATGATATATTGTCTGTGAAGCTTGTGGTTTGCTGAGGCTGTGCTTTCAGATCTCTTATATCACTAGATAGCAGGCTTGAGTGCTCTGTATTTTTTTTGAAACAGAGTCTCACTCAGTCACGCTGGGATTGAGTGCTGTGACATCACAGCTTATAGCAACCTCAGACTCTTAGGCTCAAGTGATTCTCTTGCCTCAGCCTCCTAAGTAGCTGGGACTATAGGCGCCCGCCACAATGCCCAGCTGTTTTTAGAGACAGAGTCTCTCTTGCTCTGGCTGGTCTTGAATTCCTGAGCTCAAACAATCCACCTGTCTCAGTCTCCCAGAGTGCTGGGATTACAGGCATGAGCCACTGCGCCCAGCCAAGTGCTCTGTATTTTTAAAAGTTACTTTTTGTAAGGCCTATTGAACACTTTCCTTTTTTAAAACTCCAATCTGAAAGACTTTCAGTACCTACTTGATATGTGCTTAAAATACACCACTCTAAGTGAGTACTGTGGGAATATAGAAGTAGTATGACAATCCTTTGCCTTCATTAATTGTACTGGTTAGTTCAGGGAACAAAATTACTCAGAGTAGACAACCAACCTCTATTTGATGACAGAATGTTATCAAGGGCAAAATGACGAAGGAGGTAAGTGGTATGGTTGATGAGGGCTGGGATAGTCATAAAAGAGACTTCTGATGAAGGTGGAACTTCAGCTGGGACAGACCATAAGGTTAGGATTTGACTGTGCCCAGAGGAGGAAAAAAAATGGTTGTTTTTTGTTTGTTTGTTTTGGCTAAGGCAGAAGCCCAGAGACAGAATTGTCTGATCAGAGAAGACAGTTTTCTTTGATAAGAGGACCAAAGTAATGAGCCAGGTGGAGAGGGTTCAGGGCCTGAAAAACCAGGCAGAAGGAATTGAGAATGGGGATGGGAAGAAATAGGAGGTTGAATAGGCTTGCACAGGGGAGAGCAGTGGCTTATATGATCTTTACAGAACTTTGGTGGACACTGAGGAAGTGAGTGGGAACCTCCTCTGACGTTCTAGAGCTCCTCTGGAGGTTCGTGATACAGCTGTGGGAAGGCATGGCTGTGAGAAGACTTGATGTTAGACAAATAGACCTTTCCTTAAATGGAAACTCATGTGATATGAACTTAAATGTAACTAAAAGAGCTCACTTGGCTCAGCGCCTATAGCTCAACCGGCTAAGGCGCCAGCCACGTACACCTAAGGTGGCGGGTTCGAATCCCCAGCCCGGACCCGCCAAACAACAATGACGGCTGCAACCAAAAAATAGCCGGGCGTTGTGGCGGGCGCCTGTGGTCCCAGCTACTTGGGAGGCGGAGGCAGGAGACTCGCTTGAGCCCAGGAGTTGGAGGTTGCTGTGAGCTGTAATGCCATGGCACTCTACCCAGGGGGACAGCTTGAGGCTCTGTCTCAAAAAAAAAAAAAAAAAGAGCTCACTTGCTGTTCTCTCCCATCTGCCGTCAGCACTTGTAGAACTCCTTTCAGGGAACAGTTTAAAAACTAAGCCATTAATTGCTAATTTCATTATTTATCACTTTAGAGCTTGGTAGTGATGAATTGTCTTTTTGGGGATTCCGAATCAAAGGTCATTTTTAGCTCACAGTTCTAGGTTTGTTTGGTTTGCTTAAATGAATGTAAGAATCACTATTATTCTGTACCAAAACCCTAGTTTAAATGTTACTGAGTAAAATAACATAGTGTAGTTACAAGATACTTTTGGAATTTCCAAATCTATAAATTAACCCAGTGACCTCAAGAAAAAAATACAAGAGTAGTAGACTGTCTTAGTTCCACATTACTAACTTTATTAGCCAAATCAATAACTGAGACTTGATGAGTAAAACTTTTCTTCTCCAAAAAATATGTAGCACATATTGGACAAGAAAATGAAATTGATAACTTGCCTCCTCTGCAGGGGAATGATTTTTTTCTGTATCTTTTATTGTCTTTCAGAAGTTACAGTCCCATCCCACAGTCATGCTTTTTGCACTTATCGCACTGGAAAAGTTTGCACAGACAAGTAGGTATAGTGACGTCTTACATTAATGTATTGGATGTTAAAAATCTTGTTTTTCTTAGTTACTAGAGTCTACACTTTGAACCCCATCAGACAGGCATACACTCTTATTTTTGCCTGGGTAGATAATTTAAGGCCAGTGAAGTGTGACAGGGACAAAGGCAGGATTCTCTCCCCTAAGACTCTAAACTTGGTAACCATGATTACTCACTTTTTTTAAATTTTTTTTTTTTTTTGAAACAGGGTCTTGCTCTGTCACTTGGGCCCTAGTGCAGTGGTGTCATTGTAGACCATTGTCAGACTCCTCCTGGGTGCAAATGATCTTCCTGTCTTAACCTCCCATGTAGCTAGGACTACAGATGTGTACCACCATGCCCTGCAAATCTTTCTGTATTTTGTAAAAATGGAGTCTGGTTCGAGCTCAGGGTGATCTAGAACTCTTGGCCTCAAGCAATCCTCCCTTATTGGTGTTCCAAAGTGCTAGGATTACAGATGTAAGCCACCATGCCTGGCCAGTTTCTCACTGTTTATTGCTAAAAATTTAGTGATGAAATTGTTACTTTTGAGAAAATAGTCAAAGCTGTGTCATCCCTAGAACCTTTAATCGAAATCCATTCTAGTCTTTAATATCTCTAATTCCTTCTTCTCACTCCTTACCACCACTGATCTGCCCAGCAAATCATCATACTCTTTCATTGTTAATTCAAGGATTACATCTTTCCAAACAGGTGAAAATAAATTGACTATATCTGAATCCAGTATCAGTGACCGGCTTGTCACATTGGAGTCCTGGGCTGATGATCCTGATTATCTGAAACGTCAAGTTGGTTTCTGTGCCCAGTGGAGCTTAGACAATCTCTGTAAGTGGGAGTTGTTCTTTATTAAAATGTCCATTTCCATTTCCAAAAGCCTATCTTATTGATCTTTTGTAATAATAAGCCTAAGTCTTTGTAAGATCTTTACTGGCAGGTTGGATATATTCTATCAAAAAAGTATCCCAGAGACCCTACAGACAAGAATTAGGTGGAATTCTTCTCCTGTTCAAAACCTTTACTGATACATACCATCTTTCTTGCTGCATCACGGCCCTTAGTTATATGGCACTGTCTACTATCTAACCAGCTCTTTCCTATACAAACTATCTCCTCAGTATCTTTTTTTTTTTTTTTTGAGACAGAGTCTCACTATGTCGCCCTCAGTAGACTACTGCAGCATCACAGCTCACAGTAACCTCAAACTCTTGGGCTTAAGTGAGTCTCTTGCCTCAACCTCCCAAGTAGCTGGGACTATAGATGCCTGCCACAACACCTGGCTATTTTTTTTTTTTTTTTTTGGTTGTAGTTGTCGTCGTCATTTGGCAGGCCTGGGCCAGCTTTGAACCCACCAGCCCCGGTGTATGTGGCTGGCACCCTAGGTGCTGAGCCTCTCCTCAGTATCTTATAAACAGGTCCGAATGAATCCTGTCTCTGGACCTTTTTTTCTCACTTGGAACTCCCTTTCTTTTCTCTTTTCCCTGTCCCAACTTTGCTTGTCAAAACCCAAATTGTGTTACTACACCATGAGAGTTCCTGACTTTTCTCTTTTTCTCCTCCAAATGCTTAGGACTAGAAATGTTTTGGATTTTGAATTTTTTCAGATTTTGGAATATTTGCATTTATCAAGTTGAATATTTCCTTTGAGCATCATGTCAGCACTCAAAAAATACCAGATTTTGGAGCATTTTGGACTTCAAATTTTAAATTATGGGTGCTCAACTTATACTACTATATTCTCACTTCTTTTTCCATATTTAACAACTGTTTTAAAACACAGTTGGACATGTAACCTCCGACTCCTACCCCAGTATGGTGGGCTCAGTGCATAGCCAGAGAAGTGCCTGTTAAAGACTAATTCTGAAAGAGTGCAGTTTGGATTATGTTTCATGCAAAATAGTATCTGTAAGGAAAGGAAGCATAAAGCCAGCAGTACCTTTCCTAGCATTTGCTTGATTAGTCTTCAGATGGCAACATAGCAGCACAGCTAAGGTTTTAAGTCTCCCCTCCTGTTCTGCCATTTACAAGCACCTCCACTCCTTGACTAGGATGGCAGCCAGAGATGATTCTAGCTTTTGATGTTTTCTATAGCAGCCTGCCTTGGAAACATGACCGCATTTTCTCTTGCAGTTTTAAAAGAAGGTAGACAGCTGACATATGAGAAAGTGGACTTGAATGGCATTACAGCCATGCTCAATAGCAATGATGTCAGCGAGTACCTAAAGATTTCCCCTCATGGCTTGGAGGTAAGCTTCCACACATGGACCCTGGGGGTGGGAGAAGGGAATCATTTGATATCATTTTCATACCCTACTTCTGAGCAAAAGCAGTGCCTTCCAGAATAGGTAGAAGTTTTTTTTTTTTTTTTTTT
>NW_003852453.1:9489752-9496754 GCF_000181295.1 Otolemur garnettii
CCGAGCCAGAAGTTTATTTCTTATGTGAGAACTGGTTAGAGGTAGAGGTGATGGGAGAGGGAATATTTGGAGATAGTATCTGCTCTTTTGTATACCACATGGTACAACACCTATTGTAAACATTATACTGTTTTTACTCACTGGTTTAAATAAGTCTGTTTTTAATCTCTGCCATTTTATTCAGCTAAACATACAAAGACCAGTGTTTCAAAAAGAGGCCCTTCCTTTTTTGAATCCTTACATACCAATTGTGTTAGGTTTGGTGCTTCCTTTTCTCCCTGTTTGTAAGAAATGTTGCTGTGCGGTGCCTGTGGCTCAGTGAGTAGGGTGCCGGCCCCATATACCAAGGGTGGCGGGTTCAAACCCAGCCCCAGCCAAACTGCAACAACAAAAAATAGCCGGGTGTTGTGGAGGGCACCTGTAGTCCCAGCTACTCAGGAGCCTGAGGCAGGAGAATCACCTAAACCCAAGAGCTGGAGGTTGCTGTGAGCTGTGATGCCACGTCACTCTACCAAGGGCGACAAAGATAGACTCTGTCTCAAAAAAAAAAAGAAAGAAAGAAATGTTGCTGATTTTTGTGGATAAGGTTGCATAAGACACTAGACATGTCAGGATTAAAGGACTATTTGAAGAATGACTACAAGTAAATTCTTTGGTCCTGTGTATTGCCAAGTGCTGTACACACAGTTTTTTGCTTCAGATTATATTGAGGTACCTTGTCTTATGCCCTTGTCTTCTCCATCAGGTGAAAACAATGTTTATACATTTGTAAAAGGCTCTAATATGAAAGCAAAGTATTTTTAGTACTTAAAAATGAAGCCAGTAGCCTTTGCTAATTCTTACTTCAGCCATCTCTGAGGCCTTCTAAGCTTAACACCAACCCTATTAGAACTCCCTGGAAATAAGACTAAAATAGTCATGGAGTGTACTTCATTTAGTTTCATACTTTTTGTCGTTGAGGATGGACAGAGGAGGAAACAATAGTCCACCAGAAGCTTTAGTAAGGAAAAATCGACTCAGCCTTCCCAGTGGTCAGTTACCTTTGGTGGTTTTCAGGTACTGATGGTGTGTTACTGTGCTCTTTGCTTTTGCCAGGCTCGCTGTGATGCCTCCTCTTTTGAAAGCGTGCGTTGCACCTTCTGTGTGGATGCCGGTGTGTGGTACTATGAAGTAACAGTGGTCACTTCTGGTGTCATGCAGATTGGCTGGGCCACTAGAGACAGCAAATTTCTCAATCATGTGAGTAATCTGAACAACTCTGCAGATGGGGTAGCTGCAGTTTGGTTTTGGTTTTGGGAAGTTTTTCCCTAATGGAAGATATGTGGGTATACTTATTTTTCAAATAGATTTGCTCAGTAATCTTTTTGTAGGCTGAACTACGTGGTACTAGGCTGGTTTGCTAAACTGATTGAGAAATAGGATAACACAAGTGAAATTACCCCTCAGTGAGTTTTACGTTCACACTAATTTTCCACTTAGAAGTTAGATGAGTCCTTTGTCTTTGCAGGCTCTACTTCAACCCCAGCCACATTTTTGGCTCAGTTTGAACTAGTCCTGATTATTACCATGAGTTATAATAACTTCATAGGCATTCTTTTCCTTTCAAAAAGTACTAAGTGTTGACTTCTTTTTTTTTTCCTTTTTGACTTCTTTCACCTGAACTTATAATCACTTGGCATATTTGTTTTCAATATTTAGTGTTTAGGCTGGGCACTGGTGGCTCATGCCTATAATCCTGCCACTTGGGAAAGCCAAGATGAGAGGAACACTTGAGGCCAGGAGTTCAAGACCAGCCTAAGAAAGAGTGAGACCCTATTTTGGCAAAAAATAGAAAAATTAACTGAGCATGGTAGTGTATGCTTGTAGACCCAGCTACACAAGAGGCTGAGTCAGGAGAATCACTTTAAGCGCAGACATTGGAGTTTGCAGTGAACTGTAATGATACCTCTGCACTCTAGCCTGGGCAACAGAACAGAATCCTACCTAAAGAAACAGAAAAACAAAAAAAATTATTATTTATCTTTTGTTACAGAAAACTATAACATAGGGTGGCACCTGTGGCTCAGTGAGTAGGGCACCGGCCCCATATACCAAAGGTGGTGGATTCAAACCCGGCCCCAGCCAAACTGCAACAAAAAATAGCCGGGCATTGTGGTGGGCGCCTGTAGTCCCAACTACTCAGAAGACTGAGTTAAGAGAATTGCCTAAGCCCAAGAGCTGGAGGTTGCTGTGAGCTGTGATGCCACAGCACTCTACCAAGGCCGACAAAGTGAGACTCTGTCTCTAAAAAAAAAAAAAGAAAGAAAAGAAAACTATAACATTAAAAGGATTGGGCTACCACTCCCTGAGTGTCAGAGAAGTTGGAATTCCTCCCTTTCCTACAGATACATGATTTCTTGCCATTTTATACCCTTCTAACACCCAGCCCAACTGGCTTTCTTCTGTTGGTCAAATTATAAGCTGTTTGGAATTAATCCAGTTTTGTTCCGTGGCATTTTGTATTCATGTGATTTTTTTTTTAACCATTTTAAGTTCCTTGGATTATTTTGTTAATCTAAATAATAGTACCTCATCCAAGGCCAAGTGCAGTGGCTCATGCCTGTAAACCTAGCATTCTGGGAGGCCGAGACAGGTGGATGGCCTGAGCTTACAGGTTTGAGACCAGCTTGAGCAAGAGCAAGACCTCGTCTTTAAAAATAGCCTGGCATTGTGGCAGGTGCCTATAGTCCCAGCTACTTGGAAAGCTAAGGCAAGAGAATGACTTGAGCCCAAGAGTTTGAGGTTGCAATGAACTCTGATGTCACAGCATTCTACCGAGGACGACAAAGTGAGACTCTCAAAACAAAAATAGTACCTCATCCAATATGTAAAGTCCTAGGACAGGTTTCAAAAGTGATCACACCATGTTTATGCCTGTCATAAGCATAGTTTTTTGTTGTTGTTTGGAGAACAGGGTCTTGCAATATTCTCTAGGCTGGTTTCAAGCTCCGGGGTTCAAGCAATGTTCTTGTCTCAGCTTCCCAAGTCACTGGGACTATAGGCATGTGCCAACATACCAGGCTTATGAGCACAGTTTTAAAATGAACCTTTCAACAGGCTGTTTTGCACCCTGGAATTTCACAGCACTTTACTAAAATTGCTAGGCTGGATAGAGACAAGTTGGAGGAAAAGGCCGGTGAAGCAGAATCATTTCATCTGCAACATGAAACTGTAATGTCTGCCATGTAGTTGCAGACCTTTAGCTCCTGAAGTTAAGAGGCTTAAAATCTTTCTTATTCTCCAAATCCCTTGAAGACTGTTGGTCTTGTCGAAAAACAAACATTTTTCTCTGATCTAAGTACTAATGGATTCCCTGTCTCCTTGTTAGAAATTGATGAAGTCATATTTAATATAAGTTTTTTTGTGTTTGTTATTGTTGATGATGTCATTGTTGTTTGGCAGGCCTAGACTGGGTTCGAACCCCCCAGTCTTTGTGTATGTGGCTGGCACCCTAACAGCAGAGCCACAGGCACTGAGCCCTAATACAGGGTTTTAATTATGTTGCCATACTTACAACGTTGCTTTAAATGAACATTGTTCTGCTGATTCTGAATCTTTTTGCCCGTTCAACAGGGTGTGGTTTTGTGGAATAAGTATTCCTAAGATACACCCAATTTCAAAAGATTTCAAGTCTCTCCATAATGCTTTTTTTTTTTTTAAGACACAGTCTTACTATGTTGCCCTCAGTACAGTGCCATGGTGTCACAGCTCACAGCAACCTCAAACTCCTGGGCTTAAGCGATTCTCTTGCCTCAGCCTCCTGAGTAGCTGGGACTACAGGCACCCACTACAACACCCAGCTATATTTTTGTTGCAGGTATTTAGCTGGCAAGGGCCAGGTTCAAACCCGTCACCCTCAGTGTATGAGGCTGACACTGTAACCACTGTGCTATGGGGGCCGAGCCAATGCCCCCAATGTCTTATTTTAATTCTTACTGTTAAGGTTTCAGTTATGAAAGGATGATGAAAGCATTAGACTCAGAGATAAGTCATTAAAATGAGAAGTTTCCACCATCTTAAGCAAGAGCAGAGACTCCATCTCTGAAAATAGCCGGGCCTTGTGGTGGGCCCCTGTAGTCCCAGCTATTTGGGAGGCCAAGGCAAGAGGATCACTTAAGCCCAAGAGTTTGAGGTTGCTATAATCTATGATACCACAGCACTCGACCCAGGGTGACAAAGGGAGACTCTGTCTCAAAAAAAGATGAATGAGAAGCTTATGGGTAGTTCTTGTTCAGGTCACCTACAGAATAGTTTTTCTTGTGTTTTATATTTTTATGGAAGTTTGGGAGAAACATGTCTCTAAGAATATACTTTGACTTACTAAAACAGCTTTTGCCGATTGGGCATAGTAGCCTATAATCCTACCACTCTAGGAGGCCAGGGCAAGAGGATCCCTGACCTTTGAGTTCAAGACCAGCCTAAGCAAAACCAAGATCCTGTCTCTACTAAAAGTAGAAAAAAATTAGCCTAACATTACAGAAGGCACCTGTAGTCTCAGCTACTAAGGAGACTGAGGCAAGAGGATCACTTGAGCCCAAGAGTTTGAGGTTGCTGTGAGCTTTGACGACACGGCACCTTACCCAGGGCAATAGAGTGAGACTCTATCTCACAAAAAAATAAAAAAAAATAATAAAATAGCTTTGGCCATTTTGCAAGCATCTGTCATGTGACAGGTCTTTCACGTATTTGTCTCTAATCTCTTTGAGTTTGGAAAGGTATTATTTATTCTCCCATTTAAAGATAAGGGAAATGAGGGTCAGAGAAATTAAGGAACTTTCCCAAAGCCTAGCCTCCAGCTGATGGAGAAGATTTCAAGCCCTAGTCAGAGTAGTTCTTCCTCTATTGAAGCATCTAGTGTTGGAGAAATGATTCTGGTTATCTCAAAGAGAAAAGGAATGACTTGGAAGTCTGTTTGGGGAATGGTGAGGGGCCCAAACTATAATGGGCTGCAAGACAAGATAAGGGCCGAGAGACGCAAAGTGCAATAGCCACTGTTTTAGGAGAATGATCTAACCAGGACACAGCCAGCACTGCTACCATAATTCAGTCCTAACTATACCTCTGTGCGGGGTCCCTTTCACCTTACTGAGCATCTTTTGGGAGTGTCCAGTTGACCAAACCTGGATCGTATCCTACCCCTCCACTTCCAGAGCAGAGGCAGGACAGGAAGAGGTTGGAGTGCTATACACCACGTGGGAAAGAGACTCAAAATATTCCCTGAATGACAAGTTATGGATATAAACTTTCTTTTGTTTTTAGCAGTGAGTTACCAGAAAACAGGCAATTCAAAATAATCACTTCACATACCAAGCTAACCACCCAGTTCTTTCATTTATCTGTCCTGGCCAAAGGAAATGAAAGTTAATCATAACTGGGAATTTTTTTGAGCTAAGAAAAGGTATGATACATCCAGGTTGCTTTTTGAGATACACGTTCAAAGGGATTTGTTTTTAAGTGCATCTCTGCTAGGCAGAGGCACTTGCTTCTTAGATCTGGTAAAGTTGGTCTGTGGTTATTAGAGTTCCCAATTTGTCCCATACTGCCACTCTGTTGTGGAATTCATCTAGACATTGAAGACATCGCATAATAAAGAACAAGTAGTCTCGGTGCCTGTAGCTCAAGCGTACACCAGAGGCTCAAGTAGGCTCAAGGCACCACCCGCATACACCTGAGCTGGCAGGTTTGAATCCAGCCTGGGCCAGCAGAACAGCAATGACAGCTGCAACCAAAAAATAGCCAGGCATTGTGGGGGCACCTGTGGTCCCAGCTACTTGGGAGGCAGAGGCAGGAGAATCACTTGAGCCAGGAGTTGGAAGTTGCTGTGACCTGTGATGCCACAGCACTCTACCCAGGGTGACAGCTTGAGGCTTTGTCTCAAAAAAATAAAATAAGATAAAAAATAAAAATAAAGAACGAGTAATGAGGCTGATCCTTACCAGCTCTTGGTGGCTAGGAATCTTATAGAAATATCTTTCAAGTGTCTGTCAAGGATTACTAGGATACTGGAAATTGAAGGCAGAATTGCCTATGCCCCAACACCCAAATTTTAGTGTTTTTTACTTACTGGTTTATTCAGCCTTCAAGAAGAATAGCAAGGCAGTCCTTCTAGACTGATGAATGCCTAGGCAATAGATAAAGTTCATTTAATTCTCGAATAGTCTGAATAGTGCGTATCAACAGCTATTTCAGAAGAGTTACTTTGGACAACATTCATCTAAATTCAATATATTGTAGCTCAAGAATTAAATACATTATAGTTGAGTTCGTCCAAACTCTTTTCTCAGTCTTTCTGCTCAGGGCATTGTTTACCCCATAGATAAGCAGGCCAACCAGAACTGAGCTCTGAGTTGCATTTAGGCCATGTTTTCAATTTCTTTTTTTTTCCCTTTGGTTTTTGGCCCTGGGCCGGGTTTGAACCCACCACCTCTAGTATATGGGGCCGGCACCCTACTCCTTGAGCCACAGGCGCAGCCCACATGTTTTCAGTTTCTTTCTCCACTAAAGCTTTTCACCATTGATCTTTAATGATAGTAGTTTTACCTTTGCATGCTTCTTGTATTTCTTTTATTTATTCATGAGTACTCAAAATAATTTCTTAAAATCTCATCCACTGGGCTGGGCATGGTGGTTCATGCCTGTAATCCTAGCACTCTGGGAGACTGAGGCAGGAGGATCGCCTAAGTTCAGGAGTTTGAGACCAGGCTGAGCAAGAGTGAGACCCCCATCTCTAAAAATTGCCAGGCATTATGTTGGGCGCCTGTAGTCACAGCTACCTGGGAGGCTGAAGCAAAAGAATCGCTTGAGCCTAAGAATTTGAGGTTGCTGGGAGCTATGACACCATGACACTCTACTGAGGGTGACAGTCAGACTCTGTCTGAAAAAAAAAAATCTCATCTACTTTTTAAACAATTCTATGAAATAATTGAAAGATAATAACTAATGAAAGAAGAAACTGTCAAGGAC
>NW_003852453.1:9497271-9498191 GCF_000181295.1 Otolemur garnettii
CGCCACCCTAGGTGTATGTGGCTGGCGCCCCAGCCGCTTGAGCCACAGGCGCAGAGCCTAGAGTAGCTTTTAAATGAGACTCCTCTGTAATCTTTCTCTTATCTCCACTTTTGAAATCTCTGAACATTTGGGTATTCTGAAGTCTACATGCAAGAAAGGTGTTTGCCTGGTCAGATCTTGTACTGAGGTACAAGTGCACTGATCTTGGACTCAGAAGAATTTAAGTCAAAACCTGGCTCTATTTCTTTTAGTAATGTGTCTTTGGACAAGCTGATGACCTCTCTGAGTCTTTATTTCCTCTTAAAATGAAGTATAATGCTACCAGGCTAATGGTGGTTAGTTAGAATTAAATGAACTAACAAATGTGAAAGTGCCTGGAACAAAGGAGGCACTTGGCAAATATGTTTGTGAAGTCATTATCGGAATCAGACCTCCAGACATCATAATTTTAGTTATCTTCCAAAAACTATAAGCTCTCTTCATCTAAAAAGCTTAGAATTCCAGCCACCAGGTTAATGGTTACAAAAATATTCTTTTTCCAGGTCAGAACAGTCAGAGCTTTGCTAATCTTCTAGTCCTTGTCTCTCTCCAGGAAGGCTATGGCATTGGGGATGATGAATACTCCTGTGCATATGATGGCTGCCGGCAGCTAATTTGGTACAACGCCAGAAGTAGACCTCACCAACACCCATGCTGGAAAGAAGGTATTCTTTCTTCCCCATCATGACTTTATCAACTGGGTTGAACATCTTAGTTATTAGGAGGCATTTATTATTTGGGGTCTTAAATGTCTTAATGGAAGAAGATCAAATGTGGAAAAGGATATTAGCCTTTGTAATATCACTGCCAGGGATATGAATAGTATTCTCTTGATAAATTCATCTCTGATGGAGTCCTTCCTATAGCAAAAACATTTCAGA
>NW_003852453.1:9498783-9500175 GCF_000181295.1 Otolemur garnettii
CACACACACACACACACACCCCCCCACTGATACAGCTCCATTTGATGAAATAGATAAAAATCTGAAAGGCAAGCAGGTACACTCATTTTATTGGCTTGCAGGTTCTTGAGGGAGCACAAAACTTTTTATTTTTGGGAGGCTGAGGCAGAAGAATCGCTTAATCCCAAGAGTTTGAGGTTGCTGTGATGTTATGGCACTCCACCAGCAGTGACATAATGAAACTCTGTCTAAAAAAGTAAATAAAAACTCTCTAGTTTTTAGGGGGGGGTTGTTTTTGTTATTTGTTTTGAAACAGTCTCGCTTCATCTCTCTGGGTATCTCTCTCTGAAAACCATAAGTTCTCCATCTGAAAAGCTTAGAATTCCAGCCATCAGGTTAATAGTTATAAAAGACACATTCTTTTCCCAGGACAGAACAGTCAGAGCTTTGCTAATCTTCGTAGCTCACTGCAACCTCAAACTCCTGGGCTCAAGCAATCCTCCTGCCTCAGCCTCTAGTAGGAGGACTATAGGCGCCTGCCACAATACCTGGCCAATCTTTTCTAGTTTTGGTAGAGATGATGTCTCATTCTTGCTAGGCAGGTCTCCTGACAGCAAGTGATCCTCCCACCTGGCCTCCTAGAGTGCAGAGATTACAGGTATGAGCCACTACACCAGGCCTCTAGGTTTTTTTAATGAGAATTTTTTAAAAGATTACTGAAGTGATAATGTTCATTATAAAAATTTCAAAAATAGAAAAAGAACAAAATGAGTGAATAAACTAAAACTACCTTGTAATTTCTCCATCCAGAGATTTCTTTTTTTTCTCTTCTCTTTTCTTCTCATCCAGAGATTTTTAAAAAGTACTTAAGTTTGGTGTGTATATTTTTTGTCATTGTTGTACTTAATAACTTGAACAGCTTTCCATGTTATCAAATGGTATTACTTTATTTGCTTCTTGATATTCTATTACAGTTTTATTATAATATGTTAATTAATGCTTCATTGTTGAACACTAAAATTTTTGCCTTTTAAAATTATTATTGTAGGCTAAGTGCCCGTAGCTCAGTGGTTAGGGTGCCAGACACATGCTCCAGGGCTGGTGGGTTCAAACCCAGCTTAGTCCTGCTTAAAAAAATAAAATAGCCGGGCGTTGTGGCGGGCACCTGTAGTCCCAGCTACCTGGGAGGCTGAGGCAAGAGAATCGCTGTGAGCTGTGATGCCACAGCGGTGATATAGTGAAACTCTGTCTCTAAAGAAATAAAAAAAAAAAATGTTACTGTAAACCATTCTTGTTTTCTCAAGATAAATTCTTAAAAGTGAAAATTTTCTGGTAAGGGGGATACAGAATTTCAAAGCTTTTGCTATATATTGCCAGATTTTCTTCTACCAGCTAATGAGTGTCCATTTTTCT
>NW_003852453.1:9501323-9502825 GCF_000181295.1 Otolemur garnettii
TGCATCTTAAAATTAATAGTTTGTCAGTTTAATTGGCAACATTTTCCTCTACAGTAAATTAAGATATTGTTATGTAGGGGTGAGATCAGTTGAAGAAGAAACAAGAAAGGTGACCATGGGTGACTGAAGAAGCAAACTTAATACAATGTTACTGACACACTTGAGGTTGAGCAGAATCCTGGTGGTACATAGCATTATTATCCTAACAGTGTTTTGCTTTATCCTCTAGGAGACACAGTAGGGTTTCTGTTAGACTTGAATGAAAAGCAAATGATCTTCTTTTTAAATGGCAACCGGCTGCCTCCTGAGAAGCAAGTCTTTTCATCTACTGTGTAAGTAGCTTTTCTCAGTCAAAGTTTGAATTGATTCATGGAATGTACTTTTCTCCAGGAAAAAACATCTTTGTCCCTTTATGTAGGCAATTATGATGGGACACTGATTTATTTCAAGTAATTGGGGACCCATTTGATCAGACCTAAAACTTTCCCAAAGTTTGATATAGGAAGACAAGGACAAGCTATTCTCTGGTTTATAAACCTGTGGAGGTTGGTAGACAGCACTCTTCCTTTCTGCTAGGGTTGACTAACTCATTCTACATTTAAAACACTGTGTGTAAACTTTGTTTTTTTATCAATTCTATTGACCTCCGTATTCATTTTTATTTGTAGATCTGGATTTTTTGCTGCAGCTAGTTTCATGTCATATCAACAATGTGAATTCAATTTTGGAGCAAAACCATTCAAATACCCACCATCTCTGAAATTTAGCACTTTTAATGACTATGCCTTCCTAACAGCTGAAGAAAAAATTATTTTACCAAGGTAAGGAATTACTCAGGCTATTTCCAGACTTACATCTCATGAAAGATTAAAACAATTTATAATAGACTTCAGCTTTTAACAAATAATTTTGAAAACTCAAGAAAAATGGATAACTTTCTAAGAAATATAAATCACTAAAGCAGATCCCAAAAGATATATATTCAAGACAGAGCAGTATAATGTTAAGATTGTCCCTGAAAAGCAGCAGATTTGGGTGCTTTCACAGGGAATCTCTACCAAGTAATAACCTTACTGTTATTTAAAATGTTACAGAACCCAGAAAGAAAGAGGAATGCTTCCAAATTCTACAACTAAATAACATTGGTATAAAAATCAGAAAAATATATCCTATGCATAACCAAGAAAACATTAACTAACTTCACTTGAATGTCAGTGTAAAATTTCTAAATATTAGGAAATCAAGTATATCTTTTAACATAGTTGGATTTATTAAAATAGACTTTTATAGGGTGTTAGCAATGATGCCAACTCTGTTCCACAACCATTAAGACAGTGAATGCCTTCTTGGCCAAAATTTCAAATTGCTTATTTAACAAAACTGTAATTGGCATTAATTATCTTATTAGATGAATCTAGTCTGTTCCTTAAGCTGGGAGAAATCTCCAGCTGCTTCCTGGTAATTACTTCAAGTTGAAGCTTGTTTTATGATGTGAGCCAAAG
>NW_003852453.1:9507068-9508424 GCF_000181295.1 Otolemur garnettii
TGCATCTATATTCATGAGTGAAATTGGTCTGAAGTTCTCTTTTTTAGTTGGGTCTTTCCTGGTTTTGGTATTAGGGTGATGTTTGCTTCATAGAACGTGTTGGGGAAGATTCCTTCCTCCTCAATTTTTTGGAATAATTTCTGGAGTACAGGAATAAGCTCTTCCTTGCAGGTTTGATAGAATTCTGGGTTAAAGCCATCTGGACCAGGGCATTTTTTGGTTGAAAGATTTTTTATTGTTTCTTTAATCTCAGTGCTTGAAATTGGCCTGTTCAGGAGCTCTATTTCTTCCTGGCTAAGCCCAGCTAGTTTTTTTGTTTGTTTGTTTGAAGACAGAGTCTCACTTTGTTGCCCTTGATAGAGTGCCTTGGCATCATAGCTCACAGCAACCTCAAACTATTGGGCTCAAGTGATTCTCTTGCCTCAGCCTCCCAAGTAGCTGGGACTACAGGAGCCCACTACACTGGCTGGCTATTTTTAGAGACAGGGTCTCACTGTTGCTTAGGCTGGTCTGGAACTCCTGAGCTCAAGAGGTCTACCAACCTTGGCCTCCCAGAATGAGGAGGGAGGCATGAGCCACTGTACCTGGCCTTAATTTTTATTTTTTAAAGACAGGGTCTTGTTCTGTTACCCAAGTCAGAGTGCAGTGATGTGATCATAGCTCACAGTAACCTCCAACTCCTAGGCTGAAGTGATTCTCCTACTTTAGCCTCCCCATTAGGTAGAACTACAAGTATGCATCACTGTGCTCAGCTAATATTTTTGATTTTTGTAAAGACAATCTCACTATGTTGCCCAGGTTGGTCTCAAACCCACCTCAACCTCCCAAAGCACTGGGATTACAGGCATGAGCCACAGTGCCTGGCACCCTAAGACCATTTTCTGTGCCATTAATATTTTCAACCTATGTTTCAAAAACTTGTTGGAATGGTATTCCTTTCTGGCCTCAATAGGAGATCATGGCCCTGTTACTATTACCTGGAATTTTATAAATTGTTCTGTATTGTATGTATTTTCTAGCTTTAATTCTCCTTCCATTCACTCTTTTTTTCTTTCCTTGTTATCATGGAAAATTCAAATACATACAAAATAAAAAGAAAATAGTACGATGAAGCACAATATACCCACCTCAGCTACAGCAGTCATCCACTCATAGCCACTGCTTCTACAGTCTTCCCTCATCTCTGTTAATAGCCCCTTTATCCTTATAGTTTTCCTGTGAATCCTAGAGTATCCTTGACACCTACTTTCTGTCCTTTCTACATCTGATCCTTCAGCAAGTCCTGTGAGCTGTACCTTCAGAATATATCCCAAATCTAGCTACTTCTTTTTACCCTCATTGTTGCTGCCATGGTCC
>NW_003852453.1:9509092-9510943 GCF_000181295.1 Otolemur garnettii
TAAAATAATAACCCCATACCTCTCATGTACATACTCCTCATCCTTCTTCCTGTTTTATTTTTTCTTCATATTATTCATCATCATTTAATTGTTCTGTATATTGTATTTCATCTTGTTTCTGTTTTCCCGTACTGTAATATAAGCCCTTTGAACACAGGGATACTTCTTAGTCCTCTAGTCACTGCTGAATCCCCAGGGCTTAGAATAGTGCCGGGCGCACATAGGTAAATAGAATGAATGTTTCATTCCATTCCATGCTAATTGAAAGTGTAATGGAAGGGTTGTAACCTGAGGTGCCTGGATTTGCAGGGAGTCTACAGAAACTGTCATAAACCCCTTGAAATTGTATAAAAACCTCTAGGTTGTTTTTCTTGAGAAAACCTTTTTGCTTTTCATAAAACTCTCAGAGATATATGACTTAAAATGCTGAAATTAGCTGGTAATTTTTTTTTTTTTTTGAGACAGAGTTTCACTTTGCCACCCTTGGCAGAATGCCATGATATCATAGCTCACAGCAACCTAAAACTCAAAGGTTCAAAGAATCCTCTTGCCTCAGCCTCCCAAATAGCTGAGCTATAGGAATGTGCCCCAATACCTAACTATATTTTCTTTATTTATTTTCTTTTTTTGGATATAAAGCCTCAGGCTGTCACCCTGGGTAGAGTGCTGTGGCATCACAGCTCACAGCAACCTCCATCTCTTGGATTCAAGCAATTCTCCTGCCTCTGCCTCCCAAGTAGCTGGGACTACAGGCGCCCGCCACAACACCCAGCTATTTTTTTGGTTGCAGCTGTCATTGTTGTTTAGCGGACTCGGACTAGATTCAAACCCGCCCGCTCAGGTGTATGTAGCTGGTATCTAAGCCGCTTGAGCCACAGGCTCCGAGCCCTAACTATTTTTTCCTATTTTTAATAGAGATGGGGTCTTGCTCTTGCTCAGGCTAATCTTGAACTCCTGAGCTCAAGCAGTACACCCCACTCAGCCTCCTAGAGTGCTAGGATTATAGGTGTGAGCCACCTCGCCTGGCCCTGCTAAAAAATTTTAAAGCACTGAACTTAGGCCCAAATGATTTGGATTTGATTTTTTACTCTATTTATCTTATGCAAATCATTCCCTCAAACTTTAGTTTCTTTGTAAAATAGTAGTAGCCATGCTTCCTTCTTTCCCTACTTCAGGAAATCATTGTAAGATTGAAATGAGTTATATTACTGACAAAGCTGAAGGAATATAGCTCACATTTTCAAAAGTATTTTCAAAACATTTCATATGCATGGCTGCTAATAGGCCCCACTTACTTATCGACAAAATGAATTGCAAACTGCTTTTTCTACTCAGGCACAGGCGTCTTGCTCTGTTGAAGCAAGTGAGTATCCGAGAAAACTGCTGCTCCCTTTGTTGCGATGAGGTGGCAGACACACAACTGAAGCCATGTGGACACAGGTAAGAGTATTTGGTTATTTTTCTCTTTTGAACATCATATGAGGCTAAATTTCATCTATTTTTGAGTTGCTTTTGGAGTATTCCTAGTCCTTTAGCTGTTCATCAGGGTTTATTGTATATAAAGTGAGTTGAATAAAGAATTAGAGCAGTGGTTCTCAACCTTCCTAATGCTGCCACCCAGAATAATTTTATGGTTGGGGGTCACCACAACATGAGAAACTATATTAAAGGGTGGTGGCATTAGGAGGGTTGAGGACCACTGAATTAGAATTTGCCAAGCAGTACCTGGCTGTCTTCCAGTAAGTGCCTGCAATAGAAGAAGCTACTTAATTTGGAAGGCCAGTGTTTTAGTTTCATTTTGTTTATTCAGTACTATATTTTTGATACAATTCTGGCTTCTCAAAATGTAAC
>NW_003852453.1:9511840-9513048 GCF_000181295.1 Otolemur garnettii
CATATACCAAGGGTGGTGGGTTTGAACCCGGCCCCAGCCAAACTGCAACAAAAAATAGCTGGGCATTGTGGTGGGCGCCTGTAGTCCCAGCTAATTGAGAGGCTGAGGCAAGAAAATCACCTAAGCCCAGTAGTTGGAGGTTGCTGTGAGCTATAACGCCACAGCACTCTACTCAGGATGATAAAGTGAGACTCTGTCTCAAAAAAAATAAATAAAAGTAATTGGCTGTTAAGGGTCATACACATAATGTATCTCATCTCACCCTTTAGCTATACCAATCTCTCTTCTGATAGAAAGGCACGGTGCCGCCTCCTTGATTAGTCCTTCTTGTCAATTCTATAGCCCAAAGTTTCTCGGTTTGAGCACATTTAGAGGTTTTAGTTATCAGTCATAGGCAGTTACTGAGTTTAAAGATTTGATATTTTAATGTTCTTTTTGGCCTTTGCTTCTGTTAAGAATGATAAGGTCTAAAACAGCAGGATCTGGTCTTAGTCATCTTTGAGCTCTGTCTCGTCCCTGTGGTTGTGCATACAATAAGGGATCATTAATGACAGCAGAAATGGATAGCCTTAGAACCAGGTATCTTAATTAAGTATGATCATAGTCTCCATAGTAGATAATATATCCAAAACAGATTTGGAAGAGGACATTAAAAGAATTATAAGACTCGGCACCTGTAGCTCAGTGGCTAGGGCACCAGCCACATACACCAGAGCCAGCGGGTTCAAACCGAGCCCAGGCCTGCCAATCAAAGACACCTACAACAAAAAAATAGCCAGGTGTTGTGGCAGGTTCCTGTAGTCCCAGCTACTTGGGAGGTTGAGGCAAGAGGCTTAATCCCAAGAGTTGCAGGTTGCTGTGAACTGTGATGCCATGGCACTCTACCTAGGGGTGACACAGACTCTGTCTCAAAAAAGAATAAATAAATAATAAAAGAATTATAAGAAAATTTAACTCAGGGCAGCGCCTGTGGCTCAATGGGTAGGGTGCCAGCCTCATATACCAAGGGTGGCAAGTTCAAACCTGGCCCCAGCCAAACTGCAACAAAAAGATAGCCAGGTATTGTGGCAGGCATCTGTAGTCCCAGCTACTCAGGAGGCTGAGGCAAGAGAATCACCTAACCGCAGGAGTTGGAGGTTGCTGTGAGCTGTGTGACACCATGGCACTCTACTGAGGGCAATAACGTGAGACTCATCTCTCCAAAAAAA
>NW_003852453.1:9515152-9516227 GCF_000181295.1 Otolemur garnettii
ACAGTTTGAGGCTCTGTCACAAAAAAAAAAAAAAAAACAGGCATAACAATAGGACAGACTAGAAACCCAAAAATAGAGTTTAACTAAAAATGGAAATTTAATATATTTAAATCCATAAAAGGATTTAGTCAAATCTGTGCTAAAAGATAGACTGTTTGGTACATGGTACTGGGATAAGGGCTAGCTGTCTGGGAAAAATAGCATTGTATCTATCCCTACCTACTATGTACGTATATCCTGTGTGTATATATAAACTATCTGAAAGAATGAAAATGAACTTTTTACTTGTTCCTCAGAGGAAGAAGATTGAAGATCAGAAATGGGAGGAAGATTTATTTTTTATTTATACATTTACATTTTTTTTACTTATTTACATAATTGTTACCCTTTCAATTACTTGTTAATATTTTAGATTTAGTTGGCAGGTAGAGTTTGACCTTTCAAGCATTAACTTGACTGGCTTTTATGTGTTTCTCCTTAGTGACCTGTGCATGGATTGTGCCTTGCAGCTGGAGACCTGCCCATTGTGTCGTAAAGAAATAGTGTCTAGAGTCAGACAGATTTCTCATATTTCATGACACACGTGAAGAGACATCATGGACTTATTTCTACTCAATTCCAGCCAATATTGAAAAGAAAAAGAAAGAAACCATCTCTATTCAGTTGTATGCACATTGAAACTTATAGCCATGGCCAGATTTTATGCTAAAAATGATAGTTTGTCAAAGACAAAATTCTTTTAGAATCTAATCCAACTTGCCAGCCCTGAGAAATTCCTTTTAAGGCCAAGGAAAGCTGAATGCTAGCAGCCAGGCCTGTGGTACTTCCATGAAAAACAATAGGAGACGGTGCCCTCATGAATGCTGAAACCACGCTGGACTCCATGTTGGGTTCATTTGATCGTTTAACACAGAATATTTTGTGTCATATTGCAGAGTTTTTATTTGGGGGGCAGAAGTCTTTACAGAGAAGTAAATGACAGTGTGTCTGGGTTAAGCATAACTCCCCAGTGGTCAGAGAGACACCAGTATATTAAGCATGGATATTGCACTGCAAGACTTGAATCTATAAAATT
>NW_003852453.1:9516280-9517142 GCF_000181295.1 Otolemur garnettii
TTTTTTTTTTAACTGCAGAAAATTGGTAGTATTTTCACATTCATGGTGTTTTTATCCAATTGCAGTACCCACATTTTGTGAGAAAAAATGGTTTTACCAACGCAGGAGGAATTCACAAATTAATTGAATGTTTGAAGAAAATTTGGTATTTAGGGTATTTTTTAAGTACCATCAAATCAGGTTTTTTGGGTTTTATTTAAAAAAAATTTTTTAATCAGTATTGTTGTGGGAAGTAATACACTTTGAAACTCTTGAATTAATAGTCTCTAAAACTCTAGAGGACAGTCTGAGAACACGTATTCAATCTATTGTTTAAAATAAATACATGTTTTTGAATAGTAAATTCTATCATGAATTGTTGACTATGTCTTCATCAAAAGTGTTAATCCCTCTCAGGGTCTCTGGTGAAGACCTTCAAGAGTTTGGTTTTTTCTCCCAGAAAATTGGAAGGTAGAATTGTAAATTCATAGAACTTATTTTATAATGGTGTACCTCAGCAGCTGCCTTTCAATTTATGCCAAGTCCTTACAGAGTTTATACTTGAATAGTAAATATGTCTTCTGAGTTTTACAATGTCTTAACTCAATGCACATTTTTTTCTTCCTTTCCCACCCTTTCTTGTTTGTAGTTTCTTAAACCCATTCTGTTACAGAGCTGATTTCCTTAATGGCTGTACATGTTGGGTGCTGGATTTTTTTCCATGTCTTTAAGTCTTCCATAAATCCAAATATATATATATATATAAATATATATAGATAGATATACGTTCTCTTCTTTAGCTTGTGGTGAATACAGTAATTTGCTTTGAATAATAAAACATCTGTTGCCTTTTTTGACTTAAGATTTCTCAACTTTCATTAAT
>NW_003852453.1:9517545-9521776 GCF_000181295.1 Otolemur garnettii
AAGGCTAATCACTCAGCCAGCAAACTTTTATTTGTGTTGTGAGGTACTGTATCTGTGTAGTGCACAAAATAAAACATCTGTTTGTGGACAGTATATCTGGTAGAGGGGAGAAGACAATATACAGTAGACCTTAGTTGACTGTAATTGGCTGCTGCATTGACCACCTCCTTAAGTTGACCTAATTTTCATTGACTGGATATGTACCACATGTACTCAATGGAAGTTCCCTAAGTTGGCCAGTTTGTTACAGTCCCTTAGGGAGCCAATTTATGCAGATACTACTGTAATTCTGAACGATGGTTCCCACTTCTATTTGGAGAATGGAATAGAGGGGTGTGAGTGGGGACAGAGGATAAGCACAAAGTGGAAATAGTAAGACCAGTAAGGAAATTTTGAAGTAGTGCAGCTGAGAGGTGACGGTGGTCTATAAATTCAGTGAAAAAAGTAGATAAGCTGAGGCTGGGCGTGGTGGCTCACATCTGTAATCCTAGCACTCCAGGAGGCCAAGGCAGGTAGATTGCCTGAACTCACAGACTAGAGACCAGCCTGAGCCAGAACAAGACCTCATTTCTAAAAGTAGCTGGGGGGAATTCTGGGAAGATGTCTGACTGGTAGCAACCTTCAGCAGAGGCTCCTGAGCAGAGGAAGAAAAACTGGACGGAATTGGACTCTATGAAGCCAAAGGTGGGGAGCTGAGCCAAGAAAGTTCAGCAAGCTGTAAATCCAAGGAAGAGCATTCAAGAAAACAAATTACAGGTATAAAGCCTATCAACTAGAGGACAGGAGACCCCTCCCCCAAGCAGGAGGCCTGCCGCAGGCTATCTGCAAAGGAGCAAGAAACAAAAGACCTCTCATTTTACCTCTCTGGAGAGGGCCGCTAAACTCCAGGTTCCTTTCTCCAGGGAGGTCCCACTTACAAACCTTGACACCACCCCACCAGCCATAAAATTGAACAGATATTTTCTCCCACAAGTCCAAACTCCCAATCCACCCTTACCCCTTACATGGAAGTCTGAAGTTCTGCCCCCCTGCAGAGCACAGAGTGTTTGGTCTTGTCTTGAGACATCTGGGCATAGTGTGGACCGCCAACCATCAGGATGGAATCTGACTAACAGGGAAGAAAGAGGGTGTGGGAAGATAGGGATACTGAGCAGGAGGAAGAGCAATCTCCTGGTTATGACTATGCCCAGCCAGTGGTGGTGTGGACCTCAGTTCATGCTGTGTCTGCGGAATGGGGTGCAGAACCCCTGGTTCTGATGGCACCCACAGCGGGAGAGTGGTCGCCCCATGTGGACTGAGTTCGGCAGACAAGGCTGGTCCCCAGCCCCTACTGGGCCTGCAAGTAGAGGCTTGCTAGGTGTGGACTGAGAGCAAGGGCATGTACCCTGATTCCAACAGAACCCTCAAGCAGTGGCTTACTGGGTGTGAACCAAGACCTAAGGGCTAGGGCATGGTCCACTGTCTCCAATGGGGCTGGTGAGCAGAGGCTTACCAGATGGTAGAGTGCAGTGCCCTGACTCTAACAGAACCTGTGAACAGAGGCTTGCCAGGCAGTGGACTGAGACTGGCAGGTGGGGCAGGTCCCCTGACTCCAACTGGTCTGGCAAGGAGAGGCTAGCTGGGTGTGGACTGAGACCCGTGGGCAGGGGCATGGCTGCTGGCTCCAACTGGGCCTGTGAGCAGAGAAGTGAACAACAGTGTAGACTGAGTCTGGTGGGTGGGAGTATGAATCCCTGGCTCCAATTGTGAGACCCTTGAACCCCTCTCTGTTGAGCAGGGTTTGCACTGCCTGAGACAATTTAATTGGAACCCGTATCTGGGGCTATCCACTCAGGGATATTCTGAGGTTGACCTTGGAAGTTCTGTAGTGGAAAAGAACTGAAGGGTAGGGGCTGTGCACCAAAACTGTATCTCTTCACAGTCGAGATTTAAACCTCATACTGTGGTTTCTTAGGATAGGGTAGAGGTTGGCTGATATCAAAACAGAACTAGTTTGTGCTGTCTCACCAAGTAGGTCCTCAGAGTCTCCGGTCAAAACTCTGAAAGGGGCCTTTGTAAGGTTGTAGGAGATAAGCCACAATTAGTACCCTAGCCCCAGCGCTTTGAATTGGAACCCCAATTCAATCTCATCTTATGAGTGCTAATAACCACATGGTGGACAACAAACAAGGTGCAGACCCAACAGAACAACTCTGGCAACATGAATAACCAGAGTAGATCAAACCCTGCCACCCCAAGAAATGACAAAGGAGATAAAACTGAAGATACCATGCATAGACAAATGGAAGCAATGTCAGAAATCGAATTCAGAATATGGATTACAGATAAGATAAATAGAAAGGAAGAAAGGATAGAAATTGAATTCCAAAGAGTAGTTCTAAAGTTGTCTCAAGAAATTAATGAATTCAAAGACAAAGTCATCAAAGAAATGGACATAATGAGAAAAGAGATAGTAGAGCTCAAGGAAACGAAAAAGTTGAGGAGCTCTAAAATACAGTGGAATCCCTCAGTAATAGAGTGGAGAAGACAGAAGAAAGGATCTCTGAAACTGAAGACAAAGCTTTTGAACATTCTGAAACACTCAAAGAGGCAGACAAATGGAGATCAAAAACTGATCATTCTCTGAGAGAGTTGTGGTATCACTCCAAAAGATTAAACATTCGTTTTATAGGAATTCCCAAAGGAGAGGAGGATGGTCCTAAAGGTACAGATGCTCTACTCCAAGAGATTTTGGAGGAGAATTTCCCAAGCACCACAAGAGATACAGAACTTCAGATAGCAGACAGTTTTAGAACCCCAGCAAGACTCAATCCAAATAAAACATCTCCTAGACACATTGTGATTAACTTTGCCAAAGTTAAGACAAAGGAGAAAATTCTGCAAGCAGCCAGACATAAGAAAAGCATCACCTGCAAAGGGAGAAATATCAGAATGACTGCAGATCTCTCAGCCAAATTGTTTCAAGAAGATGGTCATCGACCTTCAATCTCCTAAAATAAAACAACTTCCGGCCCAGGATCCTCTATCCAGCTAAACTGAGTTTCATTTGTGACGGAGAAATTAAATACTTTAATGACATAGACATGTTGAAGAAATTTGCCATAACTAAACCAGCTCTCCAGGATATTCTCATACCCATCCTCCACAATGACCAGCACAATGCTCTACCTCCAAAGTAAACTCGCCCAGAAATTTTTGAACAAAACCCAACTTCCACAGTGGTGAAAGAACTAAAAATGTCCACTGGACACCCAAAAATCATGACATCCAAAACACAATCAGGGGTATCAATTCTCTCAACGTGAATGGTTTAAATTGTCCTCTAAAGAGGCACAGGCTGGCTGACTGGATACATAAACTCAGACTGCATATCTGCTGTATACAAAAATCTCATCTTACCTTAAAGGATAAAAATAGACTCAGGGTGAAGGAATGGACTTGTATAATAGAGGCAAATGCAAACCAGAAAAAAGTAAGGGTTGCAATTTTAGTAGCAGATACAATTGGCTTTAAACCAACAAAGATAAAGAAAGATAAGGAAGGTCACTACATATTTGTCAAGGGAAACACCCAACATGAAGAGATTTCGATAATTAACATTTATGCACCCTACCAGAATGCTCCGCAATTCATAAAGCAGAACCCTAATGAATATGAACAACTTGATATCTTCCTGCACTATAGTAGTTGGAGATTTTAATACCCCTTTGACAGTTTTGGATAGATCCTCCAGGAAGAAACTGAACAAAGAAATATTAGACTTAAACCTGACCCTAGAACAAATGGACTTTATAGACCTCTACAGAACATTTCACCCTAATAAACCTAAATATACATTCTTCTCATCAGCCCACAGGTCATCCTCCAAAATGGATCATATACTAGGACACAAGTCTAACCTCAGCAAATTTTATAATGTAGAAATTATTTGTATCTTCTCAGACCACCATGAAATAAAAGTTGAACTCATCAGCAATAGGAATCTTCATACTCATAATTGTGGAAACTAAATAATCTTAAGCTGAATGACAGCTGAGTCAAAGAAGAGATTAAGAAGGAAATCACCAAATTTTTGAAACAAAGATACAAATTATCAAAACCTGTGGGATACTGCAATAATGTTTCTAAGAGGGAAATTTATAGCATTGGAAGCCTTCATCAAGAAAACAGAAGGACAGGCAGCACCTGTGGCTCAAGGGAGTAGGGCACTGGCCCCATATGCTGGAGGTGG
>NW_003852453.1:9522500-9523323 GCF_000181295.1 Otolemur garnettii
AAATCCTCAATGATTACTATGAAAATCTCAATTTCCAGAAATATGAAAATCTGAAGGAAATGGACTAATACCTGGAAGCACGCCACCTTCCTAGACTCAAACAGAAAGAATTATAAATCTTGAATAGACCTATATCAATCACTGAAATAGCATCAACAATACAAAATCTCACAAAAAAGAAAAGTCCAGGACCAGATGGCTTCACATCCGAATTCTATCAAACATTTCAAGAGGAACTAGTACCTGTATTATACAACGTTTTCCAAAGCATAGGAAAAGAAGGAATACTTTCCAACACATTCTATGAAGGAAATATCACCCTGATACCCAAACCAGGAAAGGATTCAACAAAGAAAGAAAATTACAGACCAATATCATTAATGAATATTGATGCAAAAATATTCAATAAGATCTTAGCAAACAGAATTCAACAACACATCAAAAAAATTATATACCATGATCAAGTTGGTTTTATTCCAGGAATACAGGGTTGGTTCAATATATGCAAATCTATAAATATGATCATTGCATCAATAAAAAAAAAAGATCATATGATTCTCTCAATTGACGCAGAAAAAGCCTTTGATAATATCCAGCATCCTTTCATGCTCAGAACACTTAAGAAAATAGGCATAGAAGTGACATTTCTTAAACTAATAGAGGCCATCTACAGCAAACCCACAGCCAATATTGCTGATATATTATTACCAGGGAGAAAAGCATATATTTATTACATTTTCCCAGTGATTCATTGAGAAAAAGAATTTTGGGAGGGGGCAATTTTTTTAATGAATTGCCTCCTTTTTGAGTCACTTAGAGCAGG
>NW_003852453.1:9525551-9526343 GCF_000181295.1 Otolemur garnettii
AAAAAAAAAAAAAATTATTAATGGAAAAACATTTAATATATTCAAGTCAATTTTTTTTTTGAGAGTTAGAGTCTCACTTTGTCGCCCTCAGTAGAATGTCTTGGTGTCATAACTCACAGCAACCTCAAACTCTTGAGCTCAAGTGACCCCCTTGCTCCAGCCTCACAAGTAGTTGGAACTACAGGCGCCCACCACGATACCCAGCTATTTTTATTGATGAGGTCTCACTCTAGCTCAGGCTGGTCTCGAACCTGTGAGCTCAGGCAATCTACCCGTCTTGACCTCCCAGAGTGCTAAGATTACAGGCTTGAGCCACCACTCCTGGCTCTTTCAAGTCAATTTTTTATGTTTTCTACACATGGGAAAAGACCATCATTCTATTTAAGCAGAAAACATAATTTCCAGGAGTAAGGGGCTCCATAGCATGATGGTTAAAACAGGCCCCTTGGAATGGGACTAGAACCAGGTCCCACTGAGCCTTGGTTTCCCTGTCTATAAAATGGAGATAATACCCACTTCATAAGGGTTTTGTTTTTTTCTTAAATATGTCAAAGGAGACAATGTATTCGTGAACATTTAGCACAGTATCTGGTATGTGCCTGATTAAGTGGGTACCTATTATCTTTATCCCAATTTGTTCCTAGAGCCAGAGACTGTGATACAAATTCTTTGACATTTCTCCCATTAAGAAATGAGGTTTAGGGCTCGGCGCCTGTAGCCCAAGTGGCTAAAGAGCCAGCCACATATACCAGAATCCAACCCGGGCCCGCCAAACAACAATGATGGCTGCAA
>NW_003852453.1:9526741-9537394 GCF_000181295.1 Otolemur garnettii
GACACCACAGCACACTAGCCAGGGTGACAGCTTGAGACTCTGTCTCAAAAGAGAAAAAAATGAGGTTTATGTCTCATCTCCCTAAATCTGAGTGTCTCTGTGTCTGCTTGATCAATAGAACAGAGGAAGCTATACTGTGCCATTTTCCAGTACCAGGCCTTTATGTGATTGCCAGCTTCCACTTCCTGTCTCTTGAAATCCTTGCTCTTAGACCCAGTCACCATGGTGTGAGAAAAGCCAAGAATCCCTGGGAAGACCTATGTGGTGAGGAACTGAGACCCCTAGTTCTCGGGCCAACATCCACATCTGAGCTCTGAGCCAGGAGCCAACGCTAATTTGCTAGCCACGTGAGTGAGCTCCTTGTAAGAATTTTCTCTAGCTCCATTCCAGCTGCCCCAACTCATGCCAAGTGGAACAGAGACTAGCTGTCCCTGCCAAACCATGCCCAAGTTGCAGATTAGTGAGCAAAATAATTGTTTCAAGCCCCAAAATTTCCATGTCATTTGTATGAACAACAGATAACCAGAACAGATGAAATCTGTTTGTTCCTCTCCCACTGTGACCTCATAAATGGTTTATAAAAGATGGGAAATTCATTTAGTCCAGAAATATGTGTGGCATATAAAGTAGGTCATGGAGAAATCTGATGAGTTTGCTGTGAACTTTGTGAGCAGTGCTTAACAAACAGAACTCAGTCCAGAAATTCAGCAAACCATTCATTGTAAATGCTCGTCTTCCACCTGGTCCTAAACAGAGCTAATTCAGAACTGATGTCATTCAGGATACAAATATATCTTTGTAACTATCTTTAGTTCCAGATTCCCACAGATACCCTATGTCCACTCAGAGATATCTGCTAATCTACTCAGGTTAGTTATCTGACCTTCAGTTCATACTAATTAATTAATTAATTAGAATTAGAATCTCATTTCGTTATCCTGGGTAGAGAGCTATGGCATCATAGCTCACAGCAACCTCAAACTCTTGGGCTCAAGCGATTTTGCCTCCGCCTCTCCTGTAGCTAGGACTACAAGCACCAGGGTCTGGCTCTTGCTCAAGCTGGTCTCCAACTCGTGAGCTCAAGCAATCTACCCACCTCCATGCTGGGTTCAGTTCACTTTAAACCCCTCTAGTCCTATACTACACATTTGGCCAAAAGGTAGCATGCAAACAGAGACAGAAAGCTTAGTGGTCCTAAGGAAATCAGCTCTAGAGAATCCTTTTTCAAAATTTGGCAGCTTTGGAGTGGACATTTCCTTGAGCGGTTATCTGATTTCTGATTGTGTTGCCCAAAATGATTGTGTCAACTTTCTCCTTGGATAACTGGCCAAGGAATAATCTTTATGGTGTTAAGATCATAAGGTAAATTACAAGATATCCACTTCTTCCTGTGGAGCTTTCCTTCCATGTAACTACTGTCTTGCAAATCAGACGTCTGCATTATCTGGGTCAACAGATAAAGAGATTGGCTCTCAGCCTACTTCGCAATTCACAGCTCTCTTAAAACACGCTTTATGCTACTTAATCTTTACAAACACCCTGCGAGATGCAATTTATTCTAAAGTTGCTAAGTGAGGAAACTGAGGCTCTTGGCTTCTATTTCTCCATTCATAAAAGGAGGGGGGACGCGATATTTGGTCGCTACACATCGAGTGAACACGTCAGCGAGCCACCGACTGCGTGGCAAGGGCCTGCTTCCCAAAGGACTTTCTCTCGCTTCCCGACTTCCTCTCCCTATTTTGACCCGCCCCTGCGTCGGGGAACGCGCGCCTAGGATTGGCTGCCGGCAGTACGCGAGGCGGCGGAAGGGGTTGTGGTGGCCATGGTGATGGGAGGCGGGGCGCGGCGGGGCGCGGCGCGTCTTGGTCGGTAACTAACGCCTGGAACTAGGACTGCGGCGGCGGCAGTAGCGGCGCGCGCAGAGCGGCCTGGCGGGGCGTAGAGGCCCGGCCGGCGCGTGGCCGCAGCCGGGCAGCCTGAGGTCGAGCCTCGCGTGCAGGCTCTGACCCGGCTAGACAGTGAGCGGCCCGTGGCCGGAGCGGTGGGGTCTCTCCCAGCCGGCCGACTGCAGTGCCCTCGATGCGGGCGGGGACCTTGCGGAGCAGACTGGAGGCTGGGCCGGGCCCCGGGCCTTGGGCTGGCTAGGAGCCCACCTGGCCGCCTAGCCCACACGGGTGGGTGCGGCAGGCGCGACGATGGATGCCTTCGAAGAAGAGAGCTTCGCGCTGTCCTTGTGAGTGATGCCGCCAGGGCCCGGGCCCTGGAGGCCGAGGGCAGAAGGCGCAGGCCTCGGCCCCGGCCTTGTAAAACGGGTGCCCTCAGAGGGTCAGGGTAGGGAACTGCCAAGGCTCTGTGCCTGTTTCAGATCTTCATTTCGCGGCTGCGGAGGCCGCCGGGTTCAGGCCTTGGAGAACAGGAATGCGAGGCGGGAGTCATCCGTTTGTCCGCGACTTCCATCACAATCCCTCCTCCTGCAACCCTTAGCTGTCGACCAAAGCTGGAGAGCTTAAGCCGCTCAGGCCTGGCCTCGCGTCAGAGGACCCTACACCACCACCACCACCACCACCACCCGCCGGCCCTCCCCTTCCGCCCCCCACATTAGGGACCCTTGATCAGATCGCTCTCCTGGCCAGTATTTCGTCTGCGCTGGGTTCCTGCACTTGAGCAGATAGGCGTGAGGCGATAGCAAAGATGCGGTGAGTAGATCCCGCAGGAAATAAATGTGAGGAGCCTGGAGATGTCCAACACCAGCCTTTGCTCCCTGCATTTGTCCCTTTTGTAGTTCATTGTGTCATCAGGTTTTGTAAAAGTGGAGCCATCACATTCGACGTTCATGACACAGATGTGTCACGTGTGTTTTCTTCTGTTTGGAATTGCTAGATAATAATCCTTTTTTTTTTTTGAGACAGAGTCTATGTCGCCCTTGGTAGAGTGCCTTTGCGTTACAGCTCACAGCAACCTCAAACTCTTAGGCTTAAGCAATTCTCTTGCCTCAGCCTCTCATGTAGCTGAGACTACAGGCAGCCACCACAGTGCCCGGCTATTAGTTGTTGTTGCAGTTGTCATTGTTGTTTAGCAGGCCCAGGCTGGTTCGAACCCACCAGCTCGGTGTATGAAGCCAGAGCTGTAACCACTTGTGCTACAGGTGCCAAGCCGATAATAATCATTCTTAATTGTTGAAGCTAGCTGATGAGAAGTTCATTTTGCTCTTTTTCTCTTGTGCATGTTTGAAAATGTCTATCATAAAAAAATTTTTTAAACAAATTATTTGAAACAGCACCTAATGCGTATTTTTCAGTTCCTCTGCCTCTGATGCCGAATTTGATGCTGTGGTTGGATATTTAGAAGACATCATTATGGGTAAGCTTTTAAGGAAATTGAGTTAATTTTTAAAACAGAAAATATCAAGCTGCATTCAATTTACTACAGTACAATGTAAGATTAAGTAAGCCTCACTTCAATCTGTCTTAGAACAGCCCTATACTCCTTAAAACAATAATGATAAGGTGCCTGGAATGGACTTATCCAGGTAATGGGGCATAAGAGCTCTTGGCAAAGCTGCCAGAAATAGATCTACTTTATTTCATAAGTAGGGTAAGGGCAATTTTGGTTTTTAGATAGTTTTTACATTTTCATCCCGTAAAAAAGCATAAAACCATAACCATGAGGACATTTGTCCATGAGGAAAACAAGGTATTAACCTCAGTTGGCTTTATATTTTCCCTGGCTTCAGTTCCTATTTGTGGATTCATTCTGGCATCCACAAGTCTTGCTAAATAACAGACAACAGTAACAGGCTGCTAAAGTTTAAGATGAATATGTAGGAAGGAAAAACTTAAATTTAAGAAAAACTTGAATGATTTCAAGTTTTATGAGAATTATGGAAAGAATACTGTTACTTATGTTATTGGCTGTATAGCTTAATTCAGTTTAGTCCAGCGATTCTCAACCTGTGGGTCGCATGTGACCCTTTTGACAGGGGTCACCTAATATCAGATATTTACATTATGATTCATAACAGTAGCAATATTACAGTTATGAAGTAGCAACAAAAATAATTTTATGGTTGGGAGGTCACCACAACATGAGAAACTGTATTAAAGGTTCATGGCATTAGGAAGGTTGAGAACCCACTAGTTTAGTCTGAAAATTATTCACCAAGTTTTGGTACCTTTAGATCTTATAAAAGTTCATGCCCTTAAACTCCTGAATATAGATATTTTGCCATTAAGCTCTTGTGACATGTGGATTTGAGGATTTATAATACTGAATACTGAAGAATTTCTTCAGTTCTTCTGCCTTTAGACTGTGAGAGAATGAGCCTTCTGTAAGGCCAGAGTATTTATCCTAAAGTCTGGGTACTTATGAAACTTTCCTTCTATTTTTAGACATAATATCTTATTCACTACCCTAACACTTATTAAGTGTTCACTATGAAGTAGTTTTCTACAGGAATTCTCATTGAAATTCCATCTAGCAGTCCTGTATGATAGGTACTATAAATCATTTTCATTTTCCAAATGAAGAAATAGAGGGTTAGAGAACTTAAGTAACTTATCCAAGGTCACACAGCTAGTGTCTGAGAGTGAAATCTGAACCCAGACAGTCTAGCCTCTGGCAGACCCCATACTTCTAATGACTGCACTGCTTACACAAATTGCTGCTGAAATTATATTAAAATAAGAGAGAACCAGTTTGTTCCTTTACAGGAAAGTAACACGAGGGAGTTCCCAAGTCACCATGTATGAATGTGTTTAACATGGGTGGATGGTGGTCATGATCACGCAACACCGTGTACATACCTAAAGCCACTGAACCATACACTTTAAAATAGTTAAAATGGTAAATTTTTTGTATATTCTACTTTTTCTTTTTTGCGGGGACAGAACCTCAAGCTGTTGCCCTGGGTAGAGTGCTGTGGCATCACAGCTTACAGCAACCTCCAACGCCTCAGCTCAAGCAAGTCTCCTGCCTCCATCTCCCAAGTAGCTGGGACTACAGGTGCCTACCACACACCTGGCTATTTTTTGGTTGCAGCCGTCATTGTTGTTTGGCGGGCTGGGGCTGGATTTGAACCTGCCACCTCAGGTGTATGTGGCTGGTGCCTTAGCCACTTGAGCCACAGGCACAGAGCCTTTTTTTTGAGACAGTGTCTCATTGTGTCGCCCTCGGTAGAGTGCTGTGATATCACAGCTGACAGCAACCTTCAAATCTTGGGCTTAGGCTCGGCACCTATAGCTCAACCGGCTGAGGCGCCAGCCACGTACACCTAAGGTGGCGGGTTTGAATCCCCAGCCCGGACCCGCCAAACAACAATGATGGCTGCAACCAAAAAATAGCCGGGCGTTGTGGCGGGCGCCCATGGTCCTAGCTGCTTGGGAGGCGGAGGCAGGAGACTCGCTTGAGTCCAGGAGTTGGAGGTTGCTGTGAGCTGTGATGCCACGGCACTCTACCCAGGGGGACAGCTTGAGGCTCTGTCTCAAAAAAAAAAAAAAAAAATCTTGGGCTTAAACGATTGTCTTGCTTCAGGCTCCCAACTAGCTGGGACTACAGGCGCCTGCCACAACTCCCGGCTATATTTTTGTTGCAATTGTCACAGTTGTTTAGCAGGCACAGGCCGGGTTCAAACCCACCAGCTTCAGTATATGTGGCTGGCGCCCTAATAACTGAGCTATAGGCACCGAGCCTGTACTTTGATTTTAAAAAGAGACTGGATTGATCAATTTCAACATTAGTGTTGAACATTTAGTACTCCCTAAATAGAGCAGTTTTCCCTCTCCTAGAGATTAGCCACTGAGAAAACAGTACTATAACATAGATCTTGCCTACTTATAATGGTTTGTAGTCTCCATTAAAAAGAACAACTTTTCCCTATTGTGGTCCAGATGACGAGTTCCAGTTGTTACAGAGAAATTTCATGGACAAGTATTACCAGGAATTTGAAGACACGGAAGAGAATAAACTCACCTATACACCTATTTTTAATGAATATGTAAGTAGATTTCTGTTTTTTCTGCTAGGAGGTTAGGGTTTAAGTTTTAGAATCAAAATACACTGAAATTTACTATCTTTTAAATTATGCCAGGAATTCTGATTAGAATCTGGTTTAGTTCCTTTTGCTCCCCATAGCTCTTGGGGCTATTTTCCAAAAAGCTTTCAGACAAATATGAGATGAGCTTATCAACTTCTTATTTAAAAGGAGTTTGAAATGGGCACCTGTGGCACAGGCCTGTAGTCCCTACTACTCAGGATGCTGAGGCCAGAGAATTGCTTAAGCTTAGGAGTTCAAGACCAGCCTGGGCCACATAGACACTGTCCCCTCCCTATCTCTAAAAAAATGATACAATAAAAGAAGTCTGGCTTTACTGTAATCCTGCTTTCAGTTGCAATACATGAATTCACCATACCTTGCATTTGTATCCTTTTGAAAAATCTTTTTACTTTTACACACTATTTGTTTCTATATAATCCAGTCAGGTACACCTTGACTATTAAGTAAAAGTGAAAATTGTGACCAAGATCACAAGTTAGTGGAAAAACCACAACTGGAACCCAGGAACTTTGGCTCATCACCATTGGGTCTCTATGCTATACCCTGAGGTCTCTTGCAGCTCCTGGGATTATCTCATCATCTAATAATAGGTTTGAGCCTCCTAGACTTTATTTTCTTAACACAAGAGCACAGCATAAATGATGAAACCCGCCCAGAAGGAAGATGTGGCTGCCTCTGAGTGTATGCTTTTTTATATGTTGTTTGCAGAGATGCCATCTGCCCAGGAAGCAACCCCCACCCCCACCCCATATCACGCTGCACTGGGAAGTGGACATGGGCACTTATCCAGGACAAGAGCTGTGTTTTGGTCCTCTTTGGTGTCTACCACTCAGCATAGAGTCTGGGACATAAACTAGGACCTCAGGAAGTGTTTATGCAGGGCTTGAGGACAGGTTCTCTGAAGTCTTATTTTCCCAAGTGTGGTCTCACCAAGATTCTTTCCACTGTTACAGATTTCTCTGGTAGAAAAGTACATTGAAGAACAGCTGCTAGAACGGATCCCTGGATTTAACATGGCAGCTTTCACAACAACCTTACAGTGAGTAGAGCTAGACTATGTATATATATATTTTTTAACATTGTCTTAACTAGGCAAGGTAGCTCCCACCTGTAATCCTAGCACCCTGGGAGGCCAAGGCAGGAGGCTTGCCTTAGCTCAGGAGTTCAAGACTACTCTGAGCAAGAGACCTCATCTCTATAGAAAAGATAGGGTGGTGCCCGTACCTCAGCAGGTAGGGAGCTGGCCACATACACCCAGGCTAGTAGGTTCAAATCCAGCCCAGGCCAGCTAAACAACAGTGACAATTGCAATAAAAAAAATAGCTGGGCAGTTTGGCGGGCGCTTATAGTTCTAGCTACTTTGGAGGCTAAGATAAGAGAATCGCTTAAGCCCAAGAGTTTAAGGTTGCTGTGAGCTGTGACACGATGGCACTCTACCAAGGGTAGTATAATGAGACTCTGTCTCAAAAAAAGAAAAAACTAGCTGATACTGTGACTGGTGCCTGTTGTTCCAGCTACTCAGAGACTGAGGCAAGAGTATTGCTTGAGCCAACGAGTTTGGGGTTGCTGTGAAGTATGGTTACACCATTGCACTCTGCCCGGGTGTGAGTGAGACTCCGTCTCAGAGAAGAAGTTTCTCACCATCTTCCCTAGTGTGAACAAAAGGCCTCCTTTTTTTATGTTTTTGTTCATTGCAAGTGCTTGGTGGTTAGGTCCTGGGTGGGAAGCTCTAAAAACATTTAAATGAAAACTTAAATAGACTATTTCATCATTCATTCGTGAAACAGCCATTCTTTCCTTTTGCAGGCACCATAAAGATGAAGTGGCCGGTGACATATTTGACATGCTGCTCACATTTACGGATTTTCTGGCTTTTAAAGAAATGTTCCTGGACTATAGAGCAGTAAGTTACTACTGCCTATTTGTTTAGCTACATTAAACCACCTAGAAAGTTCCAAGTAGAATAAAAACCACTTTCCCTGCTTCCCACTTCTCTCTCCCTTAAAATTGTCCATATCAGTCTAGCTGGTGAGGCATCAGCAGAGTGAGCTGTTGTTCTACCTTGGGCAAGACCTTTTCACATTTTGGCAAAACAGGCCCTAGGTTCAATCTTAGGCTTTCTAAATAATCAGGACAAAAATAAAAAAGCAGGTCTCATTCTGCCTTGCCTTTCCTATAATGCAGGCTCTTTATAAGAAAAATAAATGGTGCTAGGCATGGTGGTGTGTACATGTAGTCCCGGCTACTCTCAGGAGGCCGACCAAGAGGATCCCATCAGCCCAGTTTGAGGCTGTACTGTGCTATGATCACACCTGTAAATAGTCGCTGCATTCCAGCCTAGGCAGCATAGCGAGACCCCACCTCAAAAAAAAAAGTTTTCCAGTGAAGAGAGGGACTTTTTTTTTTTTTTTAAGAGACTGTGTCTTACTTTGTTACACTCAGTAGAGTGCTATAGCATCACAGCTCACAGCAACCTCTAGCTCTTGGGCTTAGGCAATCCTCTTGCCTCCACCTTCCAAGTAGCTGGGACTACAGGCGCCCGCCACAATGCCTGGCTATTTTTTTGTTGCAGTTTGGCCAGGGCAGGTTTGAACTCACCATCCTTGGTATATGGGGCCAGCGCCCTACTCAGTGAGCCACAGGTGCTGCCCAAGAGGTACATTTTTAAGATTGCATTTTAAGAATGACCAGGGCCAGTGTTGAGCAGGTGGTGGTGCCTGTGGCTCAGTGAGTAGGGCACCAGTCCCATATACTGAGGGTGGCGGGTTCAAACCTGGCCCTGGTCAAACTGCAACAAAAAATAGCTGGGCATTGTGGCGGGCACCTGTAGTCCCAACTACTTGGGAGGCTGAGGCAAGAGAATTGCCTAAGCCCAAGAGCTGGAGGTTACTATGAGCTGTGATGCCACAGCACTCTACCAAGGGTGACAGAGTAAGACTCTGTCACTTAAAAAAAAAAAAGCCTCTTTTCCCTTCCTGCTCTTCCCTGGTGGTCCACCCCCTACCCTGAGCTCTTCCTTCCCCATGCCAGAGGCAGGACTCTTTCCCTTCCTTGCCTCTTCAGGTTGTTTATTTTCTTATGTAGGAAAAAGAAGGCCGGGGACTGGACTTAAGCAGTGGTTTAGTGGTGACTTCATTGTGCAAATCATCTTCTGTGCCAACTTCCCAGAACAATCTGCGGCATTAGGTCCTACGTCCCGCCAATGAATGGAATCATTCTGGATGTCACCAGCCCAAGAGGCCAATAGGCTCAACTAATGATAACAGAATGCATCTGGGAAAAGACTGACTCCATCCTACATTCATGTTAAGTATTGATGGGTCAAAAACAAAATGACCTAACCCTCCAGGACCTAGTTCTCCTGTAACAACTCCTATTCATTAAACTTAGTACTCCCTCTCTTCTTCCCTTCCCTCAGTAAGATCCTTCACTCAGGTGCTTCTGAGCCAGTCTCCACTTGGGGGCCCCTTACCCAACATACATGTTTTTGTGTCAACAGTATGGAATAACCCCCCCCCACCCCCGCCCCGAACCCTATTTATCCCAGCAGGCTTTGCATGAATTTTTTTGTGCACTCACAGTTCTTTTTCACATGGGTCAGAGTTTCAGAATCAATGGAGTTTTTGAGTATTTAGGGTGTTACTCAAGCTAGTTGCCCATTTGAGATTTCTGAATCTCCTTTGATCATAGCTTATCCTGGCTGTAAGAATTAGCTAAGAGATGTCCTTTACCTAAAAGCTACCTGTGAAAATCAACTCCCTAGTCTTAATATTTACAGTCCTTGCATCACTGTCTTCTGCTGGTCCTGATGTAGTCCCACTGTTTCTAGAAGTCTCTTTTAAGCATTATTTTTGAAAAAATATTTTTATAGATGAAATACTCAGGCTAACCTAGTGGACATGATCTTGGAACTTCCATGATTACCCACTTAAAAGATCAAAGTATTATATGCTGTGTGCTTTGTTGCTTGTGCTATGTAGGCAAAAGTGCTTTCTATGTTGGCATTCTTTCTCATTTCACTGGGCACTGATGAATGTATGCTGTGTGCTAGAAATTGACTAAAAGGTATCTTGTTTTATAGCATGTTAAATGTGTTTGTGCATGTTAGCTGAAAATCCTTCTGTATAAACCAGTTTGTTAGGTTTTCTGTTAGCTGGGTAGAGACTCAAATTTCTTTCTGTCCAAATCTCTCCTGCCAAGCTGGTGTTCTACTGGTCCAGTTCAGCATGTGTAGGGGGTGGTTAAATAGCTTTGCTGGTCCTCTGTTTGCTCTGGTTTAACACAATGCTTGCTAGAATATTACTTATCAGAAAACGTGTGTCACATCTCTAGAAAGAGGAAAAAAACATTGTAATTCAATTCCAGTGAGTACCTTGATTTTTTTTTTTTTTAAGTAAAAATAAGAGTCTGTATTCTGGTTTTAAAGGATGCGCTATGTAAGCTATGTGTTTTTCTGCACTGATGTGTTGCTTATTAAATACTTTTGTACCATGAGTAAAATTGAAGTGTTTCGTAAGAACCATCATTCTAAATGAGTCAATTTCTTTAATATAACCACCATCATCAGATTATTACTGCTTTGGTCCTTTTTTTTTTTTTTT
>NW_003852453.1:9537645-9552538 GCF_000181295.1 Otolemur garnettii
TAAAAATGCTACTTTTCTAGCTTGGCACCTGTAGCACAGTGGTTATGGCACCAGCCACAGACATTGAGGGTGGTGGGTTCGAACCTGACCTGGGCCAGCTAAACAACTACAACAACAAAATAGCCGGGCACTGTGCCAGGTGCCTGTAGTCCCAGCTACTCAGGAGACTGAGGCAAGAGAATCGCTTAAGCCTAAGAGTTTGAGGTTACTGTGAGCTGTGACGTCACCGCGCTTTACAGAGAGTGACATAAGTGAGACTGTTTCAAAAAAAAAGTAAATAAAATAAAATGCTACTTTTCCTTCCTGTTCTTCTTATAAATGGGACTGTCCACCACTGGCCAGGCATGCTGAGGCACTTGGTAAGACCTGTTGAGCAGCCTGCCAAGTTGAGAAAGGGTACCTGGACAAAGTCCAGAGACTAAATGATGAAAAAAGAGGAAGAAAGGCAGTTTCTACTCAGAAAAAAAAAAAGTTTAATATTATAAGTAGGCTTTCTCATTTCTTTTGAAATAACCTAGCTATCCATATCTCTGAGCACACAGACACTTAGACTGAGATGTCATGTGCCACCTTTGATGGCTTGGGATGAGAAAGCCCAACATTCTGCCCCAGCCCCATGCTCCTATTGCTTAGGACCTCCTCCATGGGACGCAATTATCACCCAAACTGCAGAGTCTAAGAATTGACTTGGCATTTTAACACACACACCCCCCCCCAACCCAGATAAGCAGTGTTTTATGTCATAACCCTGGTAACTGGGGTGAGCTCTCTAACCTGCCTAGTATTGAACTCTTTTATATCTTATTTTTTTTCCTTTCTTTTTTTTTTTGAGACAGATCTCGCTTTGTCGCCCTTGGTAGAGTGCCATGGCGTCACTGCACACAGCAACCTCTAACTCTTGGGCTTAAGCGATTCTCTTGCTTCAGCCTCCCAAGTAGCTGGGACTACAGACACCTGCCACAACACCTGGCTATTTTTGGTTGCAGTTGTCATTGTTGTTTAGCAGGCCTGGGCCAGGTTCGAACCCGCCAGTCTCGGTGTATGTGGCTGGCGCTGTACTATAATTTATTATTAAACTCTGAGATACTTGAGAGTAAAAGTGGATGCTGTTAATATTCACACCAGGACTCAGCACCTGTAACTCAGCGGCTAGGGCGCCAGGCACATACATCAGGGCTGGCAGGTTCAAACCCAGCCCTGGCCTGCCAAACAACAATGACAACTATAACAAAAAAATAGCCAGGCAGTGTAGCAGGTGCCTGTAGTCCCAGCTACTTGGGAGGCTGAGGCAAGAGAATCGCTTAAGCCCAAGAGTTGGAGGTTGCTGTGAGCACTTATACCACGGCATTCACTGAGGGCAACATAGTAAGACTCTGTCTCAAAACAAAACAAAACAAAATAATATTCACACCAGGACAACAGCATAAACTAGGTTTGTCCCAGCGTAAACAAGTTTGTTACTACTAAACTTGTCCCCCCCTTTAGCAGTAAAAAGTAGCTGTCTGCAACTGTACCAAGTTACAATTGTTCCCAATTTTTTATTATTTTATTTTATTTTTGCAGTTTTTGGCCAGGGCCAGGTTTGAACTCGCCACCTCCAGTATATGGGGCCAGTGCCCTACTCCTTTGAGCCGCAAGCACTGCCCTAATTGTTCCCAATTTTTGAAAAGGCCAGAGGGTACCTAGAAATGCCTTTGGCTTATTATTCAGAGAAATGCTGCTCTATGATGGTAGCAAAGTAAGCTCAGCAGGCTCAGTGCTTTCCTGTGTGCTGTCACTGCCATCTGAGCATCTGGCAGGGCCAGCCACCTTGATGGCATGACCTCTGAGCTTCACCAACTTTTGACATTATTGAGATTTTACCCAAAGCAAGGGTGACTGAGTAAGTTACTGTTCAACTGGAACACTTGAGAATAAAAGGGAGTGCTATTACATTTGCGCCAGGACAAGCAGCATAAACCAGGACGACTCCAGACAAAGCAGGCAGGCAGCCCATGATTATTGGCGGTGCTGAATGACTAGAACCTGAACTGCCCGATGGCAGACATTTTGGAACCTTTATACAGTCCACCTGCAACTTTATACAATCACCTGCAAACGTGATTCCCCAACAACTTTTCCAAATAAGTTCTTTCATCTTTATTTTTGTAAAAAAAAAGAAAGAAACAAATGAACAAAACAGTCACTACCAACCACATCACAACTTACCAGGCAAGGTCTTGATTCCCTCCCTCCTTCACGTCCCATGTGCCTAATCAACAGTGTCAAGGAAGCAGCCACTGATGTCAGCATGGAGGTTAGCTTTTCCCAGAGGGAGTATTATAAAGAAGGGCTTAGGAAAGGGAGGAAACCTGGATAGGCTTTTCATCATTGAGAAGTCACTTAAACCTGATTTGCTTTTAAGTAGCTGGCATGTCTTCAGGGCAAAGACCAGGCTGTCAAAAATCACGTGATGTGGCTTGCAGGGAAGGTCAGGTTGGAGTTGTGTTTTAAGGAACTGGAATGTTTCGTGAGCTTGCTGAGTTCTTCTGGAACAAAGACTAAGCTGAGGTGTGCTTCTTATTATTCGGCTTTGATACGTTATGGCAGGTCAGGGCTGCAGGGCTGCAGTTTTGTTAGTGCATTTAGTGCTGCTGAGCAGGGCAGGCCCCAGCCAGATGCTGAAGTCCTCTAAAGACAAGGCAGAGACTGTGGGCCCTGTATCCCCCGTCACCTTCCATTGAATAAGGGGGATAGGGACAAGGTCTCAGCCACTGGCCCCTTGCTAGCCCATACATGCCAACGTGGACCTGTTTCCTTAGGAGCACGTGAGAGCTTGAATCTGATGAGCAGGGGGGAGCAAGCATACTCCCTGCCGGACTGACTCCCCGCAGGGTTCTCCAGCCTTGACCTTGAGGGGTGACCCTGCACTGTGACCCAGCAGCAGCTTCGGCCCCAGAGTGGGCCACGGCACAGGTGGTTTAGGCATAGCCACCAGCCATCTGACTGGTGGCCGCATTGCTGCCCACTCCTCGCCAGGCCTGGAAACTGAAGAAAGCGCTCACACCATAGGCAATCATCACTAAACATGCAAAGAACTGAAAGAGAGAAGGGTGCAAGGTTGAGTCAGTCTGCACATGGTAATGGGAATGAGAAGGAGACAGTACACCGGTCAGGTAAAACCTTGAATAACTGCCTGTTTAGTTAACCATTCTTAGCCATGTGCATTTAGAACAGCTGTCTAAGCTAATGAGCACCAGCTTCTGCAAATGCCAACGTGACCTTCTAATAGGGAAAACAGTTAAAAACCATACAAGCAAGTTGTGTCAGACTGATAAAGAGCAATGATGGATGATTGAGGGGGCATCTTGCAGCAATTCAGTTTTAAAAAGGCAACATTCAGGCTGGACGTGGTGGCTCACACCTATAATCCTAGCACTCTGGGAGTCCCAGGTGGGAGGATTGCTTGAGCTCATGAGTTAGAGCCAGCCTAAGCAAGAACGAGATCCTATCTCTACTAAAAATAGAAAAACTTGAGCCGGGCATTGTGGCAGGAGCTGGTAGTCCAAGCTACTTGGGAGGCTGAGACAAGAGAATCGCCTAAGCCCAAGAGTTGGAGATTGCTATGAGCTGTGATGCCACAGTACTCTACCAAGGGCGCCAAAGTGAGACTCTGTCTAAAATAAAATAAAAATAGGAAAACTAGCTGGGCATTATGGCAGGTGCCTGCAGTCCCAGCTTCTCCAGAAGCTGAGGCAAGAGGATCACTTGAACCCAAGAGGTTTGAGGTTTCGGTGAGCTATGACAGTATCACGGCCCTTATAGCCTGGGTGACCAAGTGAGACTGTCTCAAAAAAAAAAGACAACATTCAAAAGCCACCCTAGGAATTTTCTAGAACCAGTACACACTTCTACATACCTACAGCCATAGCTCCACATCTCTGTCACTGTTACTTGACTGAGTTTACTGATTTCAAAAACACCCTCACCAGGAAGAGTAGGGAAACCCAAATGCTGATCTGGACCCTGACCTATCCTGGACTTTGCCATGATGAGCATGTCACCCAAACTCTCTGTGCCAAAGTTTCTTTGTCTGTAAAGAGGGACTGGTAGTCCCCTCCTCTTCCTCATTCGGGGGAGGCTGCAGGATCCTGTAGGAAATGGGCACAGGGCCTGTGGAGTGAAGCGTGGCAGGCGTGGAGGGGCTGTGGCTACTTTACTGGCCGCTTAACCTGAGTCCAGAGTTGGGCTTCATAGGAGAGCCTGTCAATCTTTCCAAATGGTTTAAACCAAAAGGTTTTTGCATGTGTATGTATCACAGGGAGGGTCCCTAGTTTTTAATATATTCTCCAAGGTGGCATGTGACCTAAATCAGCGTGGCACAACTGACATACAATAAAATTCAGCAGCTAACCCAAAACCCACTGGCCACCACACCCCTTTCCTCAAGCATTTTGGTTCTTCAAGGTTTTACTATTAATCATGGAAGGCTGAAAGTATCCCAGCTCCCTCTGAGACCCACTAAGAGTTTGGGTGATGACTGCTGAGGAGGTGGAGGGGAGCCTGGGCTCAAGCCATATGAGTTGTGGGGCTGAGACCTTGGTTTGACCCATCTCTCCAGCAGGCTGCTGGGAGCCCAGGAAGCATACTCACCGATGCTGCCGCACGCTGGTTATAAGGTCGTGTGCCCTTCAGGGACGTCAGCTCCACTGCTGCAGAGCATGTGATGAAGGCAGTGATGTAGAGGACGGTGGCGCCAACATTAAAGATCATTAACTGTAGGAGGTCAGGGTGGAAAGTAGGTGGGGAGAAAAACCTTAAGACACAAGGAGAGGCTCGGCGCCTGTGGCTCAAGTGGCTAAGGCGCCAGCCACATACACCCAAGGTGGCGGGTTCGAATCCGGCCCAGCCCGCCAAACAATAACAGCTGCAACCAAAAAATAGCTGGGCATTGTGGCGGGTGCCTGTGGTCCCAGCTACTTGGGAGGCTGAGGCAGGAGACTCGCTTGAGCCCAGGAGTGGGAGGTTGCTGTGAGCTGAGATGCCATGACACTCTACCCAGGGGGACAGCTTGAGGCTCCTGTCTCAAAAAAAAAGACCCAAGGAGAGCTGGACCCTCCTGGTTCCCATGGCACACCCCTATGCAGTCAGAGTATGGGGGTGCAAACACATAGGTCTTTCCCACCAAAGGGCCTCAAAAGGCAACAGTCCCCCAACCTCCTCCGTCCCTGACAGAGGGAGAGGGCCTAAAGTGCTGGGGCCAGGGCTAAGGCCGAGGCCAGTGCCGAGAGGCCAAACCCACTCCCCACAGCCAAAGGTCAATCTACAACCTTTTTGTACCATCTAAAGAATTATGGGCCACTCCCAAGTGTGACTCAGGCAAGCCCAGGCCCTCCCTGATCCCACTGCAGGGCTGGGCTTGGTGGCTAGTCCTAGGGTAGGATCTCACATCCCTCTCTGCATCCAGGGGTGGGATCTATGTCTCTCATTTGGCCGTATCCTAAGCTTAAGCCCCAAGCAAATGCCCAGGGTCAGGACTGCAGGAGGACCAAGACACCTAGCTGGTTACTGAGCTAGACTGGCAGGAAGCAGCCCTCAGCTGCTGAGCAGGCCCTGCCGCCATCTCCCAATGGGTTGGGTCCTACAACCTGTTAACCATCTTCAAACATTCTGTTTGTCCCATACACTTTTTAAAAATTACCAACATCTTAAAATTAGATTTCACATTGAAACATTCATATTAAAAAATCTAAATATATCAAAAGATTTCGCACCAAGGGGCCACATGCCCACTAGTGACAGATGGAGCTGAGTAGAGATGGCTTCCTATGGACAGATGGGTGCTGGGCTCACTAGAGCCCCCGCTGACCCAGCTCACTCATACATCTGGTCTGGATCCTGCACGGTCCATTCTAATCCAGCCTTCTCTATGTGGTTACCTCCTTGCCCGTCTGCTAAAAGATCCAGGAGCACCAAAAACAGAGCTCCGCCACCAGGGCCTGTGGTGTTGTGCCATCAACATCTGTGGCTGGTGCTCTAGGTAACAAGGGGCTTCTATCTCCAGATACTTTTTTCTAAAAAGCCCCCAGGACATAGGGCAGAGGGCTGAACCCTGAGCTTGGGAGTCAAGCCGCCTTCTCCTCACCTCAAAACCTGTGGCCAGGTGCAGTGGCTTACACCTGTAATCCCAGCACTCTGGAAGGCTGAAGTGGATTGCCTAAGCTCAGGAGTTGAGCCTGAATAAGAGTGAGACCCTGTCTCTGCCAAAACTACAGGCATGCTAGCAGGTGCCTACATTCCCAGCTACTTGGGAGGCTGAAACAAGAGGATCACTTAAGCCCAGCAGTTTGAGGTTACTGTGAGCTCTGATGCCACAGCACTCTACCCAGGGCAACAGAGTGAAACTCTATCTCTTTAAAAAAAAAAAAAAAAAACACTGAGCAGGGTACTGCCTGTGGCTCAAAGGAGTAGGGCACCAGCCCCATATACCAGAGGTGGCTGCTTCAAACCCGGCCTGGCCAAAAACTTCCAAAAAAACCCACGGAGCAGCACCTATGGATCAGTGAGTAGGGCGCTGGCCCCAACCCAAGGGTAGCCCCAGCCAAACAGCAACAACAACAACAAAATAGCCGGGTGTTGTGGCGGGTGCCTGTAGTCCCAGCTACTGGGAGGCTGAGGAAAGAGAATTGCCTAAGTCCAAGAGCTGGAGGTTGCTGTGAGCTATGATGCCACAGCACTCTACCAAGGGTGACAAAGTAAGATTCTGTCTCTAAAAAAAACCAAACTCTTCCCTGGGGGGCCAGGCCTAGTTGCTCACACTTATAATCCTAGCACTCTGGGAGGCTGAGGCAGGAGGATCACTTGAGCCCAGGAAGGTGAGGTCACAGTGAGCTGTGATGAAGCCACTGCACTTACCCAGGGGATGGGAATGAGTATCTATATCCAAAAATAAATAAATAAACGGATCTTTCCTGCAAGCTGAGCGACCCCCGCAAACACTGCCAGTGACACGGAGATCTAACAAACCCATTCTGTCTTGAGGATGACTCACGTTTCCTCAGTTTAAAAAGTCATTGAATTCCAAACAATGACGCCTAGTCCCAGCCTTGCTTGCCTTACAATCATGTGCCTCTCTGCTCACTGAAAGCCTCAGACCCCAGCTGCAGGGGTTTTCCGGGTCAGCAAAAAAAAAAAAAAAAAAAAAACCTAGCAGCTTTCTGTGTCTGTTCAGGGTACTTCCTATGTCCGCTCTCAGCTCTGTGTCCTGAGACTATTCTAGGGCAAACCTGGGACGGGACACTCAGGCTCTCTCCTAGTCACATTGGCCCAGCCAGGAGGCAGCTGGGTGCCTTAGGGCCTGGGTGATTCCCAACAGCTCACCCTAGCCACAGTCAGGGTGGCCTGGCTAGGCCCAGCCAGAGGCTGACAAACCTACACAATATAGACTCAAGTCCTGACCACCCACAGTAAGGAAAAATATTTTCACGTTCCCAAATGGCCTCTTGTGCATGCATGCAGCAGCCTCCTCACTTCTACCCCCTTCCTAGGACAAGGTCAAGCCTCTTCTTGGCTCATGGTGCTCAGAAAAACCAGATACCTGAACCATTAACCCTCCCCACACCCTGGCTCTGCAGGTCAACTGTAAGTCAGTGAGGACACCAGCCACCACACCCCCACTGTGCCACTTCTCACTTCACCAGTCACACCTGGAGGCCAGCCGGAGCCACCCTCCTGCCCCCACCCTGACTCACCACCAGGGGCCAGGGCACCATGTGTAACTTCATGTGCAGCTGAAACAGGTAGAGGATGAAGAAGACGATTGTCACCAGCCAGAGGAAGACAGAGACGAACATCACCCAGCCGTAGGCTGGATACAGGTGGTACGGTGTGTCAGCAATCAGGGCCCACACCAGCAGCCCCAGCACCTAAGGGGAGAGACAGGCAGAGCCTTGGCCTCATTTCTGATTTAGTCAAGAAATATTGATTTGGTAGTACTCTGAGAGGCCGAAGTGGGCGGACTGCTTGAGCTCAGGAGTTCAAGACCAACATGAACGACAGCAAGACCACATCACTACTAAAATAGACCTTGCCACATCGTGGCCAAGTGCCTAGAGTCTCAGCTACTCAGCAGGCTGAGGCAAGAGGATCGCTTGAGCCCAGGAGTTTGAGGTTGCAGTAAGCCACTCTACCCAGGGCAACAGAGTGAGACTCTGTCTCAAAAAAAAAAAAAAGAAAAGAAAAAAACCCAAACAAATACTGATTTGGCCCCTGCTATATACCCCTGTGCTGGGGCCTGGCCTGGTAACCCTCACTCCTCTTTAGGGAAGATGTCAGGTACTCCAGCACAGCTTCCCGGCTCCTCTAGTCTGTGTTCTAGCACCTCTTCTGTGCTCCTAAGGCCTCCCAGGCTCCCACCACCCAGGACGGTAACTCTGTTTCCTTCCCCAGACCGTTAGCTCTCCAGGGCCCAGGTCACAGCCATCTGTCTCACAGCTGCATCCTGAGACCCAGTATAGGACCGAGGCTCAGTAAAAGCTGCTAAAAGGAAGATCAAGTCACTGTCATGTCCTTGAGAGCTGATTACAGTCCCAAAGGTGAGAAAACATGTCCTCCTCCCACCTAGGCCCAGCAGAGAGTATCACAAGGCCTGTGAGTGACACCCCACCCTCTGCCTCTCCTACCCCACATCTCTGGCCCTTCCAACTGCCCTTCTGTCTGGATATTACCCATCTTACAGGTGAAACTGGGCTTCAGAGAGGTCAAAGGACCTGTCTGTCGCACCCTTCCCATGTGGCAGAGTGTGTTCAGTGGCTAAGAGAATGGGCTTTGGTGCCCAAACTCCTGGTGTAAAGTCCTGCTCCCCCACCTTACTACCAGTTCAAGGCCAAGTCAGTGGGATCACAGAGCAGCAGCCCTGCTTCTGGAGACAAAAAGTCCCCCTGACCGCTCACATCAGCTGAGGGGCAGCTAAAGGCCCCCAAGCACAGCCTCAACTGGACACCTGCCAAGTACCCCACCCTGAAAAAGCGCCCCCAAGGTCCAGAAGGTAAGTTTATGCAGGAGTCTACACACTACCCTGGCCTGCAGCCCTCTCCTGCCTCCTCCTCCCACCCTCCCCTGAGGTCTGACTCGGGAAGGGCGAGGCCCACTGGGGAAGTGGAAGGTGGGTCCCAGGACTTGGGAGTCAAAGGCTGGGGTGGGCAAGCACCTTCCCGTCTCTGTGGGGGTTCCCCTGTGCGACTTGAGTGAAGTCTACCCACCAGAATGCAGACTCTAAGAGGAATTCTGGGTTTTCCTTTTTTTAAATTTGAGACAGAGACTCACTTTGTTGCCCTCAGTAGAGTAATGTAGCGTCACAGCTCACAGCAACCTCCAACTCTTGGGCTTAAGCAATTCTCTTGCCTCAGCCTCCTGAGTAGCTGGAAATATAGGCGCCCACCACAACGCCCCGCTATTTTTGTTGTTGTTATAGTTGTCTTTGCTGTTATAGCTGGCCAGGGCCAGGTTCGAACCCACCACCCTTGGTATATGGGGCTGGTGCCCTACCCACTGAGCCACAGGTATCACCTGAATTCTGGGTTTTCACTGCTGTATCTCCAAGGCCCAGCACAGAGTACGTGCTCCATAAATATGTGCTCAGGCACTAATGTTCCCATTTCCTCATCTGTGGCTCAGGATCGAAAACCTGCCCAGCACAGTTGCTATGTATGAAAAGAAGCAGGTGTCAGTGACCCTGCCAAACAACAATGACAACTACAACTAAAAAATGGCTGGGCATTGTAGCAGGCGCCTGTAGTCCCAGCTACTTGGGAGGCTGAGGCAAGAGAATCGCTTAAGCCCAGAAGTTGGAGGTTGCTGTGAGCTGTGATGCAAAAGCACTCTACCCAGGGCAACAGCTTGAGGCTCTGTCTCAAAAAAAAACAAGAAGCAGGTGTCAACCTGTGACCTGCTCTTGGCCTTGTCTCCCCTTTACCCAAGGAAGCCGCTCACCCACAAATGGTAGCCCCCGGGAAGGTCTCCTTTGTAGAGCAAGTTCCAAAAGATCCCTGCCTCACACAACCCCCTGCCAACCTCACCAGCAGACCAGATCAGGAAGTGGGGATAGTGGCTGGACCTCACCTCCAGGCATACGCCAAGCTGGGGTCAGAGCCCTTATGAGTGAGGGCCCAGGGCAGGATGTTTCAGGACAGATTCCCCCACACCTAGACCCCCCAACCTTTAGGCCACCCTGCTGAAAACAGACAAACCAGGGAGGCCATAGCTTCCCAGAGCTGGGGGAGGCCAGTGTTCTGAAGGGGAACAAATACCCTCTTTTTTTTGCTTTTTTTTTTTTTTGACTGGGGCCGGGCTTGAACCGCCACCTCGGGCATATGGGGCCAGCGCCCTACTCCTTGAGCCACAGGTGCCGCTTGGGACAAATACTCTTGAAACAGCATGCCCAGAACCTTCTCCAGGTGAGAAATGGATAATAAAATAATGACTTTTTTTTATTTAAAGCAAATTCTTTACAGGTCTCCACTGCCATTGTGTGGCCTGGTTCCAACCATCTGAAAGGAGGCTGGACAATACAGTGAACCAATAGAATCAAGAAAAGACCATGTCAGGTTTACACGAACGAACGAACACTTCTGAGTCATCTGTACTGTCGCTCACGGCCTTGGCCACAGTAACAACCTCGTGCCCTCCCCCCCATGCACCAGCTGTGAGTCATCAATCCCACCTTCACCAGACTCTCATAAGTCTGAACTATTCCTTGTCCCTAATTTCTAAATGGAAGCTCAGAAGGAGATGCACCTGCAGTCACCAGCGATAAAGGGCAGAGTGGGATTGGAACCCAGATCTGTCCTTTCCTGCATCCTACTATAAGTAGGTTATGTAGTACTACTACAAGTTATTTAGTGATGTGTAAAAAACAAGGGCACTTCAGCTGGCTCTGAGGACCAGGCTGGGCAGAGCAGAGCACCCAAGCTCTCTGTCTCCGTCCCTGCCCTGCACTCCGGCCCCACCCCTGGTTTCCAGATCAGCAAACAGCCTCCAGATGAAGCAGGTGGATAAGCAGTGGGAATTTTTAGCGTTCCTTCTGGCAGAGATGCCGGGCTCTGTGCCCAGGGAGCCGCCTTGGTTTCTGCCCTAGAACAAGGAAGGTCCATTCCTCCATCTGAACCAGACTAACTGGTTTCTCCTGGTCCCTGAGCCCCCAGCCCAGGCCCTGGGAGAGTTCCTGCTCAGGACAGGGCACCATCACATTCGCTGACCCCTTCACTGGTCTGGGTGGCCCTACTGCGGAGACAAAGCCCAGGTCTCAGCTCCAGAAGCTGCAGAATGCGCTGCACCCCGTCCAGCCAAGGCCCACACTCTAGTTTGAGGAAGAGGCCAGGGATGTATGTCTGACAGTGGGACTTACCCCACTGTTCAGTTAGGAGGACAGCAGTAGGCAGCTGGGGGCAGAGGGTGACAAAAGACCCTGATTCTGCCACCTGCTCAGGCCCCTCATGCCACAACCCAGACACCCTCTCCTCACAGCACAGCCCGTGTATGCCTGTCTGAGTTCATACATTCAACAGCACCGACTGAGAAAAGGGAAAGGGAGACGGCAGCAGGGTCACTGCTGCAGTTTTAGATTTGGGCCAAGAAAGATCTCGCCAGCAAGGTGACATGTGATCCTAGACCCATGGAGCTGAAGGAGGGAACAAAGGATCTGTGTGGGTATCTGGGAAAGGACAGAGCTCTGTGTCTTCCCTCTGGGCCCCAGAGCAGGTCTCTTTTGCCTAAATAGTCACCTGTCCTGTGCTTTTCAGTACGTGTCTACACGTGCATCTGTATGTCTCTTACACACACACACACACAGCCAAACCCCCAGGGGGATCAAACTCTCAGGCCCCTGCAGTGCTTCCCTAGGAAGGCCCTAGAGAGAAATAGAGAACTACCTGGAAATCTCAAGGGCACAGGAACTTTTTTCCCCTTCTGAAATACTAAAGGATTTGCATCAGGAACTTTTTCTTTAAACAAGGACTACTAATTTTTCTATTTTTAGTAGAGACAGATCTCACTTTTGCTCAGGCTGGGGTGGCATTAATTCTGATGGAAGGCTGGTCTATCAGCTCCTCAGGTTCAAGCTCTGGCCCTGCCAACTCGCTAGCTGTGTGACCTCAGGCAAGTTGCTTAACCTCTCTGTGCCTTGGCATCATCTTGAAAAAGTGCCTGTTTTACAGAGTGGTCTTGAGATAATGTAAATGAAGTACTTCGGGCAATATATTCAGACCAGCACCCAACACAGGCTCAACATTCAACATTTTAGTCATTAACACTCTGAGGAATCAAGAACATGGGGATTCTTTTTTTTTTTTTAATGAGAGAGAGTGAGTCTCACTATGTTGCCCTCAGTAGAGTACCATGGCATCACAGCTCACAGCAACCTCAAACTCTTGGGCTTAAGCGATTCTCTTGCCTCAGCCTCCCATGCAGCTGGGACCACAGGTGCCCACCACAATGCCCGGCTATTTTTTGTTATAGTTGTCATTGTTGTTTAGCTGGCCCAGGAGGGGTTCAAACCTGCCAACCTCGGTGCTGTAACCAGTGCCATAACCACTGTGCTACAGGCACTGAGCCCATGGGGATTTTCCTAATCAGCCTCCATGCCTAGTTTCCTGCGGGAGTTAAGGGTGTGTAGATCCAGACAGGCGTGAGGCCTCAGTCTAATCTATCTAAACTCAGGCACTAGGCACATACAGATCAGCCTGCTAGCTCCCAAGAGAGGCCATCTCAGCCCTAGGAAACTCCTAGAGCTGCGCGTCCTCCTGTCAACCCAAGAGTCACCCCAACTCTTTTAATCCTCCCCACTTCCTGGGCAGACCAGAGCTTTGTATACCCGCTATGTGGCCTTGAGAGTCAACTTTGTGGTCTATTTCCTCATCTGACATGTGAAGGAGTTTGGGGTGGGTGCACTTATCCAAATCTGTTGTGCAAGTGAAATGATGTGACAGAAACAGTTAAAGCCCCAGGGTCACGAGGACTGTGAGACACTCCAGGGAGTGAAGGGCTAAATCCCAGGTGAGGGAAGCATCGCAGAAGAAAAGCACCTCAGGGCCTGGAAGTTGACACTGTTGTCTCACATTAGCACTCTGGGGCTGGTGGGTCACAGAAATGACCATGCTGGACCAGGTGGGGGTCTCTGGAGGGGGAGAGCAGCTGCTGGTGCTTCTGGGGACACAGGCTTGGGGCAGCCAGAGCTTCAAATTTTTCAAGAGGCACTAAAAGCCTGGATTTTTTATATGGACATCTTCAACTTTTTAAATGTGGGCATCTGGCCAGGCACAGTGGCTCATACCTGTAATCCCAATACTGTGGGAGGCCAAGGCAGGAGGTTCCTTTGAGCTCAGGAGTTTGGGACCAGTCTGAGCAAGAATAGGAGGCTGCCCTCCCCAACTAAAAATAGAAAAATCAGCCAGGCATTGCGGCGGGCACCCGTAGTCCCAGCTACTCAGGATTGCCTGAGCCCAGGAGTTTGCAGTTGCTGTGAGCTGGGCTGATGCCAGGGCACTCTAGCCTGGGGCAACAAGAGAAACTCTGTCTCTAAATAAATAAATAAATGCGGGCAACTAAACCAAATATTTTAAAAATAATGAGGTCAAAGGCCACCCCAGGGTCGGGGTAGAGGGTGCAAGGCCGCGATTCCGGTTACAGCTCCCACTGCTCCATCCAGAGCAGCAAAATGAACCTTTCCCAGGGTTCTCCTCACTGGGGGCACATCTGGGCAGCCTGAGGACACTTACAACTTGGCCGGGCCCAGCCCCCACCCTGCCCTGGCCCTTTTCCTAACAGTGAAAGGGACTTTATAGGGACAAAAAGCCACCCATTGTGTCAAATGAGACAAAGGGGCAGGGGACAGAGGCTCCAGGCGCCTAGGCTGGCCACACCACCACACACCACCCCCGCCCCATGTGAAAGGGAGGGCTTGGAGGAAGGCACCTTGGAATTCCCATGCTGCACACTCTGAGCACTCAAGAATCCCGGGGTCATCACCCCCGGCTCTCCAGGGAACAGATTCAGAACCAGCCACAAACTGACTGGCTCTGGGACAGCATTTAACAGCTCTAAGCCTTCCTTGTTAAGAAAAATGGGCATGTGAGTTACCAAACTGAGTCACTGAACAGGCTCTCCCAAGGGCCTGCTCTGTGCCAGGCTCCGTTCTAGGTCCCAGGAATGCAGGGGGGAGCTTAGCACCCAGGCCTCAGCCCCCAGCCCAGGCCCTGCTTCTCAGGGCTGTAGTGTGAAAGACAGCAGGCTCAGGACCTGGGCCACCTCCAAGGCTTCCCAAACGCAGCCTTTAGCACGTGACCCATTATTCCTGAGTCCTGAGTCTCGGTGTTTCACAGCGAGAAGCACAGTGTTCACAGAGTGTTTCAATCCCAGAGGTGGGAGAGGTTTCTTCCCACCTACCCCAGTGGCCAAGCCACCTCAAGGCCCCAGAGCAAGGTGCCCCAGCCCTGAGTGCACAAGCATATCAATGACCACTGCCACCTCTTTGTTGCTTAGTTATCTTCCCTTAGGGTTTTGGAAAAACCTTCCCATCTTGGCTGGGTGGGGTGGCTCACACCTGGAATCCTAGCACTCTGGGAGGCTAAGGCAGGTGGATTGCTTGAGCTCAGGAGACCAGTCTGAGCAAGAGTGAGACCCAGTCTCTACTAAAAGTAGAAACACTTGGCTCGGCGCCTGTGGCTCAAGTGGCTAAGGTGCCAGCCACGTACACCCAAGGTGGTGGGTTCGAATCCAGCCCGGGCCCGCCAAACAACAATGACGGCTGCAACCAAAAAATAGCCGGGCGCTGTGGCAGGCGCCTGTGGTCCCAGCTACTTGGGAGGCAGAGGCAGAAGACTTGCTTGAGCCCAGGAGTTGGAGGTTGCTGTGAGCTGAG
>NW_003852453.1:9552733-9556070 GCF_000181295.1 Otolemur garnettii
CTATGATGCCATCACACTCTACCCAGAGTGACAAAGTGACTCTGTCTCACCAAAAAAAAAAAAAAAAAAGTTCCCAGCATGAATTCACACTATTCACACTACTTCCTCCTTAGATGCCCCTCCTAGTTCCCGTTCTGTCCTCTAGGGCCAGACAAAGCAGGTTCCTCCTCAGGTATCTGCATGAAGGCAGGTGGGGGCCCCTTGGGTCACACCCATGGCCCTTTCTGGTACCCAGAGCAAGCAGCAATGCTCCCCAGTAGAGCCCCAGAAAAACTCCGAGCTTACCTGCCTGGCTGCCCACCCACATCCTTCCCTCTGGGTCTCCCGGCCTACCCCACAAAGCCCACCTGAGCACCTGAGCCTCCTCCAGCCAGCCACAGGAAGTGTCCCCTCGTAAAGCCCCAAGTAGAGTCCTGGCCTTCATCTGCCTCCACTCACCCACCCCACAAGGCCCTACCAGGGCTTCACCCCACGGCCTTCCTCCATAAAGGAAGCACTTGACCCATTTCACAGATGAGGGAAACTGAAGCTCTCAGAAAATATGGACCTAGCCCAAGGTCATGCAGGGTAATGGATGGGACTTGGACAATTCTGTGGTTCAGACTCCCCTGCCACGGTCACCAATTCCCAGGACACTCCCCTTGGAGACTACTTTCTTTGACTATCTGGAGCTTGGCCTCTGCCTTCTGGGAAGAGGAGGGTCAGGATGGGCTGAGATAAAGTTCTTCCTCATTCCCTAGCCTCCTTCCTGAAACACTGCTTCAAATCCCAACCTGGCACTGATGTTCTGGGTGACTTGGCAACCCTCAGGCATTTTAACTTTAAAGAGTCATCCTGCTATCTTCATACAAGCTATCATCCCCACCCCCAAATTAAAGCTGGAATGTCCCAGAACAGGCACAGGTCTGCTCCCTAGCAGCTTGTAGTTTAGGTCCTTATGACCTTCAGCCCTCACTTCCCTCTAAGGTCCTGAGGTACCACTCTGGCCTCTCCCTCCTTGGGCAAACAGGAGGGGCCAACCCTGCCCAACAGCAAAGGCCTGGGCCCAGGTTCTGTCAAAATCAGGCTGGGATCAGTCACAGTAGCTTACACCTGTAATCCTAGCACTCTGGGAGCCTCAGACAGGGGAATTTCTTAAGCTCAGGAGTCGGAGATCAGCCTGACGAAAGTGAGACTCCATCTCTACTAAAAATAGAAAAATTAGTGGGCTATTGTGATGGGCACCTGTAGTCCCAGCCACTTGGAAGGCTAAAGCAGGAGGATTGCTTGAACCCAGGAGTCTGAGGTTTCTGCGAGCTAGGTTGATGCCATGGCACTCTAGCCTGGGCAACAGAGCAAGACTCTGTCTCAAGGGGAAAAAAAAAATCAGGCAGAAAAAAAATCAGGGGAGGGGCACTGAGCCACCAAGGAAAACAGACCCTGCCACCACCCTACCAACAGGTTCTCAATCACCATAGAGACCAAGGTGAGGTCCCCCACCCCAGTGACTCCTCCAATCTAGAAGTAGATAATCAAGGTCCTAGTCCTCATTGAATTGTGCCACAAGCAACTCACCAGGTGATAAGAAGTGGCCAACATCTGCCCTTGCCAGGATGCCAGAAACAGTAACACCCTATCTGTCTCTGATGTTGATGTCCTCTTTCCACTCAAGGTCACTTCACCAGTAACACTGACCTCAAGGCACTGCTGTGTGACCCTGGGAAAGTGCCTTTCCCTCTCTGGGCCCGAGGAGGCACCTAAGCACCACATTCACAGCTTCTGCCATATCCACAAACTACCTATACTATATTTTTACTCAATATTTTCATTTACTTGAAAGGTTATTATGTTATTTTATTTTTGAAATATGTAATATATGTGACACAGCAGGTATCCAAATAAGGTCTTCAGCTTGTCTCCCTCTTTCCCTGATACTCAATTTCTTCTTCAGGGGCAACTAGGAGTGGGATTTTTTTAGGTGCCTCTCCAGCGATGTCTAACAGACATCCACACATATTTTAGATAGTCCTCTCTTCTAGCTGTATTTCTTCTACACAAATGATAACATTCTGCAGTTTGACACCTTGCATTTTTACTTTAAAATACAGCCTGGGGTAGTGCCTGTAGCTCAGTCGGCAGAGCGCTGGCCAAATATACCAAGGGTGGCAGGTTTAAACCTGGCCCAGGCCAGCTAAACAACAATGACAAATACAACCAAAAAATAGCCAGGTGTGTGGTGGGCGCCTGTAATCCCAGCTACTTGGGAGGCTGAAGCAGGAGAATTGTTTAAGCCCAAGAGTTTGAGGCTGCTGTGAGCTGTGACGCCATAGCATTCTACTGAAGGTGACATAGTGTGACTCTGTCTCAAAAAAATAAATAAATAAAATACATCCTGGATGGCCCGGCACCTGTAGCCCAGTAGTTAGGGTGCTGGCCACATGCACCTGGTCTGCTGGGTTGGAACCTGGCCAGGGCCTGCTAAACGACAGCAATAACAAAAGAAAAAGCCAGGCATTGTGGCAGGTACCTATAGTCCCAGCTAATTGGGAGGATGAGGCAAGAGAATCTCTCAAGCCCAAGAGTTGAGGATGCTGTGAGCTGTGACACTACAGCACTCTACTGAGAACACAGTGAGAGTCTGTCTCAAAAAAAAAAGGGAAAGAAAATCACTAGTCTAGACAGATAAAGTTATCGCTCACATTCTTAAAAAAAAGAAAAATGTTGGAAAGTTGCTAAAAACACAAGTTAGCACCAAACTGAGGTTGCCTCCTCTGTGTACTCAATGCTTCAGGATCTGACTAAATGGACATGATGTGAGACCTCTTTTTTTTTTTGAGACAGAGTTTCATTATGTTGCCCTCGGTAGAGTGCCATAGGGTCACAGCTCACAGCAACCTCAAACTCTTGGACTTAAGTGATTCTCTTGCTTTAGCCTCCCAAGAGCTGGACTATAGGAGCCCACCACGCCTGGCTATTTTTTTGTTGTCGTTGTCATTGTTGTTTAGCAGGCCCGGGCTGGGTTTGAACCCGCCAGCCCCAGTGTATGTGGCCAGAGCCGTAACTGAGCACAGGGCACCAAGCCTGATGTGAGACTTTTTAAGTTCTGCATGGGAGAACTTCTTTATTACTTTGAAATGGAAGAGACTACGATTCAATTTCCAGAAGCCAGAAAGAAAAAAGCAAAAAGAAATAAATAACTAGGCGGCACCCGTAGTTCAGCTGGTAGGGCGCCGGCCACATACACAGAGGCCGGTGAGTTCGAACCCGGCCCAGGCCAGCTAAAAAAGCAATAACAACTGCAACCAAAAAATAGCCCGGCATTATGGAGGGCACCTGTAGTCCCAGCTACTTGGGAGGC
>NW_003852453.1:9556468-9559424 GCF_000181295.1 Otolemur garnettii
AGCTTGAGACTGTCTCAAAAAAAAAAAAAATCAATCAATCAGTAAACCCACTATGAGCAAAGTCAAATAAAAAAAACTGGGGGAAGAAATACTAGCAGATTTTCCAGAGTTTCTAACAATTGATAAGACAAAGACCAACAACTCAGCAGAATGGGCAAGAAATACAGACAAGGAAATACAAATGACTCTTAAACTTTTGTTGTTTTTTGAGACAGAGTCTCAAGCTGTCACCCTGGGTAGATTCTCTTGCCTCAGCCTCCCAAGTAGCTGGGACTACAGGTGTCTGTCACAACGCTCAGCTGTTTTTTGGCTGTAGTTGTCATTGTTGTTGGGCAGGCCAGGGCTGGATTCAAACCCACCAGCTCCAGTGTATGTGGCTGGTGCCCTAGCTGCTTGAGCTGTAGGCGCCAAGCCAACTCTTAAACTTTTTTAAAAGGTCAACTTTGTTTATAAAAGAAATCAAAAATAATACCACACTGACCTACCATTTTGGCCTATCAGAGTGAAGAACTTCCAGTTCATTAAATCCCCATGTAGGGTGAGGGTGGGGATTGGGATGGGGGCTATGGGAACAGGCACCCACCAGCCTGAGGGAGGGGATGAGTTTGGCCTCACTGGAGGGCATGTGGCAGCCTCTATCAAAATCCCATAAGCAGGCCAGGTGTGGTGACTCGTGTCTAGAATCCTAGCACTCTGGGAGGCTGAGGATTGCTTGAGCTCAGAAGTTCGAGACCAGCCGGAGCAACAGGGAGACCTGTTTGTAGGCACTGTGGGCCATGTTTTCAGGCCCTGCTACTAGGGAGGCTAAGGCAAGAGGACTGCTCAAGCCCAAGAGTTTGAGGTTGCTGTGAACTATGATGACACCATGGCATTCTATGTAGGGTGACAGAGTGAGACTCTGTCTTAAATAAATAAATGATAAATAAATAAAATCCAAACGCACTTGCCTTCTGACCCAGCAGCTTCACTTCTGGAAGTTATCATAGAGAACTCAATGGCATGTGTGTGACATCATTCTTTGCAACAGGTTGGGGACAGCAAGAGAATGGAAAACCCCACAAATCACTCCACAGCTGCACAGTAAAGTGCTACAGAAACCACACAAAAAAGAGGCAACCATGTTCCACACAGAAACCACAAAAAAAGATCCCCCCCAAGATAAAATTTAAGTAAAAAAGGGAAAAGTCACAAGGATGTGGCCAGACTGTATCTCTTGGGTGAAATGGAGAGAGGTAAGAATCTAGAACCACGTTCACATCTATCTCCTTAAGGAAAGCCCTTTTTTCTTTTTCCCTCAGACAGAATCTTACTCTGTCACCCTGGGTAGAGTGCACTGGTAGTAATTCACAGCAACCTTAAACTCCTGGGCTCAAGTGATACTTCCGAATCAGCCTTCCAAGTAGCTGGGATTACAGGTACCCACCACCACACCTGCTTAGTGTTTTTTTCCCCTTTTTCTTTTTTTTTGAGACAGAGTCTCAAGCTGTCACCCTGAGTTGAGTGCCATGGCGTCATCATAGTTCATAGCAACCTCCAACTCTTGGGTTATAAGCAATCCTTTTGCCTCAGTTTTTCTTTTTCTTTCTTTCTTTCTTTTTTTTTTTTTTAGTAGACAGGTCTCACTCTTGCTCGGGCTAGTTTTCAACTCGTGAACTCAAGCAATCCACCTGCCTCGACCTCTCAGAGGGCATTACAGGCATAAGCCACCAAGCCCAGACTAATTTTTCTATATTTAGTAGAGATGGGGGGGGCTTGATTTTGCTCAGGTTGGTCTTGAACTCCTGGGCTAAAGACTCCCAGAGTGCTAGGATTACAGGTATGAGCTACCATGATTGGCCTTAAAGAAAGTCTTAAAAAGGTATGTAGAAAAAAAATGACATGAGGCTCAACACCCGTAGCTCAGTGGTTAGGGCACCAGCCACATGCACGTGGGTTCAAACCTGGCCCAGGCCTACCAAACAATGACAATGATAACAACAACAACAACAAAAATAGCTGGGCGTTGGGGCGGGGCCTGTAGTTCCATTTACTTGGGAGACTGAAGCAAGAGAATCGCTTAGCCGAAGAGTTTGAGGTTGCTGTGAGCTAGGATCCCATAGGACCCTACCAAGGGAAACATAGTGAGACTCTGTCTCCAAAAATAAGAAAAAAAGAAAAAGTGGCATGAAGGAGTCAACTCTAACCAAAAGGAGACAAAGATTTTTCACTATACTCTTTCCCATTCTATTTTATTTGTGAGTGTTATACAAGGAAGGAAATTAAGGAAATAAATGTAGGAAAAAAATAAAGATATACACAGTGCACTGGGCATCGATATAGGACAACCCTGGGTCCATATACTGCCATGGGGGAAGGGTGTGGCCTGGCACCTACACAGAGTGCTCTGAGCTGCAGCAAGGATGGGGCTAGGTGCAAAAATATGCATAGACTGGCCCTGGAATGATACACATGTCACGGTGATTGCCTGGGGCAAGGCAGCCAGAGGGGTTGGTCAGGGATGAGAGAGACCACATGTTCATGATCAGCCTCTACACCATTTGAATGTTTTGTACTGTGTCTATATAATTATTTCAAAGAACAAAACAATTCCACCAATAGAGAAGTAGTGAAATGAGCCGGGGCTGCAGGGACACTATGGGGTGCTCTGGAACAGTTTGAAAAAGAGGGAAACCAGTCTCAAAGATCTCAGATGCTTCCGTGTGAGAAAAGCAACTTGCTGAACCAAGGATACAGGATAAAACTATGAAGGTTTTCAAAAATGCACAGATAGTAGTTCCCTTAGGGAGCAGGGTGAGTGATCCAAGGGAAATTTAGTCTCTTTGTATCTCTTTTTATTTTGTAAAGAGAATGTATTCACATATTAATTATGCCATTATAATTTTTTTATTAAGTGAGGCAAGAGTCTCACTCTGTTGCTCTGGGTAGAATGCTGTGGCACCATCAGCTAAATTTTCTG
>NW_003852453.1:9560072-9565643 GCF_000181295.1 Otolemur garnettii
TTTTTTTTTTTAAGAGACAGAGTCTCACTCAGTTGCCCTGGGGTTGAGTGCTATGACATCACAGCAACCTAAAACTCTTGGGCACAAATGATTCTCTTGCCTCATTCTCCCAAGTACTACAGGCACCCACCACAACACTCAGCTATTTTTTTTGAGACCGAAACTCACTACGTTGCCCTCGGTAGAGTGCCATGGCATCACAGCTCAGAGCAACCTCAAACTCATGGGCTTAAGTGATTCTCTTACCTCAGCCTCCCAAGTAGCTGGGACTAAAGGTGCCTGCTACAACGCTTGGCTATTCTTTGTTGTTGTTGTTATTGTAGTTGTCATTGTCGTTTAGCAGGCCTGGGCCAGGTTCAAACCCGCCTGCCTCAGTGTATATGACTAACCTAACCACTGAGCTAGGGACGGTGAGCCAACACTCAGCTATTTTTTAGAGATGAGTTCTCACTCTGGCTCAGACTGGTCTCTAACCTCTGAGCTCAAGCAATACGCCTACCTTGGCCTTCCAGAGTGCAAGGATTGCAGGCATGAGCCATTATGCCCGGCCCCCACACTGGTCTTGAATTCCTGCCTCCAGTGATCCACCTTGACCTCTCAAAGTGCTGGGATTACAGGCATGAGATACCATATCGAGTCATAATTATAAATTGATTCCAAACACTCCATTCCCTCCCCACTGTGATAAATGGGAAGTGTGGAGGGAACTAACACCACAAGACGTTTATTGCTCTGTGAAGTGTAGCCAGGTGGGAGGGAGATGGTGGGCTCACAGGGTCTGGGATGCCGTGCTATAGAGATTGACCCACCCACAAATCTCAACTAAGGAAATCTCTCCCAACCCCTGCTCCACAACTCTCAGACCCCAACAATCTCATCTAGGCAGCCCCTTCCCGAAAGTCAGAGTAAACTTCCCCATCCTCCACCTGAGGAGCTGAAGACAGACCCAGGATCACCATAAGGAAGAGCTTTTTAATACACCTACTACTCAAGGACAGAACAGGCAGCCTTGAGAGGGACTGAGCTTTCTGCCCTGAGAACTATGCAAGTTCAAACTGAAGATGCTACCGAGAGCCCTCTTCAGCTTCCCTCAGAGCACTTGGCTCCTATATCCCCATGAATCTTAACTGCCTTCATTCTAACATACACTCTGCTAAGCCCTTGAAGGCATTACCTTCCACTTCCCTCACGCCCCCACCATCATCACTTTACAGACAATGAACTGAGGCTTGGGAAGTTAGGGAACTTCCCCAAGATCATTCAGCCCAGAAAGAGGCAGATCTCAGATTTGAACCCAAGGTTTTCTGCTTCCAGGCTCATGCATACACCCATACTTTCATTGCCTTCCATGGACCACTACAGATCTAATGATAGGTGAGGATTTTGATCTGTTTATTTGCCTGCAAGGTGGGAGTTGTGTGGCTCAACCCCAGGAGGTAAGGCACAAAGGAAGGACAGAAGGTACCCATAGGACATTCCTGCAGCTTTGGTGTCCAGGGCCTCCAGGAAGGCTTGGACAGGTGGACTGTCTTGCAAGCTATGGTCTGTCCTGAAACAACTTCTTGTTGCTCTCGTCCATGTAGTTAGACCCATTAGAGTCCAGCTCTGCCAGGAAGCCCTCTCCAAAGGTCCTAGCCCCTGGTAAGTCTCCCTTCCTATCACCAAATCTACCTTCCCTTGCAAATCACCCTAGGAAACCACGCACCCCCGCCAAAATCAGGAGGCATAGCTACAACCAGGCTTTGGGTCGCTAGTTCTGAATGCAAATTCCAGCTTGCTATTCTATACCCTGTGTAACTTTCTTTTTTTTTTTTTTTTTTCAGAGCCTCAAGCTCTCCCCCTGGGTAGCGTGCCGTGGCATCACAGCTCACAGCAACCTCCAACTCCTGGGCTCAAGCGAGTCTCCTGCCTCTGCCCCCCAAGTAGCTGGGACTACAGGCGCCCGCCACAACGCCCGGCTATTTTTTTTTTTGGTTGCAGCCGTCATGTTGTTTGGCGGGTCCGGGCTGGGGATTTGAACCCGCCACCTTAGGTGTACGTGGCTGGCGCCTTAGCCGGTTGAGCTATAGGCGCCGAGCCTACCCTGTGTAACTTTCAACAAGTTCCTCCTCCTCTCAGAGATATTTCCTCAGCAGTATACCCAGATAAGATTATTCTTGTTCTGAGCGGTGCCTGTGGCTCAAAGGAGTAGGGCACCGGCCCCATATGCTGGAGGTGGTGGGTTCAAACCCAGCCCAGGCCAAAAAAAAAAAAAAAAAGATTATTCTTGTTCTCAAAGCCGTAGGGCACCGGCCCCAAATGCTGGAGGTGGTGGGTTCAAACCCAGCCCAGGCCAAAAAAAAAAAAAAAAAGATTATTCTTGTTCTCAAAGCCTGAAAAAGATTAAAAAGTAAGAAAGTGCCTCCTCCTTGCCTTAAAACCTTCCCTGTGGCTTGGAGTGGTGAATACACCACCAACCTCTAAAAATATATTAACTTTTTGTTTTATGTGGCGTAATATCATATTTCCTCCAGTGTTTTCTGAAGCTAAATGGTGTGAGAGCTGTAATACATGAGTGAATACCAACAGATGTGTATGAAAAATACTGAGGTTGGTTTGTTAAAACACGTTATGATACAAGGAGCTGGGGATTGTTCTAATTGCCTCCTCTTCCTCTCATACCAGGAACATTCACCATGGGCTGAGCATGGTGGCTCACGCCAATCCCAGCACTCTAGGAGGCCGAGGTAGGGGATTGCCTGAGCACACAGGTTCAAAACCAGCCTGAGCCAGAGCAAGACCTCATCCCTAAAAATAGCCATGCATTGTGCCATGTGCATGTAGTCCTAGCTACTTGGGAGGCTGAGGCAAGAGTTTGAAGTTGCTGTGAGCTGTGATATCATAGCACTCTACCAAGGGGCAACAGAGTAAGACTGTCTCAAAAAAAAAAAAAAAGAATCCACCATATTCTGGGGAAGAGGATTTAATGAGGAATTAGTATTCATCTCATTTACTTCCTCCTCCAGGCAGCCTTCCCTGCTCCCACCAGGGGTAGCACATACCCTGAATATCTCTCACTGACCCAGAGCTCTTGGAGGGCAAGCCTGGGGCCTCTGGCACCACCTCCACAACACCAGACCCTGGGCAGGAGGCAATAAAGCTGAGTGTGGAATTAAGACCATAAGCTAGAAGAATCAGAAAATTCACTTCTGTGGAGGAGGGCGAAGAACTGACTACTGAGCCTGTTTCTTCACCTGTAAAATAGGGCAAAAAAGAGGACATAAAGCCCTCAGTGAACAGCCTAGCTTGCTCTCCTAGATGGGAGCTATGGTAGTTCTCCAGCAGACACAAATGCCTGTTGGGCAACCCCCCCCCCATCTTAGACCCAGTGGAATGGTCCGTTGCCAGAGAAACAGCTCTGGAAGCAGCTTCTCCAATAAAAGGATTGCTGAAGGCATGAAAAGGTGCAGGTAGTTTTCAGAGCTCCAATGGGAGACCCTCATCCCCTCCAAAATCATAGTAGGTAAGGAGCAAAGGGAGCCTACTCTCACCCAGTCCCCTAGAGCTTGGAGATCAGCATGCTAAGCTCCACCATAGGACTCCAGGCCAGTCTTACCTCCTGCTGGGCCTCTAGGTCTACGTCTGTGCAATGCAACCCAGAGGCTCCAGGCTAGGCTGGGTTCCTAGGCGCACAGGGGACCGCCAATAAGGAACAGAAGCCTCCTTTCTCAGCCTGAGGGGAGCTACCAGGCTTCCCCGCTCACATTCACCCCCAGGCCACAGCAGGGCCTTCTTCTAATTCCAATTCCTTTCATTCCCCTAGTTCTAATTCTCAATTGCTCTAGTCTGGGAACACTAGGGGGATAGCCCTTAGGAGTCACCCTGCTGTGCCTGTCATCCTCTGCTCAACGGATCCCTCCCTCTTCCAAAACTTCCTAAGGCCACCAACAGAACCAAGTCCCCTTGGCTGACAGAGGTATACAAGGCCCTCAGCTTCACTTCCCACTTCACCAACCAGTGGCCAAACCTACCCTCCAATTTTCCTTCTGCTTTCCCACAACCAGCCTGGGCTCACAATGTGTACCCTGCCTTGGAACACCCTTTCCCTGTCCCTGCCTTAGATTTCAGAGATGTCCCAGTTCAAAAGCCACCTCCTCCATGAAGCTTTCCTGGTTACCGAACTGGCCTCCCTCTCCTCTGCCCTTTCACACCATTTCTCACTCCAGGCTCTCCCCTGGGCAGGGAGCTGCTTATGGCTGTGCCCATCCCAACCAGCTCAGAGCTCAGCACTCCCTCAGCGGTGAGGTCAGCGGCACCTCCCCATCTGCAGCTTTAATTAGCCCAGGAACTGGACCTCTTCCCCCAGAAGGTAGACTCTTCCTCCCCCAAACAAACAAACAAACAAAAAACTCTGGAAGGAATTTAAAATGTCGATTTCTGGCTCCACTTCCTGAGATTCAAATTCCAATTCCCCATTTTCTCTCGGGGCAGGGGTCGGAGAATCTCCATTTTAAACCCCAGCAGGAGATTCGGAGGTTAGGGTGGGGGAAGGGCCCACAAAGGGGGATCTGAGAAATCTGGAAACAGAGATTGCACTGACCCAGGTAGAGGTAGGCGCTCACCTGCGGAGGTCAGAGAAGGGAGGTTGGATCTCAGCCTGGGTTTTGGCACCAGTGATAACCACCCTGAGCCTGGCAGCCTCGCTAGCACCCAGCAGTAGAGGGACGGCATGGAAGGCCCACTTTCTGGATTGTTAAGGAAAATGGACCCTGACCCACGTCCAATTCCGCCCGAATCGACTGGAAATGGTCCTCTGCTGGCGGAGAAGCCTCCCGCAGGAGCATACACCCAGCGTCCAGACCCTTACAGGAAGGCACACGGGAAGAATGCGAATACCCAGGCCTGTGACTAGTGAGGGGTATGGGAATTCCCATTGGTCCTTTCAGTTGAGGTCTGCACAGGGGGTTCGAGAGAACTAGGAGCTTTGCCTCTGGGTCTTCACAAATCCCCTCCCCCACCTCAAGGAGCAAGATCTCGGCCCCAGGGCAGGCCAAACCGGCTAAAACCCGGAAGGTCACCCAGAGGAAGCCAGAAGAGCCTGGCTCCCGCGCGGCAGCCCACGGGGCCGTGCCAAAGTGTACGTGTTGGGCGACTGGAGGTGCCCTCTAGGTTAGACGAGGAGTATTCTGGGTGCAGCCACGCGGAGCCGCTGGGAACTCGGCAGAAAGCGGTTAGGGAGTGCACTTTGCCTCAGAGTGGGTTCCCTAGAGAGATGGGGGCATAGTTCTGGAAGAGAGATTGGGAGAAAGGGGGTGAGGGGTAGAAGGAGAGGATTGAGGGACTTGTGCACCGTGACTGTGGCTCAGATGGGTGCTTCTTTTTGTGGCCACTGGTGACCACCTTGGAGGGCCGATGATGGGGCGTTGGAGAGTATGCACACTAAAGGTGGGTGCATGGTGTGGGGGCTGCTAAGGACGGTTACGGGGGCGTTTCGAGGTGAGAAGGTTGCAGGGTGATCTCGGACCGTCCATTCTTGAAGCGCCCGGGCCTGGAGCGTAGGTGCGCCTTTGAGCCGGAGTTGGGAGTTTATGC
>NW_003852453.1:9566985-9567757 GCF_000181295.1 Otolemur garnettii
ACAACGCCCGGCTATTTTTTTTTTGTTGCAGTTCGGCCAGGGCCGGGTTTGAACCTGCCACCCTCAGTATATGGTGCCGGCGCCCTACTCACTGAGCCACAGGCGCCCCTCATCTCACTCTATTTTTGTTTGTTGTTTTTAATTGGTGTGTAATAATTCTGTCAGTACATACCTATTTATGGGGCACAGTGTGATGTTTTGCACATGTGTACAATGTAATAATCAAGATATTTATTTTTGCAGTTTTTGGCCTGGCCGGGTTTGAACCCACCATCTCTGGTATATGGGGCCAAGACCCTGCTCCTTTGAGCCACAGGCGCTGCCCAATAATCAAGATATTTAACACATCTATCACCTCATACATTTATCATTTCTTTGTGGTGAAAACATTCAAAATTGTCTCTTCCAGCTCCTATATTTTGAAATATGCACTATTGTCAACCACAGTTGCCTTACTATACAATAGAACACCAGAGTTTTTCTTCCTGTCCAACGGTAACTTATTACCTGTTGACCAACCTCTGCCCTTATCCCTCACCAGCTCCCTTAGCCAGTATTCTAGTACTCTCCACTTCTGTGAAACAATTTCTTTAGAGTCCACATACTATTTCTCTTTCTGTGACTAGTTTTTTTGTTTTTGTTTGTTTGTTTTTTGAGATGGAGTCTCACTATGTCACCCTAGGTAGAGTGCTGTGGTGTCATAGCTCACAGCAACCTCTTGGGCTTAAGGAATTCTCTTGCTTCAGCCTCCCAAGTAGCTAAGACTACAGGC
>NW_003852453.1:9569345-9570404 GCF_000181295.1 Otolemur garnettii
AGTGTTTTTGTTTGGCTTTTGGTTTGGATTTTGTTTTTTTGGTTAAACCCACTTTCATTCCTTTCAAATGGCAGCAGGCAAGTCTGAATCACTGCACTGTTTCTTACTTTGACATTTTCTTCCAACCCAGCTTCACTCGCCTCAAGTCAGAGAAAGTGGGAAGGAACCTGTCCCCAGGCTGGAACCAGCTGCCCACCCACCCAGCATCTCCACTGGCTCCCTGGATTCTTGGGGTGGTGGGGGAGGGGCGGAGAGCCAAAATGGGAGTGGGAAAGTGTGTCTGCTGCCCGGACTGGTCTCCTCCCTGCAAGGCCTGAGCAAGCATCTCCACATGAAATACCCGGAGCATGGGTCTTGTCTCATTTCTCAATTCTACGAAGGCTCTGGCCAAATCCTTATTGTGTGCTGGGCCTCCCCTGCCTTCCCATGGGGTGAGGATATGCGGGAGAGAAAGTGAGGATTCAGGCGCTGAGCAAATACTTCATGTGTATCATGGGTATGAGTTGTGGGGAGGGGTCCTATCCTCAGGAAGTCTGGATGTACAAACCCTCAGAGAAATAGAGAACTGCTCATTGTAATAATGTCGCAACAGAAGAAGAGCAGGATGTCACAGGAGAGAATAATTCTGAGGATTGCAGTTGTCATTTAGATAGCCAGGCCGGGTCGCTCTAAACATTTAAGCAGAGATGTGAAGGATAAATAAGAATCATATCAAGGGCGGCACTTGTGGCTCAGAGGAGAGGGCTCTGCCCCATATACCGGACGTGGTGGGTTCAAACCCAGCCCCGGCCAAAACAAAAACAAAAAAAGAAAGAAAGAAAGATTCATCGGGCTTGGTACCCATAGCACAGTGGTTACAGCGCGGAGCTGGCAGATTCAAAATTGGCCCAGACCAGCTAAAGAACAATGACAACTGCAACAAAAAATAGCTGGGCATTGTGGCATGTGCTACTTGGGGAGGTTGAACGAAGAGAATCACTTAAGCCCAGGAGTTTGAGGTTGCTGTGAGCTGTGATGCCACAAACACTCTACCAAGGACAACATGGTAGACTCTGTCTC
>NW_003852453.1:9570440-9571572 GCF_000181295.1 Otolemur garnettii
CCTGTAATCCCAGCATTCTGGGAGGCTGAGGCAGGTAAATTGCTGAAGCTCATGAGTTTGAGACCAGCCTGAGCAAGAGACTCCTCTCTAAAAAATAGCCAGACGTTGTGGTGGGCACCTATAGTCTCAGCTACTCAGGAGGCTGAGGCAAGAGGATCACTTGAGGTTGAGGTTGTTGTGAGCTATGACACCACAGCACTCTATCCAGGGTGACGAAGTGAGACTCTGTCTCAGAAACAAAATAAAACAAATGACCCCCCAAAAAACAAAACAAACAAACAAAAACCTCAGGCTATTGAACGATAGTTAGACCATTGATCTACAATTTTTTTTTTTTTTTAAGACAGAGCCTCAAGCTATTGCCCTGGGTAGAGTGCTGTGGCGTCACAGCTCACAACAACCTCCAACTCCTGGGCTTAAGCAATTCTCTTGCCTCAGCCTCACAAGTAGCTGGGACTACAGGTGCCAGCGACAACACCTGGCTATTTTTTGGTTGTAGTTGTCATTGTTTGGCAGGCCCAGGCTGGATTCAAACCTGTTGGCTCTGGTGTATGTGGCTGACACCTTAGCCACCTGAGCTACAGGCACCAACCCTTCATCTACAATTTTAAGAAATACTCAAATCAGGTGTGGTGGCTTAGATCTGTAATTCTATCACCTCTGAAGACCAAGGCAGGAGGATTGCTAAAGCCCAGTAGTTCAATACCAGCTGGGGCAATACAGTGAGACCTCATCTCTGCTCACCACCACCCCCCTAAAAATTAGCCAGGCGTGGTGGTGTATCTGTACAGCCAGCTACTCAAGAGGCTGAGGTGGGACGATTGCTTGAACCTAGGAGTTCAAGGCTTCAGTAAACCATGATAGTACTACTGGTGACAGTGAGCCAAGATCCCGTCTCAAAAAAAAGAAAAAGAAAGAAAGAAAGAAAAGAAAGAGAAAAGAAATTCACAGGGAAGGGCGGCGGCACCTGTGGCTTAGTGAGTAGGGTGCTGGCTCCATATACCAAAGGTGTTAGGTTCAAATCTGGCCCAGGCCAAACTGCAACAAAAAATAATAGCCAGGCATTGTGGCGGGCCCCTGTAGTCCCAGCTACTGGGGAGGCTGAGGCAGGAGAATTGCCTAAGCCCAAGAG
>NW_003852453.1:9571805-9574011 GCF_000181295.1 Otolemur garnettii
AAAAGAAAAGAAAAGAAATTCACAGGGAAGTTTCTATGGGGTTCATACAACATCTTCCAGAAGCCAATTCTGCAGATACTGAGTACTTTTCCAACTAGCCTAATGTTCCCTGATGTAGAATTGGTTATTTTATTTATTTATATATTTTAAAATCTATTTTATTTTATTATTTATTTATTTTTTGTAGAGACAGAGTCTTACTTTATCGCCCTCAGTAGAGTGCTGTGGTATCATAGCTCACAGCAACCTCCAGCTCTTGGGCTTAGGCCTCTCTTGCCTCAGCCTCTCGAGTAGCTGGGACTACAGGTGCCCACCACAACACCCGCTATTTTTTTGTTGCAGTTTGTCCAGGGCCAGGTTTGAACCTGCCACCCTCAGTATATGGGGCCAGCGCCCTACCCACTGAGCCACAGGTGCCACGCAGGAATTGGTCATTTTAAAATATATATATTTTTTATTGTGAATATATATTTAAGGTATGAAATATTTTATAATGTACAAACATAGTAAAATGGTTACTATAGTAAACAAATTAACATACCCATCATCTCACATAGTTAACCGTTTTTTCCCTCTGTGGCAAGACAACTATCATCTACTCACTCAGTGAAAATCCTCAGTTATAGGGCAGTACCTGTGGCTCAGCTAGTAGGGCGCCAGCCCCATATACCAAAGGTGGCAGGTTCAAACCCCGCCCCAGCCAAACTGCAACAAAAAAATAGCTGGGTGTTGTGCCAGGTGCCTGTACTCCCAGCTACTTGGGAGGCTGAGGCAAGAGAATTTATTAAGCCCAGGAGAATTAGAGGTTGCTGTGAACTGTGACGCCATGGCACTCTACCAAAGGCAACATAGTGATACTCTGTCTCAAAAAAAAAAGAAACTGAACTAGAGCTGAGTCTCTTAGTAAGGTTTTGGCCATTCTTACTTCCTTTTCTGAAAATATGGTTTGAATCATTTACTCTTAATGGTAAAGAATTTAAATTTGCCTGGAGAAAGATCTGACTTTTGTCCTCATCTTCCGGCTGTTAATCTCTAAACCCTTGAAATGTCGTATCTGATAGAATTGTTTTAGTTTAAGGTAGGGCTGACCACACCAGGTAGTCTAACAATGTGGTTAAGAGGGGGGTGGGGGGTTGGGACACACAGGGCTGACCTCAGGAGGAGATGGAGTTCGAGATTAGCTACAGAGGTGGTCAACCCTGCTTGGGGCAGGGTGACATGATGGAGCCCCAGTAAAGAGTCTGGACACCACAACGGTAAATTTACTTGGTTAGCAACAGTCCCTATATATTGTCACATACAGACTCTGGGACAGTGAGGATGTACTGACTCCACAAGGATAGGACAATGGAAGTTCTTGGTCTGGAAATTTCCTGGACTCTATCTCAAACACCATTTCCCTTGGGTGATTTTCATTTGTACCCTTCTGCTGTAAATAAACTACAACTATGAGGCGGGGGCCGGTGGCTCAGTTCTGTAATTCTAGCACTATGAGAGGCCCAGGCTGGTGGATTGCTTGAGATCAGGAGTTCAAGACCAGCTTGAGCAATAATAGCTGGGCATTGTGGCAGGGGCCTGTAGTCCCTGCTACTCAGGAGGCTGAGGCAAGAGGATCACTTGAGCCCAAGAGTATGAGGTTGCTGTGAGCCATGATGCAACAGCACTCTACCCAGGGTGACAAAGTGAGACTCTGTCCCTAAGAAAGAAACAAAAACCCGCAACTATGAGTACACAGCTTTCAGTGCATTCTGTGAGTTCTTCTGGTGGGTTATTGAACCTGAGGGTAACATGGGGAACCCCTTGAATTCTGCAGTTCTCTGAGCAGTGCCAGGGGTCTTGTAGATGACAAGGTTCCCTCTAACTTTGCTGCCCTGTTTGTGCTTCTCTTTATCGTTTTGTGAGTTCCTTTTAATTTGGATACTCATCCTTGGTCACGTTTATATGTTGCTATTATTTTCTCCTGTTTCTCTTACTCTGTTTTTCTCTTCCTTTTTTTTGAGACAGAGTAAAAGAGTAATACTGAACGAGTAGAGCTGAGTCTCTTATTGAGCTTTTGGCCATTCTTATTTCCTTTTTTGAAAATATGGTTTGCAGTTCGGCGTCTGTGGCTCAAGCGGCTAAGGCGCCAGCCACATACACCTAAGGTGGTGGGTTCAAATCCCCAGCACGGGCCCGCCAAACAACAATGGTGGCTGCAACCAAAAAA
>NW_003852453.1:9574031-9575273 GCF_000181295.1 Otolemur garnettii
GGTGCCTGTGGTCCCAGCTACTTGGGAGGCTGAGGCAGGAGACTCGCTTGAGCCCAGGAGTTGGAGGTTGCTGTGAGCTGTGAGGCCACGGTGCTCTACCCAGGGGGATAGCTTGAGGCTCTGTCTCAAAAAAAGAAAGAAAGAAAGAAAGAAAAAAAGAAAGAAAGAATTTTGAGATAAGGAGATTATCCCAGATTATTCTGGATTATGTGAATGTCATTGTAAGTATCCTTGTAAGAGAGAAGCAAGATTTGCTGGCAGGTGGGTGGCACCTGTGGCTCAGTGGGTTGGGCATTGGCCCCATATTCAGAGGGTAGTGGGTTCAAACCTGGCCCCCGGCCAAATTGCAACAACAGCAACAAAGATTTGCTGGCAGTAAAGGAGAAGACATGTGACCACAGAAACAGAGATTGAGATGATGCAGCTGGGAGCCAAGTAAGGCTGGCAGGTATCATAAGCGGAAGAAGGAAGTATGTTTATTTGGAGCTGTGATGCCATGGCACTCTACCCAGGGGGACAGCTTGAGGCTCTGTCTCAAAAAAAAAAAAAAAAAAGAAAATATGGTCTGCAGGGAAGAGAGGGTAAGAGGCCAGGTTTTGTAACCCCCACTAAAATGACAATCTAGAGCATTCTGATCATGTATAAAAGGTCTCTTCTGCTTTCTTTGCTGTTATTTTGCTTTTTGTAGAATGTCATATACGTACATAGACAGAATCTTACATCATGCAGTTGTGGCAGGCTGAATAATGCCCCCACAGATGCTCAGCCCTATTCCTCAGAACCTGTGAGTGCGGCTGGTGGTCCGAGTGCCATGGTGTTTACAACTAATTGATCACAACCAGTTATAGATTCCTTTGCGCCTTCTGCACTCCCACTGCTTCACTTGACTAGAAAAAAAAGAACCTGTGAGTGCTATCTTTTTTTCTTTTTAAAGAGACAGAGGGTAGGCGGGGGTCTCACTCTGGCTCAGGCTGGGGATGAACTTCTGAGCTCAGGGCAATCCACCCACCTTGGCCTCCCAGAGTGCTAGGATTACAGGCGTGAGCCATCATGCCCAGCCAAGTGCTACCATTTTTGGCAAAAAGACATTGGTGTGTGTACTTAAGAATTTGGAGGCTTGGCACTTGTGGCTCAAGCAGCTAAGGTGCCAGCCACATACACCAGAGCTGGCTGGTTCGAATCCAGCCTGGACCTGCCAAACAACAATGACAATTGCAACCAAAAAATGGCCAAGGGTTGTGG
>NW_003852453.1:9575412-9576623 GCF_000181295.1 Otolemur garnettii
AAGCGGAAGAAGGAAGTATGATCTGCCCTAAGGGGCTCAGTGTCTGTAGCTCAAGCAGCTAAGGCGCAGCCACATACACCAGAGCTAGTGGGTTTGAACCCAGCCTGGGCCAGCTAAACAACAATGACAATCACGACAACAACAAAAAAATAGCCGGGTGCTGTGGTGGGTACCTGTAGTCCCATCTACTTGGGAGACTGAGGCAAGAGAATCCCTTAAGAGTTTGAGGTTGGCTTGGCGCCTGTGGCTCAAGTGGCTAAGGCACATACATCTAAGGGTGGCGGGTTCAAATCCAGCCCAGGCCCACCAAACAACAATGACGGTTGCAACAAAAAATAGTGGGGTATTGTGGCAGGCACCTGTGGTCCCAGCTACTTGGGAGGCTGAGGCAGGAGATTCGCTTGAGCCCAGGAGTTGGAGGTTGCTGTGAGCTGTGATGCCATGGCACTCTACCCAGGGGGACAGCTTGGGGCTCTGTCTCAAAAAAAAAAAAAAAGTTTGAGATTGCTGTGAGCTGTGATGCCATAGTACTCTACTGAGGGTGGCATAATAAGACTCTGTCTCAAAGAAAAAAGAAAGAAAAAGAAAAATTGGTTGCTTCTTTTTGTTGTTGAATTATATTGATATACCACAATTTCTTTTTTCTTTCTTTCTTTTTCCTTTTGAGACAGTCTCAAGCTACTACCCTGGGTAGAGTGCTGTGACGTCATAGCTCATAGCAACCTCAAACTCTTGGGCTGAAGTGATCCTCCTGCCTCAGCCTCCCAAATAGCTGGAACTATAGGCACCCGCTGCAACACCCGGCTATTTTTTGGTTATAGTTGTCGTTGTTGTTTGGCGGGCATGGGCTGGATTCAAACCTGCCATCTCCAGGGTATGTAGCTGGCACCTTAGCCTCTTGGGCTACAGGCACCTAGCCAATATACCACAATTTCCTTCCTTCCTTCTTTCCTTCCTTCCTTCCTTCCTTCCTCCCTTCCTCCCTTCCTCCCTTCCTCCCTTCCTCCCTTCCTTTCTTTCATGCCCAGGATCTTGTTCTGTCACCCTGGCTGGAGTGCAGTGGCATCATCATAGTTCATTGGAACCTTCAACTCCTGGGCCCAAGTGATCCTCCTGCCTCAACCTCTTGACAGGAGAAGCTGGGACTATAGGCACATGCCACCACATATGGCTATTTTTTCCTTCTTTCTTTCTCTCTGTTTTTTTTTTTT
>NW_003852453.1:9576643-9579008 GCF_000181295.1 Otolemur garnettii
ACTCAAACTCCTGGGTTCGAGTGATCGTCCTACCTCAGCCTCCTAAGTAGCTGGGATTACAGGTGCCTGCTACAACAGTCGTTAATTTTTCTTTCTTTCTTTCTTTTTTAATCTCTTTATTACCTGTACACAGAGACTGGACCAGTCCCTCTAAAGCATCAATACTTGGGCGAGGGAGACTTAGGGGGTGGTGGGAGGTCTTGGGTCATGGCCAGAGACCATGGCCTTGGGCAGAAAGGCATAGGATGAATCTTGATATACACAGTGTCTGGGCCACCAGGTTCCCAGGAGAAGAGCTGGACAAGGCTGGGGGAGGGTCATCCTGGACAATTGTACTCTGGGCAAAGTTAAGGAAGGCAGCACATAGCCAGGCATTGTGCTGGGCACCAATGGTCCCAGCTACTCAGGAGGCTGAGGCAAGAGAATTGCCTAAGCCCAAGAGCTGGACATTGCTGTGAGCTGTGACTCCATGGCACTTCGCCAAGGGCAACAAAGTAAGACTCTATCTGTAAAAAAAAAAAAAAAAAAAAAAAGGAAGGGAGCACAGAAATTCATGCTTACAGAGGGATTCCAACCATCATGGCCTTTCCTGACAGGGTCAAACATCTCCATGGTAGGAAGAGTCTTGAGGGAATAGACAAAACCCTCCAGGTTACAGAAGCCAGCGGCACCATTCAGGACCCATGGGAGGAACGACTGGGGCCACCATTTTGGGAGCTTGTGTCCTCATCTTGAACCTGTAGAAGCTCCTCATTGGCCACCATTGGCCAAGGCTGTGTATCTCCTTGGAGGTCTTTTTTTTTTTTTTTTTTTTTGCAGTTTGGCCAGGGCCGGGTTTGAACCTGCCACCCTCGGTATATGGGTCTGGTACTCTACTCACTGAGCCACAGGTGCAGCCCCTCCTTGGAGGTCTTGAGCTCCAGATAGCAGGCAGGGGGGCTGTACAGATGGGGCCTAGGGGTCTGTGCAGTTTTCCTTCCCTGAGCAGAGCAGACAATGGCTTCCCAGGCGGCTGTGCAGCACAGAGCAGATGGCCATGTTGGTGTTAACCACCCCAGAGGGGTCTGGAGGCCTTCCAGGTTTGTCTGCACACATGTTCTGCTCAAACTTGTATCCCATGTACATAAGCTCCCGGAGGAGGGGTGGCCCAGCAAGCCTCTGAGCCCCAAGCAGCCAGTGTCTCCACCTCACTCAGGTACATCATGCCCTGGAACTGGGAGGCAGCTGGGGGCCAGCCCTGCTGCCACTCATGTGGTATTGTCAGGTGCCCCTGCCATGTCACTCTGGCTCCTACCAGCCAACCTGGACCCCCATCTTTGGCTCTTAATTCCGAGGGTAGTGCAGGTCTCTGGAAATACTGTGAGCCATGTTTCACTCACCCCTCAGCTGGCCTCAGTGTTCTAGGAACCAGCACAGCAGGTGATCCAGCCCTTCTGGGACCTCATCCTCCCAGGGCTGGTATCAATCAGGATATCTGTCTCTGAGGTCAAAGTCAGGGCCTGGACCATTGGTGGAGGTGGGTTACGGTAGTGAAGGGCTTGGGCATCTCCGTGGTACTGGCATTGTGCATCCAGGGAGAAGCAGTCCAGTTGTGAGGGGCATCAGTTGAAAGGGAAGGGCCCAGAGTTAGAGGGCAGGATCTGTGGGCAGTGAGGGTGCTTGATGGGGGAGTTTGTTCCGAGGTTCAGTTACCAGCTCTATCTTCCCAGCTCCTCTTTTGTTCCCTCTGGGCTCCAAGAGGCCCTCAAAGCCCCCCAACTTGAACTTCACCTCCATAAAGCTATGATCTCATGGTAGACATGTCAGAGACCAAGAGGGATGTAAAGGTGGTTCTGTTTTAGATTCCGTGATAGTGGTGAGAAGACACCTCAGGGCTAATTTTTCTCTTTTGGGGTCTCCCTCTTGCTCAGGCTGGTCTTAAATGCCTGTGCTTAAGGAATCTTCTCACCTCAGCCTCCCAGAATTCTAGGATTACAGGCAAAAGCCACCATGCCTGCCCAAGATCCGGTTTTAACTATTTCTTAAGCAAACAATTCTGAAGCACTATTTATCGAAAAGTTCATCCCTTGTAAAGAAAGATCTAACCAAAACATTACTCAGGGTTGCTGCGCAGGAAATTGTTCATTTGGGGCATTTTAAAAATTCTTTTTCTTTTTTCCTTTTAATTTAATTTTTAAAAAATTTTTCTCCAGGCTTGGCACCTGTGGCTCAACTGGCTAAGGCGTCAGCCACATACACCTGAGCTGGTGGGTTCGAATCCAGCCTGGACCCGCCCAACAACAATGACAGCTGCAGCCAAAAAATAACCAGACGTTGTGGCGGGTGCCTGTAGTCCCAGCTACTTGGGAGTCTGAGGCAGGAGACT
>NW_003852453.1:9579112-9581913 GCF_000181295.1 Otolemur garnettii
TGTCTCAAAAAACAAATTTTTTTTTTCTCCAGGTAACTAAACTGAGAGAGGAAGTTCAATGTTGGAGTTAGAGGGAGGGTCCTTAGAAATTGTCTATTACTGAGGAGGATGCAGTGACAAAGATAGCATCTCGTGCTCACTTCTGGTTTTACAGATGTATTAACTAAGGCTGGAAAAAGGCAAAGTCTTTCTCAGGGTCACTCATTGAATTAGAAGCATCAGCAAAACTAGAATCCATACCTTCTTGTCCCTGTCCCCAGCAAGAGTCCCAAGAAACCATCCTGCCTGAGGACCCAGCTCCCTTTCCCAGCCTCCCCAGCTGCTGCTGTCCCTTCCTACCCTCTGGTTTCCATCTGGCCCTAGCAGGAGGCCTGAGAAGCTTCCAGTCCATTCCTGTCCCCACCCTACCTACCCTGGAATGTACCAACCAGCAGTGTCAGGACAGTTTGGTGTGTGGGAGAGCCTTGGGAGATGGGATTCAGTGACAAAAGTCCCCTTTAGGGTCCTAGGGTGGTCCGTCTGCACTGGAAAAGATCTTTGCCGGGGATGTGAGATGATTTTTGATGGTCCAAGGGCAGTCATTAAATAACAGGAAGCACTTTGTTCTTAACTTGGCTTTCAGTCTGATTATGCCAAAGAGAAAGCCTGTCTGGTGCTAATACATAGTCTGTCTTTAACATCCAATTCCTGTTAATCTTTTTTCAGCCAGCAGTTTCTGGCTAGAATTTTTTTTCTATACTTCACTTATGTTTACAGATTTATTATAAAGTTTACAACTCAGAAACAGCCTAATGGAAGAGATGCATAGGGCAAGACAGTGGGCTGAGAGTGGCACAGAGCTTCCAACACCCAACACGTCCCTGGCACGACACTCTCCCAGCACGGCAATGCATTCACCCACCTGGAATTCTCTGGCTAGAATTCAATGACAGTTCCCATTGTGTTTATTTTTAGTGTGACTTTTTATTTATGGATAACAAGACAGGTTTTCCATCATAGATTTTTTTTTTGAGACAGAGTTTCACTTTGTCACCCTCAGTAGAGTGCTGTGGAGTCACAGCTCACAGCAACCTCCAGCTCTTGGGCTTAAGTGATTCTATTGCCTCAGCCTCCAGAGTAGCTGGGATTACAGGCACCCACCACAATGCCCGGCTATTTTTCTGTTGCAGTTTGCAACCCGCCACTGTTGGTATATGGGGTGGTGCCCTACTCACTGAGCCACAGGCGCCACCCCATTATAGATTTTATATATATATATATATAATTTTTTTTTTTTCAGTTTTTGGCCAGGGCTGGCTTTGAACCCGCCACCTCCAGCTTATGGGCCGGCGCCCTACTCCTTTGAGCCACAGGCACAGCCCAACCCATTATAGATATTTTTTAAAATGGTGATCTAGTATCTTTTGTAACAACTTGGATGGACGGACCATTACTCTAAATGAAGTCTTGCAAGAATGGAAAAACAAACACCACATGTACTCAGTAACTAAATTGAACTAGGGGAATGACAAGGTAGCAGTCAACTCAGTCAAGTCACAAAGCCGAATGTACAGCGATAGCTAAAGTTTATTTAGTGCATCAGTGAAGATGGGCTGAGACTCAACAGTTATCAGCCCAGAAGAGTAAGAGTGCTGATCTTTTAAAGGTTTTAGGGAGGGTAAGAGGGGGAGAGTGTTACTTTGGTGCGCTAGTGACTGTTGCCAGGTCTGGTTCCAGCTGGCTTTCTGCTGAGACGATTCTGTTCTTTATAGTTTAGTCCCTCCCCCACCCACCCCCGCCCCGCCCCCTCGGGAGCCATTGTGTTCACTCATTGTTTCTTCTGGCTGGGTCCCAGAAGGAGGTAGTTTCAGCAGAGGTCACTGAACAGCCAAGATGGAGTGCCTTTTGCTCAAAATGGAGTGGCCTATGCTGTTTTTGGAGTTCCTCTGATCAGCTTAACAAAGAACACATTTGGAGGCTGGGCATGGTGGCTCACGCCTGTAATCCTAGCGTTCTGGGAGGCCCAGGTGGGTGGATTGCTTGAGCTCATGAGTTAGAGACCAGTCTGAGCAAAAGCGAGACCCCTGTCTCTACTAAAAATAGAAAAACTGAGACAAGAGGATCCCCTGAGCCCGAGTTGGAGGTTGCTGTGAGCTACGATGCCACAGCATTCTACCCAGGTCAACAGCTTGAGACACTGTCTCAAAAAAATAAAACAAAAAACAAGTATGGAAGAAATGCCCCCCAAATACAAATTTATAGAGAAAGTAGAGTAGTGGTTGCCTAGGGCTGGAGGCTTGGTGTGGCGGGAGATGATGAGTGACTGATAATGGATATGGGGTTTCTTTTAGGGAAGTGAAAATGTCCTAAAATTCACTGTGGTGAAGGTTGCACAACTCAATGAATGTACTATCATTGAACTACACACTGTGAGTGGGTGAATTGTATGGCAAGTGAATCATATCTCACTAAAGCTGTTGCAAAAAAGTTTTTTTTTTTTTTCCTTGCAGTTTTTGGCCAGGGCTGGATTTGAACCCACCACCTCCAGCATATGGGGCTGGCACCCTACTCCTTTGAGCCATAGGCACTGCCCACAAAAAAGTTTTAAATGCATTTATTACAGTTAAAAATTGGTGGCTTGGTGCCTGTAAGCACAGTGGTTATAGCACCAACCACATACCTCGTGGGTGGTAGATTAGAACCAAGCCAGGGGTCAACTAAACAACTGCAACAAAAACATAGCCAGGCATTGTGGCGGGTGCCTGTAGTCCCAGCTACTTGGGAGGCTAAGGCAAGAGAATCGCTTAAGCCCAAGAGTTTGA
>NW_003852453.1:9583118-9584719 GCF_000181295.1 Otolemur garnettii
AAAAAAAAAAAAAAGGGTACATAAAACCCATCACATTTATGGTCAAATTGTCTTCAACAAGAACGCCAAGACTGTTCAATGGGGAAAGGACAGTCTTTTCAACAAATGATGTTGTGGCGGGCGGGGTGGCTCACACCTGCACTCTGGGAGGCCGAGCCAGGCAGATCACTTGCGCTCAGGAGTTCAAGAGTAGCCTGAGCAAGAGTGAGACTCCATCTCTACTAAGAACAAAAAACTGAGGCAAGAGGATCATTTGAGGTTGTTGTGAGCTACGATGCCACCACAGTCTACTGAGGGTGAAAAAGTGAGACTCTGTCTCAAAAAACAAAAAGAACAAAACAAAACAAAAACAAATGATGTTGGAAAAACTGAATATTTACATGCAAAAGAATGACTTTAGACCCTTACCGTTCTTTTTTTTTTTTTTTGAGACAGAGTCTCACTTTTGTCCCCCTTGGTACAGTGTGGTGGCGTCATAGCTCACAGCTCTTGGATGCTTGCCACATGCCCAGCTATATTTTTTTTTTAGAGACAGAGTCTTACTTTGTCGCCCTCAGTAGAGTGCTGTGGTGTCACAGCTCACAGCAACCTCCAGCTCTTGGGCCTAAGTGATTCTCTTGCCTCAGCCTCCTGAGTAGCTGGAACTACAGGTGCCCACCACAACGCCTGGCTTTTTTGTTGCAGTTTGGCTGGGGTCAGGTTCGAACCTGCCACCCTTGGTATATGGGACTGGTGCCCTGCTCAGTGAGCTATAGGTGCCTCCCTGTCCAACTATTTTTTTTTAGAGATGGGGGTCTCGCTCTTGCTCAGGCTGGTCTCAAACTCCCAAGCTCAGATAATCCGCCTGACTCAGCCTCCCAGAGTGCTAGGGTTACAGGTGTAATCTACTGTGCGCAGGCAACCCCTTTGCTTAAACAATATATGAAAAAGGATCAAAGACTTAACTGTAAGATCAAAGCCTATAAAACTCTTAAAAGAAAACCTCGGGGGAAATCTTCATGGCATTGGATTTGGCAGTCATTTCTTGGATATCACACTAAAAGCACAAACAACATAAGTAAAAATAGGATGGGCTTGAGCAAGGAGTTTGAAGCCAGCCTGGGCAAAATAGCAAGTCCTCATCTCTACAAGAGGAGTTTGAGGTTGCAGTGAGCTATGATGTCACTGTATTGTAATCCAGTGGCAGAGTGAGACCCTAATCTCAAAAAAAAAAAAAAAGGTGAAATAATTTACAGGTTTTGTGTATCCAAGGACACAAAGAATAGAGTGAAAAGGCAATCTACAGAATGGGAGAAAATATTTGCGTATCATATATCTAATAAGGAGGTAATATCCAGCACATAGAAAAAGCTCCTGCAATGCAAAAACAAAACAAAGAAAAACCTAATCAAAGGGGCAGAACGGTGTTTCATGCCTATAATCCTAGCACTCTGGGAGGCAGGTGGATTGCTTGAGCTTGGTATTTGGACACCAGTGTGAAAGGGAGAGAGCTGTCTTTAAAAAAAGTAGCCAGGGGCAGTGCCTGTGGCTCAAAGGAGTAGGGCGCTGGCCCCATATACCAGAGGTGGCGGGTTCAACCTCAGCCCTGGTCAAAAACTGCA
>NW_003852453.1:9585057-9586946 GCF_000181295.1 Otolemur garnettii
TTGGGAGGCTGAGGCATGAGACTCGCTTGAGCCCAGGAGTTGGAGGTTGCTGTGAGCTGTAATGCCATGGCACTCTACCTAGGGGGATAGCTTGAGGCTCTGTCTCAAAAAAAAAAAAAAACAAGAAACAAAACAAAAAGAAAACACACAAAAAATAACGAGGGTGGGCAAGAAGGAAGAGGAGAACCGGAACCCTTGTACATTGATGCTGGGAATATAAATCATGTAGCCACTATAGAAAACGTAATCCACTGTGCCCAGCCAGACTCTTTCCTTAAACAATATATGAAAAAGGATCAATTGGCTAGCAATTCCACTCCTGTGACAGTGGAAGGGAGGTTTACTATAACTAGCTCCATTTTGCTTCTGCGGTAACATCCTTTAGGTTAAAAGCTCTGTATGTAGGCTAGAAGAAAGGTGACAAAATTGTGCCTTTTTCAAAACTAATTCCCAGGGAGATAAGAAAGGCATACACACAAGTAATAAGCTGTGTTGAAGATTTTTTCTTTTTTGAGACAGTGTTTCACTTTGTCACCCTCAGTAGAGTGCTGTAGTGTCATAGCTCACAGCAATCTCAAACTCTGGGGCTCAACAGATCCTCTCGCCTCAGTTTCTCAAGTAGCTGGGAGGCAAGGCATTTGGACTATAGGCACCGGCCACAATGGCCAGCTATTTTTAAAGATGAGGGTTTTGCTCTAGCACAGGCTGGTCTCGAACTTGTGAGCTCAGGCAATCCACCCACCTCAGCCTCCATAGTGGTAGGATTATAGGCCTGAGCCACCATGCCCAGCCTGAGTCGAAGATTTTAAAGAACATCTTGACCTTGGTCCTTCAAAGTTAACTGACTAAGAGCAAAGAAGTTTTATAACCTTCTCAGACTCTCACTGACACCCAAATGTCTGTAGTCCTCAGTTACCTCTTGCAACTCATCCCTCCTCTCCCTTACCTTAAAATAAAGAGGAGCCTAAAGTTCAAACCAACTTAAGATGGTTCTTTTGGACATTAGTCCACCATCTTAATTGCTGGCTTTCCAAATAAAAGTCACTTTTCTTGACCCAACCTGTTATTTCTCGACTTATTGACTGTCGAGGTCAATAGAGGGGAGATGTGAAGATGACCCAGAGCTTTAGTGGGCTCTATTAATTGTAGGCTATTGATATGAGTGATATGAGCTTAAGCTCAGTTACACATCTGGGTATAAATCTGAAATAAATGAGAGCCAGGTTTTGCAGAGGTATTTGTGCACCCATATTCATAGCAGCATAATTCATAATAGCTAAAATGTGGGAGCAACCCTTGCGTCCATGTACAGATGAAAGGACAAATAAAGGGTGGTATATTCACGGAATGGAAGAGCCTTAAAAAGGAAGGAAATTCTGGCCGGTTGCGGTGGCTCACGCGAGTAATCCTCGCACTCTGGGAGGCTGAAGTGGGCAGATTGCTAGAGCTCAGGAATTTGAGGTCGTCATGAGCTATGATGCCATGGCACTCTACCCAGGCTGACAGAGTGAGATTTGTCTCAAGAAAAAAAATAAAAGGGAAGGAGATTCTGACATATGCTGCAACATGGATGAATCCTGAGGACAGTACGCTACATGAAATAAGTCAGTCACAAAAGGAAAAATATTGTGTGATTTCACTTATATAGCATATCAAGAGTAGTCAAACTCCTAGAAACAGTGGAATGATGTGGTGGATAGTTAATGGGGAGTCTTTAGTTAATGAAGACAGTTTTAGTTGGGAAAGAAAAAAATACTCTTTTTTTTTTTGACACAGAGCCTCAAGCTATCGCCCTGGGCAGAGTGCTGTGGCATCACAGCTCACAGCAACCTCCAACTCTTGGGCTCAAGCAATCTCTTGCCTCCACCTCCCAAGTAGCTGGGACTACA
>NW_003852453.1:9588212-9589441 GCF_000181295.1 Otolemur garnettii
AGATTTGTGCAGGGATCCATGGTTCATGTTTCTGAGCGATCAGGCTGGCCAGGGCCTGAGTGAACAGACTCCATTCCAGCCAGATGCCAGCATGACCAGCCTAGGCAACATAGTGTGACTCAACTTACCTCTCCAAAAAAAAAAAGAAGTAAAAGTTAGCCTGGCATAGTAGCATATCTGTATAGTCCCACATACTCAGGAGGCTGAGTCAGGAGGATTGCTTAAGCTGGGAAGATGGTGGTTGCAGTGAGCTGTTATCACACCACTATACTCCAGCCTGGTGATGTTGTAACCCAGCCCTCTTTCCCCTGCCACTCCTGTTCCCCAGCCCTCACCTGTTCCCCCCCCTTACCTGTTCCCCTAGCCCTCTCCAGCCAGCCCATTTGCCTCCTCCTCCCTTCTCCCCCCAGAGTCGACTCCAGGAACAAGGCAAGTCCCTCCTCCTCCCAGGGTGGCCGAGAACATGCTTCCCAGCCACGTTCCCAGGCCCCCATCTTCCCCCTAGGGTTGCCAAGAACAAGCTTCAGGTACAAGGAAAAAAAGTCCCAAGTTTCACAAAACCCCCAAGTTCTCAATAGATGAACAATGGTGGAAAACTCACTGAGACTTGATTAATTACTGTTGTATAACCATAACCATTGTGATATGAAATGTATCTATTGTCAACTGAAACTGTATTAATTATTGTCTCCCAAGTAGCTGGGACCACAGGCGCACCAAGGGCAATAAAGTGAGACTCTGTCTCTACAAAAAAAAAAAATTTTTTTTAAAGCACAGTGATATGTAAATAGGGGGAAATTAGGTAATAAATGCCTCAAGTTTGGGACGCAGCGATCTGGTTCAACTCTTTTCTTACACTATTGGGTCATCTGACTCTCAGAGAGGGACAGGAGTTAGATCAAAGTTGGAGAGGAAGTCAATGTGACCAGGAGCCAGGTTGCTCCACTTGTTACCATGTACCTTCCCTTGGGTGCTTCTGGGGGCAGGGGGGAAGTGTGAGGATGATAGAGCCAAGAGCTTTGGTGGGCTTTATTAATTATAGGATAGCACCTCTTCTCTGCCATAGGCATGAACTCCTGAGGTAGGGAGAAGACATGAGGCCTTCAAGGTGGAGATCCCATTGAAACATATCCTTGAAAAAAACAATTTGAGGCTGGGCGCCTGTGGCTCAAGCGGCTAAGGCACCAGCCACATACACCTAAGGTGGTGGGTTCGAATCCCCAGCCCGG
>NW_003852453.1:9590625-9607273 GCF_000181295.1 Otolemur garnettii
ACCCCTCCCTCTGTCCCATGAGCCAATAAATTTCCCTTTTGCCTAAATTTAGTTTTTGACAAACTAAGTTACTGCCTCTTTTACCCAAACAAACCTGTCAAATGGCTTTACAGTCCTCCTCCCCTCCTTCCTATGTGGCCCAGAGAGGTAAAGTGATCCATGCAAGGCCACACAGCTTACATTTAAACCGAATGCTTCCTACCAAACAGTTCAAGGTTAATTAGCACCAGCTTCTAGGGAGCCACAGCCATGTTTTTGATGAAGGGAGGGACAGACTGTGAACATTTTGGGGGGGGAAATGAATAGGGAAGTTGGGAAAGTTGATTTCAGAGTAAAGATATTATGGAAATTCATTCCCAGATGGAATCTCTCAGATCAAATTGTGCTGTAGGGTACCAATAGACAGAATAATGACACTCTCTCTTACCACATCCCAATCCCTGGAACCTGTGAAAATGTTCCTTCACTTGATTAAAAGACATGGTTAAGGTAAGGATTTGGGGGTGGAGAGATTATCCTAGATTATCAGGATGGACAGGATAATGCTGATAGGCAGAAGGGTCAGAGGCAGAGAAGGTGATATGAAGACAGGGCAAAAGTTGGAGTGAGGTGGACCAATGAGATGAAGAATGTAAATAATCTCTAGAAGCTGGAAAAGGAAAGGAGATGGATCATGCCCCCCACCCCCTCGGGCCTCCAGAAGGAGTGTAACCAGGAGACCCATTTTAGGCTTCTGACCTCCAAAACTCTAAGATAATAAATAGCGTGGTGTTAAGCTGCTAAATTTGTTACAGCAGCAATAGAAAACGAATACAAGGAGACCCTTAAATCCCCTCGCCAATATCTCCACCAAGTGACCGTCCAGCCTTGTCTTGAATGCCTCTGGTGATGGAGTTATCACTACACAGACACCCCGCTTCCTTTCCAGTAAACTCTTATCTCAAAACCTTCCTCTGTAACTATCCACCCACTGCACCTCCATGTCAGGCCCCAGTTCTTGGAGCAAGGACAGACACACTGGGTCCCTACCCCTGTACACACGTCAGGCTTCGGTAGACAGATGACAATTTTCTTCTTTAAACCTTCTCCAACTGTTCCGCCGCTCAGCTTATTTAAAAGGTCTAAAACCAACTCTCCTTGGACGAGGCCCCAACTAAACACGCCCGGCCACCCATCCCGAGAAGCAGACGACGAAGCCCCCCACTGAGCACCCCCTCCCAGCAACAAACTCCTCTCCCCCCTCCGCCTGTGGATCATTCACAGCCCGGCACTTTGCATCCGTATTAGCGATAGTTAATAATATGATGCCACCACTAGGAAGCGGCTAGAATTTAATAACGTTATTTCGTTTTCATTGTATTAATAATGCTGCGGTTGCTGGGAAGGGAAGCTAAATAGAAATATTTAAAACATCTCTACATATGCAGTAAAAAGATTGAGCCAGTTTGAGAAGAGCGGTCTCCGCTGCAAACGAAAGTCTCCGCTGCAACGGCGTCTTTTTGGTGTGGATCACTTGAGTGGTTGCCAAGACTCTTGAACCCCTGGTGACGTTGCCAGGGTCCAGCCCCGAGGTCCGAGCGCCTAAATCAGCACTTTGGGAATTACATTAGATCGGGAAGAAAAACTTACAGGAAGTCAGGATGGCCGAGCGGTCTAAGGCGCTGCGTTCAGGTCGCAGTCTCCCCTGGAGGCGTGGGTTCGAATCCCACTTCTGACAATAATTGTTTTCTTCCTTTCCCCCCACCTCATTTTAAAAGAGGCCCCGCCATACCCCTTTCTGCCCTAAGCTCAAAAGACAATATGAACCTTTAACTACTCGCAGAGAGATGCCCTGAGATGCATGGCGGAGCAAGCTTTCATCTTACAGTACAAAGTCAACTCAGTGTCTGGAAAGAACTGCCTGCTAAGAGGAAGACATTGGTTTTGTAAATGGTTTAAAAGGAGAATAATCAAAAGATGTACCCAGCCGGGCGCGGTGGCTCACGCCTGTAATCCCAGCACTTTGGGAGGCTGAGGCGGGAGGATTGCTTGAGCTCAGGAGTTCGAGGCTTGTCTGAGCGAGAGTGAGACCCCAACTCATGGAAAAAAATGGAAAAAACCAACCCGGGCGCCGCGGCGAGCGCCTGTAATCCCAGCGGCTTCGGAGGCTGAGGCAGCAGGATGCCTACAAGCCAGAGTCTGAGGTTGCAGTGAGCTACGATGCCACTGCACTCTGCTCAGGGCAAAGGGTAGAACTCTGTCTCGACAAAAAAAAACAAGGCAACTGTGCGCATATGCTCATCCCAACCCCCAAATCCCCCTTTTCATATATTTTTTCCTTTCTTTTTTTTCTTTTTTCCCCATTTCATGTTAAAAAATCCCCTTTTCATATATTTTTCTTTCTTTTCTTCCCCCCCCTTTTCATATTAAAAAAAAAAATGTACCCAGTATCATAAATAATTTGCAGTAGGTGAGAGAAAAAGTCACGCATTGTCAGAAGTGGGATTCGAACCCACGCCTCCAGGGGAGACTGCGACCTGAACGCAGCGCCTTAGACCGCTCGGCCATCCTGACTGCCGCCACTGTGAGCTGCAAACTAACCTCTTCCAAAGGTTCACAAGTGTGCGCATGCGTAGTGCATAGCGTGTGCCTCCGCCTAGCGTCTGGAAAAGGGAGATAAAGACGTTGCTCGAAAGGGCTTGGCGAGATGCGATCAGGTGGGGCACAGCAAGACACATCCGCGGCGCCAGAGGGCGCACAGGGCACACGGGAGAATCTGAATGGCCTACCTAGAGACTGAAGACTTGTTAATACTTTTAAACACGCAAGCATCCGTGCCTCCAGCATGTATTCGTTCGGCATGTACGCTTTTAATATTCATGTCAGCTTTGATTCCTGCAAATCCGCAAACACCCTTGCATTTCTGCATGTATGCCCTTGTGCGTTTTCTGCACGACGCAGTCAAGTCCGCGTACCTGCGCGAATTTATAAATATCTCCATTTGCTGGCCTTAGAAGCAGATGAAGCTCGGATATCTCCACGTCTGACCCGCGTTCTGGGCCCTCCTTCCGAATATTCGCCAAATGTGTGCAGTTACACATTTGTATGTGTGTTTAACTCATTTACTGAGGTTCCAGTGTAGACCGAGCCCTGCAGCGGCACAGCCAGATCCCCTCTATTCCTGACCACGTCCCCACAGCCCAAACCGTGCCCGGCACACAGTAGGTGTGCAGAGAAGATCCGTGGATTAATTCCTCCCTCGCTTCCTCTTTCCTGCATGCCGTCATTCCGTGACTCATCTCTCCTCTCCTGTACCGCGCAGCACCTTCCTCCTTCCCCTTCGGGCCCCCTCCTTCCCTAACCCCAGACTTAACCACCCCCGGGCTGTGTCCAGAGGCCAGAAGACCTCAGGGCTGTTAGGGCGCCCTTTTCCACTGAATCTCTGGGAGGCTGTGCCACTGACTTGCTGTGTACTAATGGCAGGCGCTGTCCCTATCTGTACAGAGAGGCTGAAAGAGAGCACTGGAGAGGATATCTGTAACTCTGGCTCAGAAGGTGTGAGCAGTGGGGTCACATTAACCCCTTAATGCCCTCTGACTGCTGAAATGGTATCACAAAGAGGCCTCAGCCAGAGAACACCCCCTTACCACCCTTAGTAGGTCAGGTCCCCTTGGGATGCTCAGGGATTAGGATGCAGCAGAGGTCCTGGTTATTTGCAAGATGATGAAACCCTCCTCTTTCCTGTCCCAAATGCCCCTCTTCATTGACTGCTGGAATTCATTTCTTTAGATCTTTACCACTGACTTTGTTTTTTTTAAGTATAATTTCCATTTTATTTTTCCCCAAAGGCTAGTTATTCTTCAGTGCTCAAGAACTCAACTCCTTACATGGGCTTTGGTGGAGGTCGTGGGGCAGCACCCGCAGGTCTAAATCTGGGTGGAGGTGTCCGGTCCTTGTGGGAGCTACCTTGCTGTGAATAGCACAACTTAATGTAGCTTCACATAGAGCTTGGGAAGCACATAAGAGCCCAAGACACTCGCTTCAGAAATGTTCCTCGCAGCTGCGGCCTCCACTATGTTCCGAAGGACGAACTTCTGTATAACGTTGTCTTTGGGAACGCATCGGGTGCAGTTCGTGCACCGAATAGGTTGCACATGGCCACGGTCCTTTTTGGCACGACCTTTGTTCCTTCTTTTCTTTGTCATCTTCGCAGTGAGGACACGAAAGAGGATCCGGCATCCCGACGGGCTCCCTTATATATCACGAGACCCCTAGAAGAATCCTTAGGAGAGGAATGTCAAAGTTGACAATCCACTTTACTTAAATTTTTGGTATTATTTAGCATTTGTGCTGAAATATAGGGTGACAAGGCATTCCTAGAATTTATTTTTTCCATAGAACAAAAATGTTCATGGGACTATTTAGTCTGCTGGCGGAAGAAAATTATGAGTTATAAGACTTCCCTATCACTGACTTCTTTTGTGTCCTTTTTTTTTTTTTTTTAAGACAGAGTCTCACTATGTCACCCTCTGTAGAGTGCAGTGGCATTAGAGTGCACAGCAACCTCCAACTCTTGGGCTTAAGCCATTCTCTTGCTTCAGGCCTCCCAAGTAGCTGGGGACTACAGGTGCCCTACACAATGCCCAGCTATTTTTTTGTTGTAGTTTCATTGCTCTTTGGCAGGCCCGGACTGGTTTCGAACCCGCCAGCTCTGGTGTATGTGGCTGGCACCCTAGCCACTGAGCTACAGGCTCCGAGCCTATTGATCAGTTTTCTCTCTATATCGGCATTTCCCATTAATAATGTGTGTCTTTGAATTCTCCTTTGAACCAGTAGTAAAATTGTACTAGTTTCTCCATTGATTAATGACATTTTTTTTTTTTTTTGCATTTTTGGCCCAGGCGGGTTGCGTTTGAACCCACCCTCCCACCCCCTATATGGGGCTGGCGCCCTACTCCTTAAGCTAATCAGGGTGCTGTCCCTGATTAATGACTTAAATGAAATCTTTTTTTTTTTTTTTGAGACAGTTTCACTATGTCACCCTTGATAGAGTGCCGTGGAATCACAGCTCACAGCAACCTCAAACTCTTAGGCTTAAGAGATTCTCTTACCTCAGAGAGGCAACAACACCTGGCTATTTTTTTGTTGTAGTTGTCACTGTTGTGTGGCAGGCCCTGGCCAGATTTGAACCCAGCAACCCCCAGTGTATGTCCTAGCTGGTGCCAACCCCAGGCTGGCGTCCTAGCTGCTGAGCTACAGATGCTGAGCCTTAAATAAAATCTTTAATGTATGTTCATTTTATATTTATATGAGAATTATGATTTTATCTTAAAAGTTATCCTTTTAACAATGATCCAAAGTGACTAGGGGCTCTCCTAGGGAGCATGGTTAGGGGGCCTCTCTGATGAGGTGACATTTAGTTCAAAAGGAGAGAGACAGACAGGATCAAAGCTGGGAGTGGCAGTGTTTTAGATGGGAGACAGCCAGTGCAAAGGCCCTGGAGCAGAGAGGAGGGTGGTCTGTTGGAGAGGCAAGGAGGCCATTGGGGGAGGGGTAAAGAGAGAGGAGGCTGAGGTCCATATTGCACAGGGTTGGGGTGCCCGGGAAAGAAGTTTGGATTTTCTTCTGTGCGTGATCGGGTCACAGGAGTGTTTTACGCTAGGGAGTGGCATGGTGCTGATGGATCTCCAGAATGATCCGTTTGGCTGCTGTGTGGATTATGGATGAGAGGCCAAGTGAAGAAGTGAAGTCCAGGCAGAAGGCCATGGCAGGGAGAGTGCACGATGATAGTGCCTGGACCAGGGAAGGGTGGCCAAATTCAAGACTCAGGATGTGTTTTAGAGGTGTTGTTGCCTCTCTGAGGCATGTGTGTGGGGTGCTGAGTAGAGAGAGCGGATGTAGGGATATGCAGGAAGTCACCAAGACAATGGAGGGGCCAGATATCTACAACTTCCCTTTGAGGCAAGTACTTCAAAGCAAGGGCTGCTAGCAAGCCCCTCCCGGCGTCTGCAGACTGGGGCGCTAAGGCTCAGATGGGCCAATTGACTTGCCTAAGTTCCTCTTTGGGGCCCTGCACTGTCCATCTCTTGAACTCTCCTCTCAGCCCTCACACCACTAGCCTTTTTGAGTGTGCAGCATTTCAGAGTGGAGAAAACAAAGGCTGGAGTCCAAGTCAGCCCTGCTGCCCTTCTGTCCTGCCTGGGAGAAAGTGCTTGCCTAATGGGGGTTCCACTCTGCCCTCTTTCCTGGGTTTGGGTGAACTGTTACCTGTTCTCCCCTGATACTTTTCAGGTGACTTTCCGGCCCTAGAGGAACCTATTTAAACCCCAGGTCTCTGAGACCAAAAATGGGAAAGGAGAAATCCACTATGTCCAGATTTCTTCTCAGCAACTTAGACACCAACGATGAACCCCAAGGCACAGGCCTCATCCATTCCCTGCTTTGGGCATTTGCCCAGCTTGGGAGAGGAAAGTCCCCTTAGCTGAGCTTACAAAGTCACCAGTAGCTGGGGTTTTTCCAGCCCTCTCAGTACAGATGGGATCCAAGTGGGGACCTAGTGTAGCCATGACCTTATGCAGCCAAGGGACCTGAAAGGGGGAATCCTAGCATTTCCCAAGGATGTATGCATCCTTGGCATATACCACCAGCCTAGGAAAATTGTGACAGGAAGCTGAGGTTTAGTGACTGCTTCCTTTACAGCCGTTATTTCACTGAATGTTTATAGCACAGGTTGTCATTACTTCCATTTAACAGGTGAGGAAAGTGAGGCTCAGAGAGCCCAAGTATTAGACACAGAGTTGCACAGCTGATAACTGGGACCCAATTTGGCTCATTCAAAACTATTCTTTCCTTCTGGGTTTTTTTTTTGAGACACAGTCTCACTTAGTTGCCTTCAGTAGAGTACTATGGCATCACAGCTCACGGCAACCTCAGACTCTTGGACTCAAGTGATACCTTTGCCTCAGTCTCCCAAGTAGCTGGGATTAGAGGTACCTGCCACAACGCCCAGCTATTTTTAGAGACAAGGGTCTCACTTTGGCTCAGGCTGGTCTCAAACTCATGAGCTCAGGTCATCCACCCGCCTCGGCCTCCCAAAGTGCTAGTATTACAGGCACGAGCCCGTCCTCTTTCTTCTTTTTTTCCCCCTTTTTTGGGAAATGGGGTTTCTGTTGCCCAGCCTAGAGTGCCATGGCATCAGCCTAGATTATAACAACCTCAAACTCCTGGGCTCAAGCCATCCTCTTGCCTCAGCCTCCCGAGTAGCTGGGACTACAGGTGCCACCACAACACCTATTTTAGTAGTGATGGGGTCTTGGTCTTGCTCAGGCTGATCGGGAACTTCTGAGCCCAAATGTTTCTTCCCACCTGGGTGTCCCAGAGTGCTAGGATTACAGGCATGAGCTATTGCACTTAGCCTCAAAGCCCCTTTTTAAGAAGTACTGTGTTCATTCCTAAATGACTCATGGGTTAAAAAGAAAAAGTTCTGTGTGGCTGAGAAGTATGGTGTACCTAGGACTATGCTGGATGCTTTCTTTTTTTAAAATGGTACATTTATTTATTTATTTATTTACTTATTATTTATTTAAGAGTATTACAAGATTAATAACTCCTTAAAAAAGAGATGAGGGCTCAGCGCCTGTAGCTCAACGGCTAGGGCATCAGCCACATACACTGGAGGTGGTGGATTCAAATCCAGCCTGGGCCTGCCAAACAACAATGACAACTACAACCAAAAACAATAGCTGGGTGTTGTGGCAGGTGCCTGTAGTCCCAGCTACTTGGGAGGCTGAGGCAAGAGAATTGCCTAAGTCCAAGAGCTGGAGGTTGCTGTGAGCTGTGATGCCACGGCATTCTATATGGGGCAACATAGTGACACTCTGTCTCAAAAAAAAGAGAGAGAGATGAGGGCTTGGCAATTCGGGTGGCTGGCTGGACTTTGAGGTGTTATTTTTAATTCTGTTTTCACTATTGAGGGAGATTTAAAAGAAAGGGCAGGATTTTCCCAGCAAGCAGTCTAGGAATGGCCAAGATTTTGTAGTCCAGATTCTGATTTCCTTGGCTGAAGGTGGAAAGCAGAGGTCATCAGGCGCCACGGGTAAATTCCTGCCAAGGCCCTGGTTTGGGCAACTTGATCACTGAGAGAGGAAGCCAGGCCAACCCCAGGAGACCAGGGCAGTCCAGGAGTGAAGTGGATGCGGCAGGCAGAGGTCTCTAATGAGATGGGGTGGGAATGCTTAGCTCCTCTGGAGCTGGAGCCAAAGACCCCAAAGTCTACCCCTGGTACAGAGAGGGTCAGTTTCTCAGTTTTGAATGAATCAAAATGAGTGAGCATTTCAATGGTGGCCAGAATGAATCAAAGGCCAGGAACTCACTTTTAAGTTTTCTGGACAGCTGAACATGTCCCTAAAGCTTTTGGTCACCGAAGAAAGAGAACCCCAGGAATTAGCTACTCTGATAGGAAGGGGCTCCAAGGCCCATAGCTGAGCAGGTGGGCTCTAAAACCACCTGAGTTCAAATCCTGCTTCTGCTATTTACTAGCTCTGATCTCAGAGCAGTTACTTAGCCTCTCAGTTCCTCAGCTTTCCCATCTATAAAATGAGTTTAGTATCTGCCTCAAAGGATTGTTGAGAAGATCACACGAGTTAATACATGCTGAGCACTTACAGTGCCTGGAACAGAGTAAGTGTTTTATGTAGGTGTTATCCTGGAGAAATAAAATGATTCAGTATTTCTTGTGCCTGGTGAATATTGTCTATCATGCCCTCCCCCAAACCATGATATGTCCTAACTGCCTCACCTGAGCCAGCACAAGCCACCTCTCCAACCTCCTCCCCCTCCTCCATTCCATCCCCCTGACTCCATCTTTCTGGTTTTTTAGCACACAAAGCATGTGTTTCCTCCTTGGAGCCTTTGCCCTTGCTGTTTCCCCTGTCTGGAGCCCTCCTCTCCCAGACCATGGAGGGCTGGGTCCTTTCACCGTTCCTGTATCAGCTGAAATGTCTCTCCCTCAGCACCCTGGCAAATGCAGCCCCTACCCGCCTCCCACTCGCTTGCTGTCTGGCTTCCGGGTTTAGATCTGAAGTCATTGGACTCATGTTTCTCTCCGACTAGGCTCCAGCCTCTGTGAAGACAGGGACCTTGGCCATCTTGTCCACCACGGTGTCCCCAGCAGGTACTGCAGTGCCTGTCACATAGCAGGAGCTTTATAAATAAGTGCTGGCAGAGTGGGTGAACTGACAAATGGATGGATGGGTGGATGGGCGGATGGACAAGTGTGTAAATTCCCTGGGCTCTTCAAGCCAGCTTTTTGTCCCTCCAAAGCCTGGGGGCCCCTCTGGTGAGGCTGTCCAGGACCCCTTGCCCTTCCCTGGAGACTTCATCTCGGACCCCCATGCCTAGCCTTCCTCATTGGCATAGCAGCAGCTTTTGCCTGCCTGGGCTTGGGGACCTTCAGACTCTCTGGAAGGCCCATCTCTTCTGCTAAAAGGCTTTTGTGTTCTGCACCAGCACAGCCTTCTCTCAGGGTGGGCTGAGTCCTCACGTGGGGTGCAGGGTCTGAGGCTAGACCACTGGGCATTCTCCTGGCATACTCCTGTGGCCTGTCAGTGTGACAGATAAAAATACTGCAGTGCCACTTGGTAAGCAGGGCTGAGCTGAGCCTCCCATAGTCCTTGCTATTCTGGCTTCTCCCCCCTCCTGGATTCCTCACAATGCATCAAACTGCTGGGCCCTGCTCCAGCACGAAGGCTACCAGCTGCTCTCAATGTACTAGCCATTTAATCTTCTGAATATTTCCGCCAAACTAAATTATGTCTTTCCTGTTCAATTTGAATCTCATTACTCTTTGGAAGCCCTTTTTGATTCAATCCAACGCCTACCCCTGACAACTCACCTCAAGTCTCTCCCCATACCTATTCCCCCACCCTAGTCTTGTGGTACTAAGCCCCCTGGTTTTCCTTTGAGAAACACCCCTCTCCCACTCTGGGTCCCAGCAGATCAAGTGAGGCAACTCTACTGTCCTGTCATGCTGGAAATGGACAAGTGACTCAGGTCTGACCAATCAGTCAATTTTGCTCACCCAGACACAATGCTGATTGGTTCAGAAATGAGCACACAATTCCACTTGGTCCAGTGGGAGTCTGGCCAGTGAGAGGAAGAACACTTGGAATAAAGAAGCTGGGTATGGGGTCAGGAGGCTGAGCTGCTGGTGGCTGTCTTTACTATGCCATCTAGAACCTATTTGGGAAGAAAAGTTAGAAAATACACAAACTTAGACCTCTGAAGACATTGACATTAATTGAACATCTGGATCTAGTTGTGCCTGAAACCATGTCACGTCCTCCTGGTCTTTTCAGTTTCATGAGCCAATGCTCTTTTTCATTTAAGCCAGTTTACCATGAACTTCTGTTATGTGTATGCCAAAGACAAATACAGCGTAGGCCTGTGCTCTCCAACACAGTAGCCACTAGCTGGCTATTGAGCATTTGAAAAGTGGTTTGTCTGAATTGAGATGGATTGTAAGTATGAAATAGAAACTGGGTTTCAAAGATAGTCTGAAAACAAAAATGTTAACTGTTTTATTATTAATTTTGACGTATTCATTTTTTAACCATCCAGCCCCAAATGTCCTTCTTATTAATTTTTAATATTGATTACATGCTGGTGTGATAATATGTAAGGCCATGTTAGGTTACATAATTTTTTGTTTGGGCTTGGCGCCTGTATCTCAGTGAGTAGGGCACCAGCCACATACACCGAGGCTGGAGGGTTCTACCCTGGCCTGGGCCTGCTAAACAACAATGACAGCTGCAACCAAAAAAACATCTGGGTGTTGTGGCGGGCACTGTTGTCCCAGCTACTCGGGAGGCTGAGGCAAGAGAATCAGTTAAGCCCAAGAGTTTGAGGTTGCTGTGAGCTGTGACACCACGGCATTCTACCAAGGGCGAAATAGTGAGACTCTGTCTCAAAAAAATTATTTTTGTTTGTTTAGACAATGGAAATTTATTCCTCACAGTTCTACAGGGAGGAAGTTTAAGATTGAGTTGCAGATTAGGTCCTGGTGAGGGGACCATTTTCCTGGCTCGCAGATGGCTGCCTTCCTTCTATGTCCTTACATGGCAGAGAGAGATGGGGGAGAAGGGAAGGGGAGAGAGAGAGGGTGAAAGAAAGAGAGAGATAAAGATACATTATTGGCTCGGCGCCTGTGGCTCAAGTGGCTAAGGTGCCAGCCACATACACCTGAGCTGACTGGCGGGTTCGAATCCAGCCCGGGCCTGCCAAAGAATAATGATGGTTGCAACCAAAAAATAGCAGGGCATTGTGGCGGGTGCCTATAGTCCCAGCTACTTGGGAGGCAGAGGCAGGAGACTCACTTGAGCCCAGGAGTTAGAGGTTGCTGTGAGCTATGATGCCATGACACTCTACCCAGGGCGACAGCTTGAGGCTCTGTCTCAAAAAAAAAAATATATTATCAAAATTAATTTCATCTGTTTCTATTTACTAGATAATTTTAATTTCATATAAATTTTACTTTTATATTTCTGTTGGACAGTGCTGACCTAGAAGGCTCACCTACAAAAATCAGGAAATAAGAGATCAGATCCTGCCGGTTTATACAGCCTCTATGGATAAGAACTCCAAGGGTGACAGAGAGGAGAAGGTCTGAGAGAAGGACAGAGCTGACCTGTGTGGGTTGAGAGGAAGGGGAAAGCCACCCAGATAGGCTACCCGGTATGAGAAAGGCCTCCGGAGGGACTGCCAGGAGGAGGCGCTGAGGAGAATGGAGGGTGGTATACAGCAGCCTCAAGATGGGGCATACATTTCTCCTGGGAAGACTGGATTCTAGAGAGAGCATAGTACAAAGGGACAGGCTGGGTGCAGTGGCTTATGCCTGTAATCTCAGCAGTTGGGAGGCCGAGTGGAGGGGGATTGCCTGAGCTTACAGGTTCGAGACCAGCCTGAGTCAGAGTGAGACTCTGTCTCTAAAAAATAGCCAGGTGTTGTGGTGGGCCAGCTACTTGGGAGGCTGAGGCAAGACGATCACTTGAACCCAAGAGTTTGAGGTTCCTGTGAGCTATAATGCCACAGCACTCTACCAAGGGTGACCAAGTGAGACTGTCTCAAAAACACCACCATCAACAGCAACAACAAATACTCCATTTTTCCTTTGATCACAACTCATGTTCTGTGCATAAGGGCCCAGGGCAGGTGCAGCCATATCCCCAGTCCCCCAGAGTCACTTCTAGCCCCTAAAATTCTGGGACCCAGCAGTTGCAGGCTATGTTGGAAGCTCAGCACATCAGAGTGGGGTTTCCAAGGAGGGATGGAGGGGGCAGGAAGCAGCAGTGGCAGCCCTCCCCACTGTGGTGCTGTGTCACTGAGTTTCGACATTTCCTCTGGAAATTCTCCCAACCTCCAGTAGCTCCAAGTTTTCCTGTGAGCTTTGTTATGCCTAATGGTTTCTATTTTATCTAGGATTTTTTTTGGCAGCCCCTTTCTATGGCTGGTGGAGTCCACATCCTAGAAAAACTTACCTACATCCTGGGTCCTAGAGACCTCAAAAGAGGATATGGGCACAGGGCACAGGGCACAGGTGGAGTCTGCCCAGGGGTGTGAGGTTGGACAGTTGACAGGTGGACTTTCTGAGTCCCATGAGGTCATTACTGGGTAGTACAAATCAGGTGTCTGTTCCCCTGTGCCCTGTGAGAACCGTCTTCCCAAAATGCATTGCTTCTGAAATGTGAAAGAAAAAAGAGGCATGGAAATTACTTTTTGATTCTAAAAAAAGAACATTACTAATGCCTCCTTTGTTCTCCAAACGTTTCAGCAGATATATAGAGCAAGTGTGTTGGTTTATCAAGTTCCTCTTAAAAATGAGAGTCTGATGCAATATTTTTCTGGGTCAGGCGGTCTGAAAGAGGTTCAAATTTGCCGATGGAGCTCAATGCCTGCACCTGCTCCTCTGGGCCTTCCCATTCCCCAGGAACCCTTCCTGACCTCCAGCCTGGGTCAGCTCTCCTGTGTGCACCAGAACCCTCAGCACGGCACGTGTGTGGCTGTGTGTGATTGTGTGTGTGTCTGTATGAGCCCGTAAGTTTGTGCTGCTCAGCCCACCTGTGTCCCCACCTATCCCACACTCCACATGGACTGTGTCTGCTTGGGCTCTTCATGCCCTACTTATCCTAGTGCCGGGTACCTTATAGGCACTCTGGGAATATTATTAACTGAGCAAACGAATGAATCAATCCCCAATTCAGAGTCTTTCCTCCAGGTATTTACAGCACCTCAGCTAAGACCCTCAGTTCTTGCACTCACATCCCCAAGATTACATTTTGGGGGAACCAGTTCTCTCCTCATTTGAATCTGACTAAGGAAGCTCTCTCCATCTACTCGCTCCATCTCCCCAGGCCTGGAACCTCCAATGTAGACACTTGCTTACACGCTCAGGGGATCGATGTGCCTGGAGCAAGCTCTGATCACATACACCACCTAGTAGGAATTCAGTATGAACCTATGTTCCAGCTTCTCCAGGCTGCCCACATCGTCCACCGTCTTCTTGCTGTTTCCTCCCTTCCTTTCCTTTTCTTGCTACTCTCCACCACGCCGACTGACCACTGATTGCTTGGGAGAAACACTGGTTTCTGTGTCAGATGTTCGCACAGCTCAGGAGAGGTAGCATCAGAATTCGTGTGTCACTCCATAGTCTGGTCAGCACTCTGCTTCCACAGGGTTCTCCTTCTCTGTGTCCAGAAGCTGGATGGTTATTTACTGACTCATGCTGCCCACACTGGGCATGCTGGTGGCAAGGGGTGCAGGACTGGTGGGGGCTCTGCCCACAGCTGTGCCAGTGCCCTGGACCTGTACCCTCCCAGCAATCTGTGGTCTCACCGTGGCCCCTGTTCTTCCTTGGACCATCCAGAAGGATTTACAGGTATGTAAGCAGGTGTCTGCCTCATGCCAAAGCGTGGACAGTGTGGCTTACCATCACCTGGTGGGCAGGCGCTACACAGAGGTTGATGCTAAAGCCCTTGCTGAGGAGGTGGGGGTTCTGGTGGGCCCCTGTGAGGAAGGGGAGATGTTCATGTGGCCAGAGAAGCTGCCCCCAAGCCATACCCCAACCCTGAGGCCGCTGCATCTGCCAACAATGGAGCACTGCCCTGACCTCAGTTGCATCAGGAAAGCTAAGCAGGGTAATGAGGCCCACGTCTCCCTGCTCACAGGTACTGTATGACGCCCACCTGAGTGTCTCTCTGAGAAGGCCTACACTTCAACCCCCATCAGCAGGGTCCCTCCCATCTACACTGATGTCTTGGAGTTTGGTGATGGCACCCCAGCTACCATGTCTCAGGGAGCCAAGGATGTGTGCACCTTCCTGCACTGGGCATCTGAGCCAGAACATGATCATGGCAATTGCACAGGCCTCAAGGTGGTGATGGGCTTGCTGCTGCCCCCAGTCTATGCCATGAACCAGAGTAAGTGGTCAGTTCTTAAGAGTCAGTAGCTGACATATTGGCCACCCAAGTAACCATGTCCAATGTCAGCTTGTTCTTCTGCCTGACCAGACTGTCAGGCCCAAGAGCCATTTCTGGCCTGTTCAGGCCTCAGCAGGCCACTCGGCTAAGCCCCTTTTTATCTAGGACAAGAGGGAAGCGGGCAGGAGGCCAGGCTCTAGCTCCGGATCCTCCTGCAGCCCCCATCATGGGGGAGGCCAGAAAGTAGGAGGCAGGGGAGCGGTCTACAGGGTCCTCAGGGGGAGAATCGGGAGGGGGGGACTTCAGGGTAGGCCCAGGAGGGATGGTGGCCAAGGAGGAACTAGCGAAAAATCTCAATGGAGAAGAATCCCGGCATTTGGGAAGGAGGGAAGGCCAGAAGCATGGAGGAAATCTCGGGGGCGGGGTGGGAGGTGGAGGCAAGTGAGGTGATTCGTCCATGAGTTTCCATGGGCCATCCCGAACAGGTGTATTGATCTCAATGAAGCGGGAGATGATGGAGAAAGGTTTGTAGGTCAGGTGACAGAAATCAAGAGAAAGACCAGGGCTCGGCACCTGTGGCTCAAGTGGCTAAGGCACCAGCCACATACACCTAAGGTGGTGGGTTCGAATCTAGCCCAGGCCCACCAAACAACAATGATGGCTGCGACCAGAAAATAGCCAGGTGTTGTGGCAGGTGCCTGTGGTCCCAGCTACTTGGGAGGCAGAGGCAGGAGACTTGCTTGAGCCCAGGAGTTGGAGGTTGCTATGAGCTGTGATGCCATGGCACCCTACTCAGGGGGATAGCTCGAGGCTCTGTCTCAAAAAAAAAAAAAGAGAAAGACCAAGGAAGGTACAAATTCCTGAACCTGACAGTCATTATGACTTTGGTCTCCTATCTTGAATCCTGAGGTTAATAATGTGTCTACTGCTTTATAAGCGTATGTGTTTGTGTTTCCTTTTAATCAGTTTCTAAGTGAATATTGTTTTGTCTCAAAGTTTCTGTTGGCACGACAATTTCACCCATTTTAAGAAAAAGAAAAGAAACTTTACCTGATACCAAAGCGGTTTCCAAAGCAGCCTATTACCCATCATCTGCCTCTTCCGTCCCCTTGTTTTTGGTTCATATTTATTGCATTTCCCCTTCTAGCTACCTGGACTAAAAATCTCAGTTTTCCTTGACAATTAGTTTATTTTTGGCCACAGTCAATAAGAAATTATCATACCTATCATTCAACATACTGTTTTTGAAACATATGTCTTAGTGTTTTATTTGAAAAAAAAGCCCCTGGGCTGGGCTCTGTGGCTCACACCTGTAATTCTAGCAGGTGTGAGCCACAGCCTAAAGCCTCTAAAGCCTCTGAGAGGCTGAGGCAGGTGGACTGCCTGAGCTCACAAGTTCAAGACTGGCCTGAGCAAAGGCGAGACCCTTTCTCTACAGAAATAGAAAAAACTGAGGCAAGAGGATCGCTTGAGCCCAAGTTGGAGGTTGCTGTGAGCTATGACGCCACAGCACTCTACCCAGGGTGACAGCTTGAGACTCTGTCTCAAAAAAAAAAAAAAAAAAAAAAACCCAAACAAGTAACTTTTTGATTTATTGATCTGTTGTATAATTCTTTTATTTTCAATTTCATTTAATTCTGCTCTAATTTCAGTTATTTCTTTTCTTCTGCTAGGTTTGGGATTGGAATGTTCTTCCTTTTCCAGTTGCTTGAGATGTCATTTCTTAAACTGATAGAGGCCATCTATAGCAAACCCACAGCCAATATTGTATTGAATGGAGTTAAATTGAAATTATTTCCACTCAGATCAGGAACCAGGCAAGGTTGCCCATTGCCTCCACCACTCTTTAACATTGTAATGGAAGTTTTAGCCGTCACTATTAGGGAAGAAAAGGCGATCAAGGGTATCCATGTGGGTCAGAAGAGATCAAACTTTCACTCTTCGCAGATGATATGATAGTATATCTGGAAAACACCATGGATTTTACTACAAAACTCTTAGAAGTGGGCGGCGCCTGTGGCTCAGAAGGGTAGGGCACTGGTCCCATATGCTGGAGGTGGTGGGTTCAATCCCAGCCTCGGCCAAAAACTGCAAAAAAAAAAAAAAAAAAAAATAAAAAATAAGACCAAAAACCTTAGTATTTATTTTTATTTATTTATTTTTGGAGGCTTGGCGCCTGTGGCTCAAGTGGCTGAGGT
>NW_003852453.1:9607974-9609479 GCF_000181295.1 Otolemur garnettii
TTGGTGGGCCCAGGCTGGATTCGAACCCACCACCTTAGGTGTATGTGGCTAACGCCTTAGCCACTTGGGCCACAGGTGCCGAGCCGCCACTGTCATACTTTAAAGATCTCGAAACATAATACTTCGTTTTATATGGAATCAGAAAAAACCTCGAATAGCCAAGACATTACTCAGAAATAAAAATAAAGCAGGAGGAAATATGCTACCAGACCTCAGACTATATTATAAATTGATACTGATCAAAACAGCATGGTACTGGCACAAAAACAGAGAGGTAGATGTATGGAACAGAACAGAGAACCAAGAGATGAGCCCAGCCACTTACCGTTATTTGATCTTTGACAAGCCAATTAAAAACATTCAGTGGAGAAAATATTCCCTATTTAACAAATGGTGCTAGGTGAATTGGCTGGTGACCTGTAGAAGACTGAAACTGGACCCACACCTCTCACCATTAACTAAGATAGACTCTCACTAGATTAAAGATTTAAACTTAAGACATGAAACTATAAAAACACTAGAAGAAAGTGCAGAGAAAACTCTTAAAGAAATCGGCTTGGGCAAATATTTTATGAGGAGGACCCCTCCTCCCCCGGGCAATTGAAGCAACATCAAAAATACACTCCTGGGACCTGATCAAACTAAAAAGCTTCTGCACAGCCAAGAACACAGTAAGTAAAGCACGCAGACAGACTATTCTCCTCAGAATAGGAGAAGATATTTGCAGGTTATGTCACTGACAAAGGTTTAATAACCAGAATCCACAGAGTACTCAAACGTTTTAGCAAGAAAAGAACAAGTGATCCCATCTCAGGGTGGGCAAGGGACTTAAAGAGAAACTTCTCTGAAGAAGACAGACGCATGGCCTACAGACACATGAAAAAATGCTCATCATCCTTGATCATCAGAGAAATGCAAATCAAAACTACTTTGAGATATCATCTAACTCCAGTAAGATTAGCCCACATCACAAAATCCCAAAACCAGAGATGTTGGCATGGATGTGGAAAAAAGGGAACATTTCTACACTGCTGGTGGGAATGCAAACTAATACGTCCCTTTTGGAAAGATGTTTGGAGAACACTTAGAGATCTAAAAATAGACCTGCCATTGGATCCAGAAGACCAAGAATCACATTATAACAAAGATGTATGTACCAGAATGTTTATTTCAGCCCAATTCATAATTACTAAGTCATGGAAGAAGTCCAAGTGCCCACCAACCCACGAATGGATCAATAAATTGTGGTATATGTACACCATGGAATATTATGCAGCCTTAAAGAAAGATGGAGACTTTACCTCTTTCATGTTTACATGGATAGAGCTGGAACATATTCCTCTTAGCAAAGTATCTCAAGAATGGAAGAAAAAGTGTCCAATGTACTCAGTATTACTATAAAACCAATTGATAGCTTTCATAAGAAAGCTTCTAGAGTTTTTATAATTTCCCAATTATAGCCCAAGAAGAAGGAGAAAGGGGAGAGGAGGGGAGGGGAGGGGAGG
>NW_003852453.1:9610121-9617034 GCF_000181295.1 Otolemur garnettii
AAAAAAAAAAAAAGAAAGAAAATGAAAGCAAAATTAAAAAGAGAAAAAACACGAAGTTCTCCTATGTTTCTGATGTGTTAAAGAGCCGCATTTAGGCCAGACTCGGTGGCTCACACCTGTAATTCTAGCACTCTGGGAGGTCGAGCAGGAGGATCACTTGAGTTCAGGAATTAGAGACCAGCCTGAGCAAGAACAAGACCCCAACTCTACTTAAATAAAAAAAGAAAGAAAGAAAAGAAAAGAAAGAAAGATTAGTTGGGCATTATGGCAGGAGCCTATGGTTCCTGCTACTTGGGAGGCTGAAGCAGGAGGGTTGCTTGAGCCCAGGAGTTTGAGGTTGCTGTGAGCTAAGATGATGCCTTGGCACTTTAGCCTCTCCAAAAAAAAGAAAAAAAAAAAAGAAAAAAAAAAGCTGCACTTATAGCTGAGTTAAATGGAGTCCAACTGAATATGCTGTTTTCCGTCCTCTGAAAACTTTTTGGGGAGAAACTGAGGCAAGGGATTCAGAAATATTACCAACTAGAGGTCACCAAAGCCTGGAGTGGGGGTGAGTCCCCTTCAGGACACGTGTGCACACTGCAGGAGGTAGCAGTGCTGACTAGGTTGTGTGGCTCTTCAGCAAAACTTGACGCCCCAGGGCTATGAGGGTGCGAGAGGTAAGGACAGGAACTTTAGGCCTGTGCTGCTATAGAATCTTGGACAGGGCTCGGCGCCTGTGGCTCAAGTGGCTAAGGTGCCAGTCACATACACCTAAGTTGGCAGGTTCAAATCCAGCCCGGGCCTGCCAAACAACAATGACGGCTGCAACCAAAAAATAGCCAGGTGTTGTGGCGGGCGCCTGTGGTCCCAGCTTCTTGGGAGACTGAGGCAGGAGACTCACTTGAGCCCAGGAGTTGGAGGTTGCTGTGAGCTGTGATGCCACAGCACTCTACCCAGGGGGACCGCTTGAGGCTCTGTCTCAAAAAAAAAAATCTTGGACAGAAGAGCAAGGGTGTAGAAGTCGGGGCCAATTTAGCTGGGTGATAGGTGGCATCTGACAGGCACAGCAGCACACGTGGAGCTGGGCAGAGAGGGCAGAATCCTATAGCAATGGCTTGGCCATGAGGAGGACGTGGCCTCTCTGAGGGGAGGCTGTGTTTCTGGAAGTGAGACCACATGGTACCTCTATTACGCATGTGTGGTGAAGTGTGCAAGTGTGTATGTTGGTTCAGAGATAGATGCGTGTCTCTGGGGTAGGTTTATCTATAGTGAGTTTCCCTAAGGGTGTGTATATGTGTATGTGTGAGAGAGACCATGGAGATGGGTCGTTAATCACTGTGTGCAGGGGAGGAGCAGGGCGAGTGGTAAGGGATGGAACAACTATTCAGAGGTAGATGAGAGAAGTTCTAGACTTGCCGGCAAGAGAGCCATGTTCAGATCTCAACTTTGCTACATTTTAGCTGCATGGCCTCAACAGCCTCTCATTCTCTCCTCAGTTGAACACCTCAGTTTGTTAATCTATAAAATGGATGTCATTACCCTTACCGCCCCCACCTCTTGGGCTGACCTATGGACAACTCTGGGCGGACAGCAAGGAGCCTGGTGACTCAGTTCCCTCTGGGGAAAGGGAATGAGAGAGGGTTCCTGCTCTGTGCTCCTGGAATTTCTTACCATGAGCAAATATATTATTTTACAACGAAAAAGACGTGAGGAAAGGGCGCTTGTGCTCTGGAAACCCTCACCACCTTTCTCAGCTGAGCTCAGGAGATATTTGTGGTTTGACCATGAGAGCACCAGGGTGACCGCAGCCAGGGTGTGAGGTTATTTGCCAGGGGATAGAACTTAGGCTATGCTGGCTTTGAGTGGCTTCCCCTTCCCCAGGAACCAGCTCAGGATGTCATTACCCAACTTGAACTTTTTTTTTTTTTAATTAAATCATAGCTGTACACCCATGAATGGATCATTACCCAACTTTGAAAAGACAGAGACGCTGCTTCCAGGAGGCCTCCCGGCTTGGGTACCTGGCCGTGGAAAATGGAGTCTAACCCAGTGCCTGAAGAAATAGGATAAAATCACCCAGAAATAGTTCCCATCAGATGTAAGAGTTAAAATAAAAAGAAACTTGGCTTTTACAATGCTGTTTTCGTTTCCTTCTTTTTGTTTATTTATTTTTGGTCTCCCCTCCTCTCAATGAATCATAAAAAGCTATTATCAGTGACTGCTTCTGATTACCTTGCCTCTGGGGACGGAGACGAAAGAATTTCACTTTCCTTTTCATACCTTTCCTAATAAGGTTTGAGATTTCTAACCTTGCTTGTCTCTTTTCTATCTTCTTGCCCCCCCCTTCATTTGGGGTGTGGGGAGGTCTCTGACTAGAGATCTTGCCTTTTGAGGGTTTTCTTCTTTGAACCTCAGGTTATTAAAAGGAACTGTAACGGTAGTCAATGTTACATATTTAAAAAAAAAATACCACAATGCTGGATTGCAATACTTCTGTTTTTTTGTGTTTTATACCTCATATATGTAGATATATCCCACAGGGATACATTTACATAATTTAACTTTCAAAAAGTACAAAGAAGAATAAAGAGTGAAAAACCTTCCCCCAATTCTGATTCAGTTTCATTCCCCCAGGCAAGCCTGCAGCCCTCCAGGGAATTTTCTGCAAATACAAGATGATAGACACAGGGATCTTCCCCTCCCTCCTTTCCTATAACTTCTATGTTCTCAACTCTGTTTTCTTTTTCTCCTCTGTTTAACAACATACCCACATATGAGGTCTGATGATTAAGTTCTTGAACTTGCCACTGTGCTCCTTATGTTGGCACCACTGTACAGTGGGCTCAGTAAGGTTTTATAACCTGGGTCTATCACTGTCTCAAGCTGTGTTCGTGTTGATGTGTGATAGTGTCTTGTTGAGAGGCATTCATTGTTGTTTTTTCACATTTTTGTGACAGCTGTATGACAGCTCTGATGGCCATTCCTGAAAAAGAGCTCTAAAATCGCTTTGAAGGGTGGACCAGGCACTGGCGTCAGTGCATAGCTTCCCAGGGGGGCACTCTCAAGGTGACCAAAGTGATATTCAGCACTTTTTCTAGGATGAGTTTGCAAACTTAATGGTCAGACCATCATATCTCTGTGATTGTTTGCAAGAGTCCAGGTTGACTCTAGAATCTGGTTGTTTTACAGAAGGGGAAACTGAGGCCCAGAAGTCTAGAACTCACTCTCGCCTCACAATTCAGACCTCATCCTTCAAGCTGGAGGCAAAGCAAGGCTGAACTTGCCCTGCTTAGACATGTTCTTATTTTAAAAAGCTCATTCACTGAATGAACTAGAACTTAGACCATGAATTTATTTGTTTGTTTTAGGTGCCTTGCTTCTCAGAGGGAAGAGAGGATGCCAAAACTTTTGAAATACCCACTGGAAAACAGGAACTTCTTTCACAGGGGTACTCTGGAAACCAGCACCTGCCACCCCCTTCACAGATGGCTGCCTTCCAGCCCAGACGGGGGCCAGGCCTGCCCAGTTCCTTCCAGCTCCACCACAATAGCTGTGCAGTGCTGAACAGGTCACTTCCCCACTTCAGACTTCCAAGTTCACCCCCTCCAAGCAGCTCACCAGCGGGGACTTATTGCTCCGTCTCTTGGCTTCCTACAACACGTGATTTGTAACCATCCTCCTCCAGCCCCACTTCCTCTTCCCATCCTTAAATCATCTTTAATTAATTGAAAACTCACCATGTTCCAGCATTCCTCACATGTTGAAGTCCCCAAACAATATTGAGAGGTAGGGAGAATGTGGACCCATTTTACAGATAAGGAAGCAGAGGCTTAAAGAGGTAAAAGAACTTACATCACGCAGCTAATTAGTGGTGAAGGCGGAAATCACACCAGGCCAGCTCTGCCAATTGTGGTGTCCTTTATGTGACCCACTGCTTGTTTGATATTAAGAATGTGGTGCTTTGGCTCAGCGCCTGTGGCTCAAGTGGCTAAGGTGCCAGCCACATACACTTGAACTGGTGGGTTTGAATCCAGCTCAGCACGCCAAACTACAATGACGGCTGCAACCGAAAAATAACCGGGTGTTGTGGCGGGCACCTGTAGTCCCAGCTACTTGGGAGGCGGAGACAGGAGAATCGCTTGAGCCCAGGAGTTGGAGGTTGCTGTGAGCTGTGAGGTCACCACACTGTACCAAGGGCGACATAGTGAAACTCTGTCTCAAAAAAAAAAGAAGAAGAAGAATATGGTGCTTAGGCAAACTTGTTTCCCGTCTAAAGAGGCTGGGCTCGGAGAGGGACAGCTCATTGTCTAAGAACACACAGCTACTGGGGCTGAGTGGAAAGTAGAACATTCCTGAGGCTTTTTGGATACTTATCATGTGCTGGATTCTGGGGACATGAAAAAAAATATAATATCTGCTGTTTGCTCAGGGGATCTTCTCGTCTGTATGATGGTCTGAGCCAGGTATTAACCCTGCCTGGTGTTTAGCTGCGTGCCAGGCACTGCCCCGCTTGCAGGCGTATCCTTCACAGGGACCTATGAGAACAGGTGCTCTTGTCCCATTTTATAGATGAGAAAACTGAGACTTGGAGAAGTGAGGGAGTTCTGGTCCAACCCCAGACTGTCATCCTAGCTGTCCTCCCGCTCTGCCTCCCTGGCATGGGGAGATGCTGTAAACACGGATGGGGATGGTATGTAATACAGACAATTATTATCAGTGGGGTTTTGTTACAAATAAGTCTCTACCTCTGGCCTCCATGTCAGAGCAGACATTTGGCAGAGGCTCTGGGACCTTTCCTGCCTGTTTGTCATCAAAGACAGAGCAGTCGAACTCCCTCCCTGGACAGGAAGGTGACTCAGACATTCCTCCAGAACAGTCCAAGTCCAGCTTGGGATTTCAGAAAGTCCTGCAGTCCCCCCATCCCCCACCCTGCCCCTGCCAGCAGCTCCCTAGGTTTTCTCTCCAGAACGGTCTAGAGCAGGCATCCTCAACTATGCCTGCGGGCCACATGCAGCCTGCCTAGGACATTTATCCAGCCCGTGGGTGTTTTTGCTGCCACTCCCTGTCCTGCTTAGCAGCCGACTAGTCCCTGGGCCCGCAGTCCAGCCCTCCAAAGGTCTGAGGGACAGTGAACTGGCTCCCTGTTTAAAAAGTTTGAGGACCCCTGGTCTAGAGTAAAGGTCCCCAGGAGATCCCTCTGGCAGGGAAGGATGGAGCTTTCAGCTGCTGAGAAACAATCAGAAAAAATCTCACTCCTGGGAACCCTAGATATTGGGAAACTGAGGCAGGAGAGGGGCAGTGGTTTACCCAAAGTCTCACAGAAGGTCAGAGGCAGAGGAATGCCCCGTCTGGAACACTGAACGGCACTTGGTGGGGACTTCTGCGCGCTTGAGGTTGTAGACACCATGGTGAACAAGACCCAGGGCCTGCTTGGAAATGCTCCCGGCTCAGTGGAAAGTGAAGTCATAACCCACAGAGACAGCATGGTGTGTCCACTCCATCCTGCGGGGAGAGCAGGAGCCTAGTGGTCCAGAGGAGGACACCAAGGAATCTTGCCTGGGGTCTGTGTGTGTGTGCACTGGGGACATCAGGGCAGGGTCTTGGGTCAGGCCTTGGAGGATGCATTTTGCCAAGTGGAGAAGGGAGGAAGGGGATCCTGTAGGAGGGACCAGCCTAACCTGAGGCTCAGATGTGGGGACTTTCCCCAGGGACTGTGAGAATCAGTAAAATGTGTGAGTTGAGAGCACAGACTTTCCAGTCAGACTACTTGAATTTGAATCCTGCCTCTATGACTTACAGCTGTGGACCTTGGCAAGCATTCTAACCTCTTGGTGCCTCAGTTTTCCTTCTCTATACAAATGGAGGAAAAAATAACATCCATCTCAAATGATTTCAGTGATGATTAAATAAATTAATGCACCTAAAAAGCTTAAAGAGATGCAGGCACATAATTGGGGTTTTTTTGAGTCAGAGCCTTAAGCTGTTGCCCTGGGTAGAGTGCTGTAGCATCACAGCTCACAGCAACATCCAACTCCTGGGCTCAAGCAATTCTTGTGCCTCTGCCTCCCAAGTAGCTGGGACCACAGGCATCTGCACAATGCCTGGCTATTTTTTGGTTGCAGCCATCATTGTTTTTGGCAGGCCCGGGCTGGATTCGAACCGGCCAGCTCAGGTATATGTGGCTGGCGCTTTAGCCGCTTGAGCCACAGGTGCTGAGCCAGGTACATAGTTGTTAACCACTGTTGTGAATACCGTAACTGAGTTCAGGGAGAACTCCGTGAGGTCTAGAACTGGATCTGGGCTCCCACTCGGGGCCCTCGCCTCTGCACCTGGCTGCTTCTTGCTATTTTGGGGCTCTAAGAAACCCTCTTCCCAACCTTACCTAGCATGGAAGACCCCAGGAAAGGTGGTGGGAAGGCAGGGGGATGCTGGAAAAAGGGCTGGTGGATCTTTTGGAAAATTCCCAGCTGCAGAATTAGGATCCAATCCCTGGGCTAGGACTAGAGAGAGGAGGGACTCTCAGAAGGTGGGAGTAAAGGAAGGGGAAAGGCCCTGAGGGAGTAGAGACCCCCTTCCCCAATGCAGAGGCCTTCTTGCCTAAGTATTCTGGAAGGACAGGTCGGCTGGAGGAGGAGATTACAATTTTATGGCCATCTGTAACAGAGAGAATTTGCCTGGGCCTCCCAGACAGGGACACCACTGAGAAGGGAAGAGCAGGGTGAGGAAGGGACATCCATTTTATGTATGTATCTATTTATTTATTTATTATTTATTTTTGAGACAGAGTCTTACTATGTCAGCCTTGGTAGAGTGCTGTGGCATCACAGCTCACAGCAACCTCAAACTCTTGGGTTTAAGTGATTCTCTTGCCTCAGCCTCCCAAGTAGCTGGGACTACAGGCGCCCGCCACAATGCCCGGCTATTTTTTTTTTGT
>NW_003852453.1:9617796-9618866 GCF_000181295.1 Otolemur garnettii
AAAAAAAAAAAAAAAAAAGAGAAAGAAAGGTATTGGATTTTGTCAGATTTTATTTCTGTGTTTACTGATATGATCATTTTTTTGTCTTTAGTCTATGAATATGTTTATTACATTGATTTTTATATGTTAAACCAGCCGTATATTTCTGAGATAAATTTTGCTTGGTCATGGTTAATCCTTTGTATCATATGTTGCTGGGTTGGTTTTCTAGTTTTTCTTTTTTTCTATTTTTGAGGTTTTTTGGAGAAATTTTGCATTTATATTTGTAAGGGATGTTGGTCTTAGTTTTCTTTCTTTCTTTCTTTCTTTTTTTTCTTTGATAATGTTTTTTGGTTTTGGCATTGGGGTAATTCTGGCCTCAAAGAACAAGTTGGCAGTATTCCTTTCTCTTCCATTTTTGGATGAGCTTGAGAAGGACTGGTATTAATTCTTCCTTCAACTTTTGGCAGACTTCACGGGCAAAGACATCTGGGCCTCGGCTCTTCTGTGTGGGAAGCTTTTAGATAACTAACGCAATCTCTTTATTCGAAGAGATTTGTTCAGGTTTTTCTATTGCTTCTTTAGTGAGTTTTGATACTTTGTGTCTTTCTAGGAATTTATACATTTTATCTACATTATCTAATTTGTTGTCATAAAATTGTTCACAATGTGCCCTTATAATTCTTTTCTTTTCTATAGCATGGGTATTGATGTCTCTTTTGCCATCCCTAGTTTCCTTAATTTGTGTTTTTTCTGTTTTCTTTGTGGTAAATCTAGCTAAAGGTTTGTGGATTTTGTTGATATTGTCAGAGAACCAACTTTTGGTTTAATTGATTTTCTCTATTGTTTTTCTGTTCTCTGCTTCATTTATTTTCACTTTATTCTATATGATTTCATTCCTTCAGCTTGCTTTGGGTTAAGTTTGCTCTTTTATTTATTTTTATTTTTTTGAGACAGAGCCTCAAGCTGTCCCCCTGGCTAGAGTGCCATGGCATTGCAGCTCACAGCAACCTCCAACTCCTGGGCTCAAGCGAGTCTCCTGCCTCCACCTCCCAAGTAGCTGGGACTACAGGCACCCACCACAGTGCCTG
>NW_003852453.1:9619333-9630917 GCF_000181295.1 Otolemur garnettii
AGGTGGGATTACAGGCGCCTGCCACAACACCTGGCTATTTTTTTGTTGTTGTTGCAGTTTTGCTGGGGCTGGGTTTGAACCCACCACCCTCGGTATATGGGGCCAGCACCCTACCCACTGAGCCACAGGTACCACCCCTTAATTGGAGAATTAAACACATTTATATGCAATGTAATTACTAAAAAGTTAAGAATTATATCTGCCATTTTTCTTTTCTTTTTTTTGTGACAGAGTTATACTTTGTCGCCCTTAGTAGAGTGCTGTGCCATCATAGCTCACAGCAACCTCAAACTCTTGGGGTCAAGCAATTCTCTTGCTTTAGCCTCCTGAGTTGCTGGGACTACAGGCACCCAATACAATGCTTGGCTATTTTTTAGAGATGAGGTCTTGCTCTTGCTCAGGCTGATCTCAAACCTGTGAGCTCAGGCAATCCACATGCCTTGGCCTCCCAAGTGCTAAGATAACAGGCATGAGCCACTGTCCTGGCCTTATTTATTTATTTATTTTTTGAAACACAGTCTCACTTTTTTGCCTTCAGTAGAGTGCTGTGGTGTCAGAGCTCACAGCAACCTCAAACTCTTGGGCTTAAGTGATCTCCTTGCTTCAGCCTCCCAAGTAGCTGTACAGGTACCCACCACAATGTCTGGCTATTTTTTGGTTGTAGTTGTCATTGTTGTTTGGCAGCCTGGGTTGGATTCGAACCCACCAGCTCTGGTGTATGTGGCTGGCATCTTACCTGCTTGAGCTACAGGTCATTTTTTAATGTTTCCCCCGGGAGAATAATTGACATCATAATTTAAAGAATCTAACTTGGGCCGGTGTCTCACATCTGTAATCCTAGCACTGGAGAAAGCTATGGCAGGTGGATTGCTTGAGTTCAGGAGGTCAGTCTGAGCAAGAGTGAGACCCCATCTCTACTAAAAAAATAAGAAAACTAGCTAGGCATTATGGCTGGCACCTCTAGTCCCAGCTATGTGGGAAGCAGAGGTACAAGAATCGTTTGAGCTCAAGAGTTTGAGGTTGCTGTGAGCTACGATGACTCCATGGCACTCAACCCCAAGGCTCAGAGTGAGACTAAGTCTCAAAAAAAAAAAAAAATCAAATTTGGATTAATGCCAACTTCATTTCAATAAAATAAAAACCCTTTGATCCAATATAGCTCCAATTTCTTCTCTCTCCTTGTGCAATTCTCTTTCTTTTTTTTCTTTTCCTTTTCCTTTTCTTTTTTCAGAGTCTCAAGCTGTTGCCCTGGGTAGCGTACCATGGCATCATAGCTCACAACTCTTGGACTCAAGTGATCCTCTTGCCTCCATTTTTTTTCTATTTTTAATAAAGATGGGATCTTGATTTTGCTCAGGCTGGTCTTGAACTCATGAGTTCAAGCTATCCACCTGCCTTGGCCTCCCAGAGTGCTAGGATTACAGGCATGAGCTACTGTCTCGAGCCTATTTTCATGTAAATTATATCTTTATACATTTTAAATTTAGCAACACAGTTTTAATAATTATTGTTTCATGTAGCCTTTTTTTTTAGAGACAGAGTTTCACTTTGTTGTCCTCATTTAGTTTAAAGGATTCCTTTTATTATTTTTTATAGACAAGTCTGTTGTTTTTGTTTATTTAGAGGAATATATTTGTTTTTTTTAGGAATATATTTATAATTTGCTTTTGAAGGATAGCATTGCTAGATATGGAATTCTTGGTTGAAGTCTTTTTTCTCAATAATTGTTTTTTTTTTTTTTTGAGATGGCCTTGCCTGTCACATAGGCTAGAGCACAGTGGCATCATCATAGCTCATGGCAACCTCAAATTCCTGAGCTCAAGTGATCCTGCTGTCTGTCCTAGCCTCCCAAGTAGCTGGGACTATAGGCATGTACACCATACTTGGCTAATTTTTGTATTTTTTGAAGAGACAAGGTCTTGCTCTTGCTTGAGCTGGTCTCAAACTCCTGGCCTCAACCAATCCTCCCACTTCAGACTCGGAAAGTGCTAGGATTACAAGCAAGAGCCACTGTGCTTAGCCTCTCTCTTTTTTCCCCAACACTTTAACTATATGTTGATATGTGGATTTCTTTTTTTTGAGACAGAGCCTCAAGCTGTCCCCCTGGGTAGGGTGCTGTGGCATCACAGCTCACAGCAACCTCCAACTCTTGGGCTCAAGCGAGTCTCCTGCCTCAGCCTCCCAAGTAGCTGGGACCACAGGCGCCCACCACAACGCCCGGCTATTTTTTGGTTGCAGCCATTATTGTTGTTTGGCGGGCCCGGGCTAGATTCGAACCCGCCACCTTAGGTGTATGTGGCTGGCGCCTTAGCCGCTTGAGCCACAGGCGCCGAGCTGATTTCCTTCAGTCTATTATACTTCTAGTTCATGAGTGTCCAGGCCGGAAGTGTCCAAACTATTGGCTTCTGTGGAGCAAAGTGGGAAAAGAGTTGCCTTGGGTCACACGTTAAATACACAAATGAGCCTGTAGTCCCAACTACAAGGGAGGCTGAGGCAAGAGAAACACTTGAGCCCAAGAGTTTGAGGTTGCTGTGAGCTGTGACGCCAAGGCACTCTACCAAGGGTGATATAGTGAGACTCTGTCTCAAAATAAATACATACATACACAAATGAAAAGTGGTGAGCAAAAAAAAAAGTCTGTGCATAATTTTCGTGATATCTGCTATCACAAATAAGCAAAGAAGGCTCGGTGCCTGTGGCTCAAGTGGCTAAGGCGCCAGCCACATACACCTAAGGTGGCAGGTTCGAATCTAGCCCGGGCCCACCAAACAACAATGATGGCTGCAACCAAAAAAAAAAAAAAAAAAAGGCCAGGCGTTGTGGTGGGCACCTGTGGTCCCAGCTACTTGGGAGGTGGAGGCAGGAGACTCGCTTGAGCCTAGGAGTTGGAGGTTGCTGTGAACTGTGATGCCAAGGCACTCTACCCAGGGGGACAACTTGAGGTTCTGTCTCAAAAAAAAAAAAAAAAAAGCAAAAATGTCCTCACAAAATAATCTTAATTACGCAATGGCTCATTCTGAGAGTCTTTTAAAACCATTGAGCAGATCCAAAGTTTGTGATCACTAATATAGAAAATGCATACGTCTAAGTAATAAAACATCCTTGTTTTTTTTGAAATTTCTTGTTATAAAAGTGAAAGAAAACAGTCAATATAAAAGTAGTGGGATATTTGGCCTTGTATTTGAGAAACTAACAGATCAATATCTGGTTCCAATGGAAGTAGCTGGCAAATTCTCCGTGAGTTCTCAAGGGGGACATAGTGAGACTCTGTCTCAAAAAAACAAAAAAAGAAAAAAAAAGAAAATAGTCACTTGGGAGCAGTACCTGTGGCTCAGTGGGCAGGTCACCGGCCCCATCTACTGAGGGTGACAGGTTCAAACCCAGGCCCGGCCAAACTGCAACAAAAATATAGCCGGGCGTTGTGGCAGGTGCCTGTAGTCCCAGCTACTCGGCAGGCTGAGGCAAGAGAATCGCTTAAGCCCAGGAGTTGGAGGTTGCTGTGAGCTGTGATGCCACAGCACTCTACTGAGGGTGATAAAGTGAGACTTTGTCTCAAAAAAAGAAAGAGAGAAAGCAAGAAAGAAGGAAAATAGTTACTTGCAAATGTGGGTGCTACCAAAAAGTTACGACATGAATAAGACATGATTATGAAGCAAGGTATTTGTCTGCAGTAAGATAGGTCCTATAACAGTGCAGTAAAAAGACATGACCAAATTTTTCTTTAAAGGCCCGTGCAGTGGTACATGCTTGTACCCAGCACTCTGGGAGGCTGATGTGGGTGAATTGCTTGAGCTCAGGAGTTCATTGGAAACCAAGCAAGAGCAAAACTCCATTTCTAGGAAAAAAAAAAAAGAAGCTGGGAGTTGTGGTGGGTGCCTGTAGTCTCAGCTACTTGGGAAGCTGAGACAAGAGGATCACTTGAGCCCAAGAATTTGAGGTTGTTATGAGCTATGACACCACAGCACTCTACGAAGGGCGTCAAAGCGAGACTCTGTCTCAAAAGAAAAGAAAAAAGAAAAAGAAATGCATACAATTGTTTGCCTTGATTTGAGCTTGCCATGATTTCAGTTTCATTTGGAATGCTGTTATAGTTTGACACATTGTACCGAGAAGTTGATTTACACCTTAAAAATACATGTTAACTTATTTAAATGAGCAATTAAATCCACTAACAATACTAAATCTGTAAGCTAGTTTTCATTATCAAGTTCTGGCACAAATTTGGTTTTTGATACCATAAACGATTTGGTAACATACTGCAAATCATAAAATCTTTTCAACATTTGGCCTCAATTTAGCCATCTTACTTCCAAAAGGTAAATGATGTCACCATAGTGGACGTCAATACTTTTAAAGGATTCCTGGAATTGGTGATAATTCAATCCCTTGGCCCCATGAAATTCAGTCTTGGTGATGATTTGCATGACGTTATTTATTTTTAAAGCTATTGTGCATAAATTTCTTTTTATTTATTTCTTTTATGTACATAACAGTGTACATTAATACTATCATGGGGTACAGTGTACCATTTCTCTTTACAATTTGAAGTACTTTCATCCAACTGGTGAACATAGCCTTCATGTCTTTTTCTTAGCTATTGTGTTAAAACATTTATATTCTACATTTAGGGAGAGTCACATGTACTCTTATAGGATGAACCATAGGCATGATCCCAAATTTCTTGATGTACTATTTTCTTGATAGTTCCTCAAACGTGAGTTTGGGTGGCAATCATATTGTCTTCTATTAGTTTCGTAAGTCTCTCTCTTTTACCTACTATAGCTGGGGCACCATCAGTAACTATACCAGACATGCTGACAATGGATAAAGAAAATTGCTTTAACATATTTTTTACTCATTCATATAAACCTCTTGATTTAGTTGTGTCTTTTAATGGCACTAAAGAAGCCATTCATTCAGTGACATTATATTCGTCATCATACTTTCTTTTAATTCTGTACACGTGGTCTCCTTTAGTTCCTTGTACACATTTATAATAGCTGTTTGTTTGTTTGGTTTTGAGACAGGGTCTCACTTTGTCAGCCTCGGCAGAGTGTCATGGCGTCACAGCTCACAGCTACCTCAAACCCCTGGGCGCAAATGATTCTTTTGCCTCAGCCTCCTGAGTAACTACAGGATTACAGGCGCCTGCCACAATGCCTGGCTGTTTTTAGAGACGGGGTCTCACTCTTGCTCAGTCTGGTCTCAAACCCGTGAGCTCAGATAATTCACCCGCCTCAGCCTCCCAGAGTGCTAGGATTACAGGTGTAAGCCACCCTGCCCGGCCTGTAACAGCTGTTTTGAAGATGTTGTGGGCCAAGTTCCACATCTGGATTCCCCACGAGACAGTTTCCATTGACTGTTTGATTCCCAGGTATGTGTCACACTTTCTTGATTCTTTGCCTGTTTTGTAATTTTTGTTGAAAACTAGACACTTCGGATAATATACTGTAGCAACTGTGGATTCTATTCTCTTCCCCCACCGCTGAGGGTGTTTATTGTTGGTTCATTGCTTTTTCTTTTTGCTTTGTTTGGTGTCTGTGTGGGCTAATTCTATGCTTCTGCCTCCGCCCCACAGCTTCTAAAGGCTGTCTGCATTCCTTCACTTGTGGCCTTTACCAGGTTCAAAGCCCGCAATGACCAGTCACATTTAAGGAACTCTTGGGATTACACTGGGTTTACTCTGATAATCCAGGATAATCTCATCATTTTATGGTCAACTGATTAGCAAACTTAATTTACTTGCAACCTTAATCTCCCTGGCCATGTAATAACAAGTTCCAGGATTTAGATATGGACAGCTTTTGGAGGCCATTATCCTACCCACTATTTAAAATTTTTGATTCATTTCTAGTTTTCAAATGGTTATTTTTTTCCCCACAACTTTGCACAATTGTCTCATTGTTCTTTGAGGGGAAGATTTTTGAATGTTCTAATTGATCATTCTGGAAATCCCACCCGTAGATGATAAATTCTTTTAATGGACTACTGCATAGGAATGAGAATAAATGAACTAAAATGGCAAGCAATGGCTGAATCTTGAAAATGTAATGTTGGGTGAAAGAAGGCAGACATGAAGGAATACTTTCTATATGATTCAAATAGAAATCACTAGTCTAGATATTATAAGTCAGAATGATGGCCCCTTTGGGGGCAGAGGTTATGGCTAGAGAAAGTCAGGAGGGGCTTTCTGGCTTCTGTTTCTTGGTTTGATTTTTACGTTTTCCTTTGAAGCAATTTCAATAAATTTTCAAAAATGGTATAAAGAAATGCTGTATTTCCATCACTCTGATTTATCAATTGTTAACATTCTGACGCTTTTTAAAAAAATGTATTTTGGATTCGGAGTTTCACTCTGTCACCCTGCTAGAGTGCCCTGGCATCAATAACTCACATCAATCTCAAACTCTTGTACTAAAATGATCCTCTTGCCTTAGCCATCCAAGTAGCTGGGACTTGGGCAGAGTCTTTTGAGGCAGAGTCTTACTTTCTTGCCCCTGGTAGAGTGCTGTGGCATCATAGCTCACAGCAACCTCCAACTCCTAGGCTCAAGTGATCCTTTTGCCTCAGGCTCCCAAGTAGCTGGGACTACAGGCACCCACCATGATGCCTGGCTATTTTTTAGAGATGGGGGTCTCACTCTTGCTCAGGCTGGTCTAAAACTTATGAACTCAAGCGATCCACCCACCTCAGCCTCCCAGAGTGCTGGGATTACAGGTATGAGCTGCCATACTCAGCCTAGTTTTTCTATTTTTAGTAGAGTCGGGGGTCTTGCTCTTGTTCAGGCTGGTCTCAGAACTCCTGAGCTCAAGCAGTCCACCTGTCTCAGCCTCCCAAAGTGCTGGAATTACAGGCCACAATGACCGGTAACATTTTGTCACTTAAAAAAAAAAAAAACACCCTTTTTCCAGATGAGGAGCCCAGGCCCATGCAGCAGAGACAGTGTCCCTGTGGCAGTGACTTCTTGGAGCCCAGAATGAAAAAAGGCAAAGGTCTTTTGCCTTTGTGGTGAGTCCTAGAGGCTCCATCGCGTGCATGGGTGGCCTTGACCATGGAGGGACGTTAGTCTAGGTTATCCTCCTGCCTGAAGACTCCTGGGGATTCCAGATGGACCTGGTTCTCCCTGTACTTCTCTACAACTCTCCCTCTGTGTCCAGATCACCTCATGGCAGAGAATAAATAACACGAAAATGAGGGTTGGGAGGCACAATGGAAAGAACCTCAGGCCTGGGGATGAGTGTCCATGGTTTTTCTTCCCCTTTTTTCACCCTGCCATTCCTCACCCTTTTCTGCTTCCCTTTTCTGCTTCCTTCCCCAGAGGATGTCATCTCTTCTCATAGTTTCCGTTACTACCTCTTGCCTGGGGACTGTGAATTGGAGTTGCCCTGAGCCAAGCCGGTCACCTCTCCAGTGGCCAGCACTCATTTCCCAGATGGGAAAGACATGAGCACTGGCCATCCATGCCCTGCCAACCCCAGGGGCTGTGGTGAAGGTCATCTGGAGCAGAGACTGTGCAAGCCCTTGATCCTCAGATCTCCTGGCGTCTGTCACGCCATTTTACAGAGTCACAGGGTCTGGTCGCCACGTTCCCACTGGCAGCTTATTGGCAGAGACATGGCAGAGTCTGTATCTCTGGGTCCTAGAGTGTAGCCACCCTTGTCACACCCTGTAGGCTGCTGATGCCTCCCATTTTTATGGAATATGGAAAAACCAAATTGGAAACCCACACAACACATTGCATGACAGAAGATGCAGAAGGAATGTGTAAGACTGTTTGCTTTTCTAAGGGTTTTCTTCTAGGGAAATAGCGATCGTGGTTTTACGCAGGTACCTGTTCTGGGAATCCAGGCCAGAGCTGGCGCCTCATTCAGGACAAGGTACTGGAGGGCAGCACATGATCTTCTCCTTGCCCAGTCATTGCTCCCCGGAGGACTTTCATTCTTCGCAGAGACTGCCTGGCTTGTGGCCGAACCTGTTTCCTCTTCTTCGACACTCAGCGAGACTGTTTCCGAGTCGGCCTGCAGTTAGGTGAGGCCAGGTGTCTGAATTCCGGCCCGTGGAACATGATCAGACCTGATGCGCCCGACTTTCAGGCCTAGACCAGAAAACTTTCCCACGCTCCAACGCTATTCTGTCTTCCTGTGATTGATACAGATGAAGCTTGATTACAGCAGAGCCACAGATGGGAGGACCCTGGGTGCCTGAATCACCGCCTGGAGAAGAACGGCCCATTAATGAGGAACACCCATTTGGACTTGATGTGGCGAGGAATGAACTCACTGCATCTGGACCTTTACCTACATACAATTAGGGGTTTGTTTATTACAGCATCACGTGCTACATTAAGCTACATGCAAGCTTATCTAATTCCAATGGTTTTTTTAAACCACAAAAGACATGTTTAACAACTCCTCCCTCCTACATAAACCAGAAGTATTTTGTAAATCCTCTGTCAGTACCTTAAAAGTACAATGTACTCCTGAGTTTCATCTCTCCTCCCTTCCCTGAGGTGGCTCTTCCTTTCATGCATCTGCCATAACAAGGAATTCCCAAGAAATATTTGGAATTGGGATTGGAATAAAGAGAGTAGGAGGAGGGGAAGTAGAGACAGCAAGTATAAACTACTTTTTTGAATTTTACTGTAAATGTATTTGGAAGGGGGTGTGGGGTTAAGGTTTAGCCTTCTTAAAATGGGACTAGTAGCTGAGTGGGCTGAGTGGGGTGGCTCACGCCTTTAATCCCCACACTATGGGAGGCCAAGGCAGGTGGATTGCTTGAGCTCAGGAGTTGTGACCAGCCTGAGCAAGGGCAAGACCCTGTCTTTACTAAAAATAGAAAAACTAAGGCAAGAGGATCACTTGCACCCAGGAGTCTGAGGTTGCTGTGAGCGATGATGACCCCACGGTACTCTATAAAAATAAAGGATGGGAGAAGTGAGAGTTTATCGTGTGCAGATGGGGATGGTATAATAGAGAAGGGGAAGTTGGTGACACAGGAGAGAAAGGGGAGTACTGAGGACTAATCTCCTTGAGTAGGAGAAGGGCTTTGTCAGGAGCAAGAGAGCTGCAGGTCCCTGGGTACGTGTGGTAGTTGCACATGGGCGTGGTCTTCTGCTAACTTCTCTCTTCTCAGGGACATACAACTCAGGGCCAGCAGTTTTAAATGAGGATCAGTGAGAAGGAGTTTCAAGGTTTAAGTGGAAGGAAGAAAGCATGAAATCATCAGGGAGAGTGGGAATGTGGATGAGTCAAGGAAATGTAGTAGGACTTTGGGGCAGCACTGAGGGACCATGGGAGTTAGTGATCTTGAATTTACAGTTAGACAACGGGATGCTTTTCTCCAGCCGTGTCAATTACATTAGTGCAGGTGCAGGGTTGGTGAAGAGTTGAGTTTCACCCATGCCATGGTTTTTGCCAGGAGGTAGCAAGAATATGAGATTTAAAGTTATTTGGGAAGAGAATCAAGGGTGTAAACAGTGCTTGTAATGAAAGATCGGGAGCTGAGCAGAACTGAGTAGAGACAGAATTAGGGCAGTGAGAGGGAATCAGGGAACAGGGAAAAGGGACAGATCAGTCTGGGGATCTCAGGGATTATTGGAGTTGGACACTCGAGGCAAAGGGCTGGACTGACAGATGCCAGTGGTTGGAGAATGAGGTGTTTATGACATTATGCGATTGTGCAGGCTCAGCGCCTGTGGCTCAACCGGCTAAGGCACCAGCCACATACACCTAAGGTGGCGGGTTTGAGTCCAGCCCAGGCCCGCCAAACAACAATGATGGCTGCAACCAAAAAATAGCCAGGCATTGTGGTGGGTGCCTGTGGTCCCAGCAACTTGGGAGGCGGAGGCAGGAGACTTGCTTGAGCCCAGGAGTTGGAGGTTGCTGTGAGCTGAGATGCCACAGCACTCTACCCAGGGGGACAGCTTGAGGCTCTGTCTCAAAAAAAAAAAAAGAGATTGTACAAGAACAGTTATTGGTAACACTGTGGTCAAGTGTATGACTCTGGGGGTGAGGGGCTGAAGTAGGTGGAGGACAGATTCACTGGAAGCGAGGTCATAGAACAGAAAGGTGATTATTGAAATCACCATGATTGTGACAGTCACATTGGAGAGGATGACTATGAGCTGTAAGCTATAATTATCATCAAGAGATAGGGAATGGGCTCGGTGCCTGTGGCTCAAGTGGCTAAGGCACCAGCCACATACACCTAAGTTGGTGGGTTCGAATCCAACCTGGCCCACCAAAAACAACAATGATGGCTGCAACCAAAAAATAGCTGGGTGCTGTGGCGGGTGCCTGTGGTCCCAGCTACTTGGGAGGCTGAGGCAAGAGACTCCCTTGAGCCCAGGAGTTGGAGGTTGCTGTGAGCTGTGATGCCACAGCACTCTACCCAGGGGGACAGCTTGAGGCTCTGTCTCAAAAAAAAAAAAAAAAGAGATGGGGAATGACTGGTGGTGTGTAGACCGAGGGCTGCAGCAAGCAGGCATTAATGGATGGTTAAGTCTGGTGACATACATTTCAAAGAAGCTGGCAGGAGGAACAATGGGCCAATCATGGTGGCTCACACCTGTAACCCTAGCACTCCAGGAGGCCAAGGCAGGTTGATGGCTTGAAGTCAAGAGTTCAAGACCAGCTTGAGCAAAAGTGAGATCCCATCTCTTCTAAAAATAGAAAAACTAGCCTGGCATTGTGGCAGGCACCTATAGGCCCAGCTACTCAGGAGGCTGAGGCAAGAAGATCACTTAAGCCCAAGAGTTTGAGGTTGCGGTGAGCTATGATGCTAAAGTACCCTACGCAGGGTGATGGAGTGAAACTCTGCCTAAAAAAAAAAAAAAAAAAAGGTGGCCTGGAAGAAGCTATGGAGAGCCAGAAACAGGCCTCTCCTCCCCTCTCCTCCCCAGTATGTTGGCTGTTGGGGAGAGAGCCACCACCTCCCAGAAGCCTTAAGGGGAAGCACGGCCCTCAGGGGAGAACCAAGTTTAGAGCAAAAAAATAAGAAAAAAAAAGATGAAGGGAACAGGAAGGCACATACAAGGCTGTTCATTAGTTACAGGACTGTCAGTAATAGCGAAAATCTGGAAACAACCTAAATGTTCACTGCCAGGGGAATGCACAAATAAACTATAGATGACTCCAGAACAGAGTTTGCTACACACAGTAGTGAAAATGAATGTACTGGATCCATCGTGGATCAACGTGGAAAGAGTGCTACCAACAGAAGCCTGAGTGAAACAAGCAAGTTGTAAAAGGTTACTGAGGATGTTAAAGCCTACAAAACAATAGTTATTTACAAGACTATAAAAGTATAATGACATCGTTGGGAAGGACCTGCAGCAGCTCTGGGATGGTGGTTTTTCGATTACTCATGGAGAGAAGAGGGCGGCTCAGTGCCTATAGCTCAACCAGCTAAGGCGCCAGCCACATACACCTAAGGTGGCGGGTTCAAATCCCCAGCCCGGACCTGCCAAACAATGACGGCTGCAACCAAAAAATAGCCGGGCGCTGTGGCGGGCGCCTGTGGTCCCAGCTACTTGGGAGGCAGAGGCAGGAGACTCGCTTGAGCCCAGGAGTTGGAGGTTGCTGTG
>NW_003852453.1:9631070-9639652 GCF_000181295.1 Otolemur garnettii
GTAGGACTGCATTGTCTGTATGGAAAATATTTTACTTCTTAATAAAAAAAAGAGATATAAGGCAAAATATGTACCAAAATTTAGGAAAATATCAACTGCTATTAAGTCTGGGTTGTAAGTCCCAAGATTTATTTCACATATATGTATACGTGTATACACACACACACACACACATATATATATATAATTATTATTATTTTTTTTTTTTGCAGTTTTTGGCCAGGGCTGGGTTTGAACCTGCCACTTCCGGCATATGGGGCCGGCGCCCTACTCCTTTGAGCCACAGGCACTGCCCATCACTTTTCTATATGTTTGAAAGATTTCAGGCAGGGGGTGGAGGCTCACACCTATAATCCTAACACTCTGGGAGGCTGAGTAGGGGGGGATTGCTTAAGCTCAGAAGTTAGAGACCAGCCTGACCAAGAGCAAGAGAAAGACCTGGTCTCTAAAAATAGCCGGGCATTGTGGTGGATGCCTGTAGTCCCAGCTACTTGGGAGGCTGAGGTAAGAGAATTGCTTGAGTCCAAGAGTTTGAAGTTGCTGTGAGCTATGATAACACCTGGCCTGGGTAGAGCTGGTACCAGCTCTACCCAGGCCAACAGAGTGAGACTCTGGGTCAAAGTTTCAGATTTCATTTGAAACTTTAAAATTTATGAAAACTAGGCTAGGAGCAGTGCTCACACCTGTAATCCTAGGACTTGGGAGGCCAAGTGGGGGTGGGGGGGGGCATTGCCTGAGCTCACAGGTTTCAGACCTGCCTGAGCCAGAGAAAGTCCCCTGTCTCTAAAAGAAAAAATAGCCAGGCATTTTGGTGGGCACCTGTAGTCCCAGTTACCTGGGAGGCTGAGGCAAGAGGATCACTTGAACCCAAGAGTTTGAGGTTGCTGTGAACTAAGACACCACGGCACTCTACCAAGGGTAACCAAGTAAGACTCTGTCTCAAAAAAATGAACAAACAAAAGAACCCCACAAAAACCAGATTGTGTAGGACTGGTTTAAGAATAGACAGATCAGTGGAATGAATTGGGGGTCCAGAAATGAATGAATACGTTTATGGGCAATTGATTTTTGATAAGAGTGCCAAGAAATTCAGTGGACAAAACAATAGTCTTCAGACAAGATTAGGTGCATTCAAGGCCATAGACAGAATAGTCTTTTCTATAAGTAGTTCTGAGACAACTGGATATGCACATGCAAAAGCATGAAGTTGAATCCCTGCTTCACAGCATTTACAAAATGTGACTCAAAATGGATCAAAGACATACATATAAGAGCTATAACTACGAAACTCTTAGTAAGAAACATACAAGGAAATCTTCATGGCCATGGATCAGGCAATGATTTCTTACATTATGACACCCAAAGCTCAAGTACCTGAAGAAATAATAGATCAATTGGATGTCATCAAAACGAAAAATGTTGGCTGGGGATGGTGGCTCGAGCCTGTAATCCCAGCACTTGGGAAGCTGAGGCAAGTGGATTGCCTGAGCTCACAGGTTTGAGACCAGCCTGAACCAGAGCGAGACCTCATCTCTAAAAATAGCCGGGCGTAATGGCGGGTATTTTGTAGTTCCAGCTACTTGAGAGGCTGAGAAAGAGAGTCGTCTGAGCCCAAGAGTTTGAGCTATGATGCCAGAGCACTCTACCAATGGTGACGAAGTGAGACTCTGTCTCAAAAAAAAAAAAAAAAAGAAAAATGTTTATACTCCAAAGACATTATCAATAAAGTGAAAATACAACCTAGAGAATGGGAGAAAATACTTGCAAATCATATATCTGATAGAACTCTAATCCATGTATCAAAATACATCAAAAACTGTTACAACTCACCAACAAAAGACAAACGACCCAATCTAAAAATGGGCAAAGGACTTGCCCAGACATTTTCCCAAGAAGATACACAAAACACACTTGATGCTCAATCTTATTAGTTGTTAGGGAAATGCCAAGCAAAGCCACTAGGATGGCTGTAATAATAATTTAAAAAAAAGCAGACGTGGAAGTGGAGAGATTGGAACCCTCAATCATTGCTAGAAGGACTATAAAATGGTAAAGCTTCCTTGAAACCAGTGTAACAAGGTAAACATAGAGTTGCCATATGACTCAGCAATTCTATTCCCCAAAGAGGCATATATATAGGAGTAGAGTAAGTTCACATGAAAGTTTACTCGCAATTGTTCACAGCAGCATGGTTCACAAGAACCAAAAAATGAAAACAACTCAAATGCCCACCAGTCAATGAATGAATAACCAAATGTGGTATATCCACACAATGGAATATTATTCGGCAAGAAAAAAGGATGCTTTGCTGATGTGGGTTACAACATAGAAAATGTTCTACTAAGTGAAAGAAGTCAGACACAAAATACCACATCCGGCTGGGCGCCTGTGGCTCAAGCAGCTAAGGTGCCAGCCACATACACCTAAGGTGGCGGGTTCGAATCCCCAGCCCGGGCTGGCCAAACAACAATAATGGCTGCAACCAAAAAATGGCCAGGCGTTGTGGCAGGCGCCTGTAGTCCCAGCTACTTGGGAGGCTGAGGCAGGAGACTCGCTTGAGCCCAGGAGTTGGACGTTGCTGCGAGCTGTGATGCCATAGCACTCTACCCAGGGGGATAGCTTGAGCCTCCGTCTCAAAAAAAAAAAAAGATACCACATCCTATATGCTTCCATGGGTATGAAATACTCACAAAAGGTAAAACCATAGAGATAGAAAACAGGTCGGTGGTTGTTAGCAGTTGGGGGCATAACTGTTAATTGATACAGGGTTTCATTGATTAAAAATGTCTTCGAATTAGATAGTGGAGATAGATACACAACCTTGTGGATATTTTAAAAAGCACTGAAATTTATTCCTTATACTTTAAAAGGGTGATTTTTATAATATGTGAATTATATCTCACTAAAAAATAACAAAAACTCTGGGGTCAAATGCAGGCTTCATCTGTCCTCTGAGCCAGGGTGGCTCAGGTTACCCGGGGCTGAGAGGCATTGCAAGTGTGACTTGCTACTGTTGCTCTTGCCTCTACATGTTCCTAATCTGACCATAGTTGATGGACTCTAGGGTCAGGCCTCAGCACACGTTTGCAGTGGAGTCTCAGTTTCTTCATCTGAGAAATGGGGATAATAAGAGAAGCTTCTTAAAGTATGAAATGAGGAGATGATGAGATTGTGGATGTAAAATAGGACATATTAAAGCAAGCAGCAGCATTACTATTACTGTGGTGGTGGTTGTCATTGTGGCCAGTGAGGCCCTGGATTCTTTTACTTCTTCCTCTCCACTCCTTTCTCTCCATCCCAGGATGTCCCATTTGCTTCACAGTCCCCATGTTTAGCCCAAGTGGTGTCTGGACTCGGCTTCAAAGACCTGGCCTCCTGGTGGGGCTCTTGACCGACTCCCATGGGACCCCGACTTATTGGCCATGGCCCCCAAAGCCCTCCAAGAAATGTGTTCATCTTCCTTCCAGTTCTTGGAACAAGCTCCCCACAGCCAAGAAGAAAGACAGCGTGACATCCCCAGAAGGTTCTGGTGTGGGGCCCACAGCTTGTCATAAATCAAGGGCTGGTCCTCCTAACCTCACACACCCAGGGCCATATCTGGGGCAACCCCTGTCTCTGCTGAAAAGAGGAAGTTATTCAGGAAAGGGACTTTCTTTTTATGTCTCTGTGGAAGGAAAAGCACAAACTTTTTACTTCTAGGAATTTGTCTACCTGAAGCGTTCCCCCTGTGAGTGTGCTTATAGAAGGTTATTTGGGCATTTTTTTTGGTAAATGAAAAAGACTGGAAAAACCCAAGATGTCCAGCGGTAAGGGACTGGCTATGCATTATGGTGATCCCGTGGAAAACCACCGGCCATTAGGAGGAATCAGGGCCAGCTAGATGTTCTGACAGGCGACAGCCCCCAAGATACAGATTAGCTGAAAACATCAAGGAGCAAACTGGTATTTTTGTATTTATATATGTCGCCTCCCCTTCCCCCTCTTTTTCCTTCTTTCCTTCCTTTTTATTTCTATTAATGAATACATTTATACATGTGCTCACACGTGCATAGATTGTTTCTGAAAGACAAACGACATTAACCCTCCTTGTCTCTGAGGGAGGGAAATAAACATGAGGTGGGGTGAGGGATGGACTGGTATCTCAGAGGTCGGAGAATTGCTTTTCAGTCCCCGTGCTTTGAACAGCATGATTTCAAAATTTCATCTTTTTTTTGCATAGGTCAACCATGCACATGGAACAAAATATTCAAATCATGTAAAAAGGTATTTGATGGAAAGTAAATGCCCGCCACACACCTGCCTCACCCACTGCCCCGAGGACAACTAATGCTACTGCTTGTGTGTCTTTCCACATATAAACTATGCACCAGTGCAAGTACACAGTTATGTGTCAGCGTGTATTTTTTTTATTGTAGTAAAATATGCATGTCATAAAATTGACCTTTTTTTCCATTTCTTTAAGTGTGCAATTCTGTGGCATTAAGTCTGTCGACATTGTTGTGCAGCCCAAACCATGTTCCACCTCCAGAACTTCTTCATCTTCCCAAATGGAAATTTTGCCCCCATTAAATGATAACTCTCCATCCCTGCCCCACTTCAGCCTCTGGCATCCACTGTTCTATTCTCTGATGCTATGAATTTGCTCCAGGGACCTCATATCAGGGGGATTACACAGTATCTGTCTTTTTGTGACTGGCTTGTTTCAGTTAACGTGATGTCTTCAAGGTTGATCCAAGTCATAGCACATGTCGGGATTCTTTCTTTTGGAAGGCTGAATAATATTTCAGTGTAGGGCGGCGCCTGTGGCTCAAAGGAGTAGGGCACCAGCCCCATATACAGGAGGTGGCGGGTTCAAACCCAGCCCCGCTCCAAAAAAAAAAACCACAAAACAAAACTGCAAATAAAATATTCCAGTGTAAGGATAGACCACATTTTCTTTCTTTCTTTCTTTTTTTTTTTTTTTTGAGACAGAGTCTCATTACGGCCTCCTCATAGCTTATAGCAACCTCCAACTCTTGGGCTTAAGTGATTCTCTTGCCTCAGCCTCCCAATTAGCTGGGACTATAGGCACCCACCACAAAACCCAGCTGGCTATTTTTTGGTTGTAGTTGTCATTGTTGTTTGGCAGGCCCTGGGCCGGTTTCAAACCCGCCAGTCCCAGTGTATGTGGCTGGTGCCCTAGCTGCTGAGCTATGGACAATGAGCCTATGTATTTTTCTTTTTTTTCAGTTTTTTTTTTGGCTGGGGGCTGGCGCCCTACTCCTTTGAGCCACAGGCGCCGCCCTACACTGGAATATTATTCAGCCTTCCAAAAGAAGGAATCCTGACACATGCTATGACTTGGATCCACCTTGAAGACATCATGCTAACTGAAACAAGCCAGTCACAAAAAGACAGATACTGTGTAATCCCCCTGATATGAGGTCCCTGGAGCAAATTCATAGCATCAGAGAATGCTATAAATTTTTTTTTTTTTTTTTGACACAGAGTCTCTCCAGACACTGTGGTTCACACCTGTAATACTAGCACTCTGGGAGACCAAAGCGGGTGGATTGCCTGAGCTCAGGAGTTCGAGATCAGCCTGAGCAAGAGTGGGCATGAATTCAAAATTAGCCCGGCATTGTGGCAGGTGTCTGTAGTCCCAGCTACTCGGGAGGCTGAGGCAAGAGGATTGCTTGAAGCCAAGAGTTTGAGATTGCTGTTAGCTATGATGCCATGACACTCTATCAAGGGTGACAAAGTGAGACTCTATCTCAAAAAAAAAAAAAGCGTCTCACTCTTGTTGCCCCAGGCTGGAGCGCGACAGTGTTCTAGCTCACAGTAACCTCAAACTTCTTAGCTCGAGTGATCCTCCTGTCTTAGCCTCTCACCTATAATCCCAGCAATTTGGGAGGTGGAGGCAGGAGGATCACTTGAGTGCAGGAGTTCAAGACCAGCCTAGGCAACATAATAAGACCCTCATCTTTTTTTTTTTTTTTTTAAGAGACAGAGTCTCACTTAGTCACCCTCAGTAGAGTGCTGTGGTGTTACAGCTCACAGCAACCTCCAGCTCTTGGACTTAGGCGATTCTTATGCCTCAGCCTCCCAAGTAGCTGGAACTACAGGCGCCCACTACAACACCTGGCTATTTTTTGTTGAAGTTTGGCCGAGGTCAGGGCCAGGTTCAAACCCACCACTCTCAGTATATGGGGCCGGCACCTTAATCACTGAGCCACAGGTGACACCCAAGACCCTCATCTTTACAAAAAATATAGGCATGAGCCACCGCACCTGGCCCTTTATGTATGTTTTTTTGTTTGTTTGTTTGTTTTTGAGACAGTCTCACTATATTGCCCTCGGTAGAGTGCTGGGGCGTCATAGCTCACAACAACCTCAAACTCTTGAGTTTAAGTGATTCTCTTCCCTCAGTCTCCCAAATAGCTGGACTACAGGCATCTATCACAATGCCTGGATTTTTTTTGTTGTCATTTATTTATTTATTTATTTATTTATGTTTTGTCATCGTTGTTTAGCAGGCCTAGGCCAGGTTTGAACCCACCAGCCTTGGTGCATGTGGCTGGCACTGTAACCACTGTGCTACGGGCGCCAAGCCCCTTTATGCTTTTTTTTTTGAGACAGAGCCTCAAGCTGTCACCCTGGGTAGAGCGCTGTGGCATCACAGCTCATAGCAACCTCCAACTCCTGGGCTCAAGTGATTCTCCTGCCTCTGCCTCCCAAGTAGCTGGGACTACAGGTGCCTGCCACAACGCCCAGCTATTTTTTGATTGCAGTATCATTGTTGTTTGGTGGGCCCAGGGCTGGATTTGAACCCTCCAACTCAGGTGTATGTGGCTGGTGCCTTAGCCGCTTAAGCCACAGGCGCTGAGCCGCTTTATGTATTTTTTAATAAAAATTAATTTAAACAAAAGAAGGCAGGTTGGGGAGAAGAGGATTAGATCTGGGAGCTTTTCTGTGCATTGCTGTGAGGACAGGACAGGGCCAGCAGGAACCATACCACAAAAGGAGAGAAAAGTCAGCACCGTCCCCTACATTGCTGGTGATTCCCCACCTTCAGAGGAACCTCTCCTCCGCCCACCCCGTTCCTATGTTTGAAAGCAGGTTCCCTTTGACCTGCCTGGGCACCCAGGGCTCCTTGAACACTGTTCCTACCTCTCCTCCAGCTCTAGGAGGGCCGAGGGCAGTATGAGTGCTGAGGTTGCTGGGCACAAGAATGACTTACCTGCCTTCTAGGCCAGAGGAAGGAGTGACAAGGAGGGTGGCTGCCGCAGAGGCTAAGCCAGCTGCAAGGACTTGGGGCCTGCCAAGTCCCCGGGGACTCAGGGGTTCCCCAGGGGGGAGCCCCTGAGCCCACCCGTGGAAGGGCCTCAGCTTTGGAGGGCCCCAGGTAAGAAAACCCCAGGTTTGGATGAACAGTCACCAGGCCATTGCTCTGTCACTCACAGTCCTCCAATGACAGCTCATTGCTCACGGATGATTTCGACATTTAAAAATTATTTTTCCTTTTCTTCCCAAGTTTTTATTATGACACATTTTAAATACTTGGGAAAGTTGTTAGAGTACTCCAGTGATGTAGCAGGTTTTCCACCTCTGAGCGGCAGCTATTGTTCTGTTTCGTTTTGCCACGTGTGCCTTGTCTCTCCTGTTCCCTCTCTGGGAGATACGTGCAGGCACACGTGTATACAGAGACATCTGTAAACGCAGACATACTACCTGCCCAGGTCCGTGTATGTATAATCATACCACTTTGCTCCCCTGAACTCCTCTGGGCTTTTTGTTTGTTTGTTTGTTTGAGACAGGGTCTCACTTTCTCATCCAGGCTGGTGTGCGATGACACAATTATAGCTCACTGCAGCCTTAAACTACTGGGCTCGAATGATCCTCCTGCCTCAGTCTCCAAAGTGGCTGGGACTACAGGTGCCTCCATCATGCCTGGCTAAGTTTTCTTCTTCGTTTATCTTATTTATGTGTTTGTTTAATTTTAGACAGTCACTTTGTTGCCCTGGGTAGAGTGGCATCATAGCTCCCAGCAACCTCAAATTCTTGGGCTCAATCAATTCTCTTGCCTCAGCCGCCCAAGTAGCTGGGACTACAGGTGCCCGCCACAACATCCAGCTAGTGTTTAGAGATAGGGTCGCACTCTAGCACAGGCTGGTCTCAAACTCCTGAGCTCAAGCAATCTACCTGCTTAGGCTTGTCAGAGTGCTAGGATTACAATTGTAAGCCACTGAGCCTATTACTAGATTTTTTATTTTTGGTAAAGATAAGGGTCTCATTATGTTGCCCAGGCTGGTATTGAACTCCTGGGCTTAAGTGATCTTTCTGCCTCGGCCTCCCAAATTGCTGTGATTACAGGTTTGAGGCACCACGCCTGACCCTAAACTCTTTGAAAATAAGGTCATGCCTAAATTTTTTGAAAATAAGGACACATTTCATTGTCTCTCTCCTAGAAATGATACCATTCTCATACATGTCCTTAAAGTCTTTTTATTTTTTTTTTTTGAGATAGAGCCTCAAGCTGTCCCCCTGGGTAGAGTGCCGTGGCATTACAGCTCACAGCAACCTCCAACTCCTGGGCTCAAGCG